>NW_012104031.1:5157138-5176461 GCF_000951045.1 Mandrillus leucophaeus
GGGCAGGGCCTTTACCTCTGTGGGCACTGGGTTGTGTCTCCTTAGGACACCCCTGCCCATTACTCTCTCCCTCTCCAAATGGGGAGCGTGGCTGGGACTCCCTAACCTCCTGCTTGCGAGGCCTCTCTCTGGCCTCCGAGAGGGTCAGTGTCCTGCCCCAACCCATGAGATGACACACTATAATAGCCACAGGATTAACATAGCAGGCATTGTCTTTCTCTGACTATAGGGTGGGTATTATGTGTTCATCAACTGTCCTAAAAATACCCAGTAAACAGGTGCAGCCCCTGTGGCTCCAGTCCCCTGGGATCTGTTGGCTTCTGGCTGGAGATGAAGATTAGGGCAGGGGAGAGGTGAATTAGTCTCAGTGAGTTCCTGGCATGAAACTTGGGTGTTTTTTGGAACCCAGGGAATCTAGATTCCAGGAAACCCACCTGGAGTGGCATGCAGAGTGTCTGCAGACCCTCAGACCTCCCTGAGCAGAAAGGTGGGCCCTGCTGCCACTGCCATTCTGCTCAGCCCTGGAAACACTCACTGGGGTCAGCCTGCAACACTGCTCACATCACTCCCCACAGCCAGGCACTCTCCTATCCCACGTGCACCCGAGCCACCGAAAAACCCCAGAAAATTGAGTCTTTAGCCCTCTTGGGCTTTTGGAGCATGGGTTTGGGGGCCTCATTTCCATAATGCCTTATGAGAGATGCAGGGTTAGCCCAATGGTCCTCTTCCCCCAGCTGCTACTTGCCCCTCTGGGCCTTCCCTGTGGCCCCTTGCTCTCCCTCATTCCCCCTCCCGGTCCCATCTCTGTTCGGTCCCCACACCTGGTCTGGCTGTTCGTTCTTTCCCTTTCTGCAGCTTGAGTCTCCCCAGGTGGGTGCTGGTGTCACTCAGTCGGTGGCACCTATGTGCACAGAATTTGCCTCTGCTCCTGAGCCACAAACTCGCGTGGCTTTCAGCCTGTGTGCCTGTTGTGTGCATCGCAGCACGCATCTGCCCTGTGAGGTGTGTGTGTGTGTGTGTGTGTGTGTGTGTGTGTGTGTGGTGGGAGGGGTGGAAGCGAGGAGGGGCAGCAGGAGGGGGCAGTGGGTCTGTTCTATTTTTACCGGCCAGTTGCTGCTGGCCACAGTTTTCATAGCCTCCCCTCGGCTCTGCCCCTCACAGTCTGCGGTCTACAGCGAGGCACAGGCCAGCCCAGCTCCACGAGGACTGAACAAGGTAAGCGCCTGCAGCCCAGGACTTCAGATCTAGGTTGATCCCAGGCAGAGAACCTGGGGCTTTTGTTTAAGGAGAAAGCGAGGTCTTGGAGCTGGAGAAAACCGTTTCTTGCCTGTACAGTTGGTTTGTTGGTAGAACATTCCTAAAATACTCCCACAGCATTTTGTCCCACAGAATGACCTATCTCTTGCAAAACTGTTGTGAGAGGTGAAAACTTTTCCTGGCTATTTGGAAGCTGGGAGCGAGGAGAAGAATCTTCCATGAGGTTCCTTAGGAGCCCCAAGGCTGCCTAAGGGATGATGTTTTCACACAGGATGCCCAGCAGGGTGTGGGAGGGATAGTGCACCCAGGGGAAGGGGTGGCCCTGCGATCAGAGAGCTGGGTGAGCGCTCAAAGTCAGCAATACCTGCAGCGGAAGAGAAGGAGGGTGCCTGGCGTGCAGGACTCCCAGGGAGCATAGAAGGCAGGGCCAGAGCCCCCTGCTGAGCAAGGAAACTATCTTGCTTCTGTGTTCTTTGTCTTTGAGTGAAGCTGTTAGCTCCCTTTGCCCATCCCTCTGTACTGCAGCACAAGAGCAGGGGAGGGCAGACCGGCAACCCCTCTTGACCGCTCCTGCTCAGAGCTCCTGGCTCTGAGGAGCAGCAGTAGATACTGGGGGTCCTCTTGGAGGAAGGCAATGGTGGCAGCATTTTGGGTTGAGGCACAAGAGCCAGTGAACACATAAGCCAGGGCAGTATCCACAGGGCAACCCAAGGCTTGGGGCAGGGGGCCATGTGGCAGTCCCTGACTTGGGTGAGGGCTGAAGGCAGCACCTACCACCGGGTTTTGGAGTCACAGTCCCACAGCAACTCTGAGATTAGGCTTTGCTGTTCAGAGCTCAAGATGGGGGTATGGTATGTGGTAGGCAGCCCAGCACCATGGGCTTGGGAGTGTTAACCGTCAGGCAAGGAAGACAGGGATGCCCTTGAATGGGGTTCCAAGGTCAGGGGGTGGGGAGCAGGGGGAAGCACATGAGCCTAACTAGATACTTGTGGATGTGATCATTGGGTGTGCAGAGATCAGTTCTTTCCCCTATATATACACACTCTCTCTCTCTCTCTCTCTCTCACACACACACACTCTCACACACAGTCACTTACACACATTTACACACACAGACTTAATCTCATAGTCTAGTTGATAGTCCCTGCCATGCTGCAGAGCCTCAAGAAAGGGAAAGCCCAGCTCTGAGGCAACCACCAGAGACTCTTTGCTCCCTCCCACGGGTGGAGGATTTTCTCATTATCTCCTTGCTTGCTACTTGTGGAGGAGATGGAATCCTGGCTCTCCAAGCCTTCCTGTGCTATCTACATCCTGACTTATCAGTCCTTGCTTGACTTCCACAGAGCCTGGCAAGGGCCCCCGTCTGGTGGGTGTCAGAGCACAGGCTGAGGCCTCTTGCCTGACGTGGGACCCCTTGGTCTGGCATTTGTCAGTGAGGCAGGCTGGGGGCAGGTCCCAGAGCTTGGCATGAGGTGCAAATTGGCCTTGGCAGGTAGGGCCCCACACTGGGGACAGTTGGCTCTCTGAGGGAGAGAGGGAGGCATGATCGCTGCCAAATGCCCACCAAGGACAAGGCACATCCCAGGGAGACAGACACAGACCTGGTGCCCTCTGGACACTGGCATTCCTGGAGGCTGATGATGGACAGAGGGGCCTGGAGGTGGCTCTTCGCCAGCTGGTGTTTCCTTTGGATTTCCTCAGCATCTTTGGAGAAGCAGAGCCCTCAGAATAAGCAGCTGCCTATAAAATCTAATTCCAGTCAAGCATCTCAGGAATTCATGGATTGTCTCCATACCCCTCCCTCTGTACCCCAGCATGACAGCTGAGACTCTGGGGTCACACTACCCCTCCATCTCCTCCACCCGAGCCTTCCCCTCCCCTGGTGGTGGAGGCAGAGGTGGAGGCAGAGGTGGAGGGAGGCCCAGAAGGCTTTCTGATCCACTGGTAGATTCAGGAGAGGTGGCCAAAGCATGTTCACTGGGGCTGGGACAGTGCTTCATGGGCACAAAGTGAAAGGAGAGAATTAGGGCAGAGGAAGGGGTGGCTCTGGGATGAAATTATTGGCAGGCACTTTGCAAGTGTACTTTAATTCCCCGCCTCCCAGACCCCACAACCAGGTTCTTGAACCAAGCCCACACTCCTGACCCTGAGCTCCATGCCTGCCCTCCCCTCCACACACACACTGGGCTCTCCCACCCTTTACCTCACAGCCTGGCTCAGAGTTTCTGTGCGCCCCTGCACACCTGCTCCCCACCTCAGCTGTCCCCTTCGTTTCCCTGAGCTTTTGCACAGTCCCTCCCTCCTCTGGCATTGGAATGCTCTGTGTCCAGGCCCAGGCAAGACGGTGAATTATGTCTGGCTTTGGAACATCTCCCTCTGCAGCCTCATGGACCTCCTCTTTGGCCTGGGCCCGAGGATCACCTGGTCAGGGGGCTTCCAATTGTGCTCCATGGCCAAGTATCCTCACAGAAGACCACAGGGCTGCTATGGTAACCCCCTTCAACCAGTGCCATTTGGCTCTTTTTGTTTGTTTGATTTTTAAGTTCAGGAATACATGTGCAGGATGTGCAGGTTTGTTACACAGGTAAACATGTGTCATGGAGGTTTGTTGTATCAATTATTTCATCACTCAGATATGAGAGACGTATCCATTAGTTATTTTTCCTGATCCTCTCCCTCCTCCCACCCTCCACCTTCTGATAGGCAAAATGCCATGTTGCTTATACTGATTGGATTTATTTTACTTCCAAGTAAGATTTGGTTAGAACAAAGGATTCAACCAAATAAAATTAATTAAATATTATTTTAATTAATTAATATTAATTAATAATAAACATCAAGTGGAAACCCACTGATTTAACCCCTAATTTTGCAGAGAGGAAAACCAACCCAGAATGGGGAAAGACAGACTTGGGTGAACACAGGATTTGCCCTGCCTCGCGGCTTATCCTCCCCCACTCAGGGCCTCTCACTGCCCCACCCTGGGGGTGCCAGTTGTATTACCATCTGTGGATGGAGTTGTGCCACATAGCAGCTACCCGTATTCCAGCATCCACTCTGCTCATTCACTTTCCAGGCCTTCCTCTCTCTGAGCCTTTCAATGACCACTCTTAATCCACAGGATAAAATCTAAACTCAGCCTGTCCTTCAAGGCCCTCAAGAGTGAGCTACAATCTCATTTTTTTTTTTTTTTTTTTTTGAGAAGGAGACTCATTCTGTCACCCAGGCTGGAGTGCAGTGGCACGACCTCGGCTCACTGCAACCTCCGCCTCCTGGGTTCAAGCAATTCTTCTGCCTCAGCCTCCTGAGTAGCTGGGATTACAGGTGTGCACCACCACGCTTGCTAATTTTTGTATTATTAGTAGAGATGGGGTTTCACCATATTGGCCAGGCTGGTCTTGAACTCCTGATCTCATGATCTGCCCACTTCGGACTCCCAAAGTGCTGGGATTACAGGCATGAGCCACTGTGCCTGGCTGCTCTCACTTTCCAAGCATATTTCCTATGGACTCCATTCTGTTCTCCACCGGGCTTAGCAAGCTTTATCTGGAAAGGGCCAGATAGCTTTGTAGCTCACATAAGGTTTCTGTTGCATATGCTTAAAAAAAAAAAAAAATCTTGCAACTCTTTAAGTAAAAACAGGCAGGGGCCCAGGTTAGGCTTCTGAGCTGTAGTTGGCTGACCCCTGCCCTGCAACCCTGTCCCATCTTGACCTGCTGGAATCCAGTGTGTCTGATTTCTTCCTTTTGTATTCTGACTCTCTCTCCTCGGCTGGGCTCCTAAGGCCCAGCTGGGTGGGGGGCAGGGGTTTCTACTTTCCCTCATGAACTGTTCCTCTGTGCCCCCAGGTGCTGTCCCACTGCCACCATGCCGGAAGTGTAAGTAGTCTCACTGCCCTCTGGGGCCCCAGGAAGGCAAGTCCCTTTGCCACAGACAAGCCCCACAGTGGAGGCACCGTGTTTTCAACCCCCAAAGCTTTCCCCTAAGAGACCAGGTCCTCAAACAGGGACAGCACTTGATGGTTTTCCCCGTGCTGCCTGTGTCCTCCCAGCCATTGAGCAGAACTCACTCTCAGGTTGCCCTGGGAGCGCCTTTTTGGCCTGTGCCTCAGAGTTTTCCTGTCTTGATCTAACACGTGAATTGCGTGTACCAGGCCACCACTTAACACTGACGCAGTAGGTGAACAAAGCTTTGGGAATTTACCCACACGCCCACGGATGGATGCTTTCACGTTACTGGAACCCTACCCTAAGGCTTCCCTCCCCTTCCACCACTTCTCCCCAACTTACCATGTCCAGTACCTCCCAATAAGAATTCCCGGTAGTTCGAAGGGCTGTTGAGTTTTTATTCTGTTCTGCCGGAACCTTGAACTGCTCCCCCTGCCTGATGCCTGATGACTGATGACTCTCTGGCTCACTGTTGTCACCGGCCCCCTCCTTCCCCAAGCTGGTCTGCGAGGTTCTGCGGCCGCACATGTAATCCTCATTGTTCATACTCACTCTGTGTTCTGCTCTTTCCCTGTCCTTCCTGTGATGGATGCCTGAAGCGAGGTAAGTGGTATTTGGGGTATCTCTGTCCTGGTTAACTCTTCTGACTAGTAAAGGTGGGAAGGTGGGGTTGGCATCTGAGGAGAGGGGAGAGCTTGTATTAAGCCCTGGTGGGAGTCTGGGAGGTGTAGGGTATTTAGTGGCTGAACAAATTCCCAGGAGATGGAAACATCAGGGGAAGATTCTGGATGTGGGGTTTCCTAGTGTCCAGGGAGTTGCTGTGCCAGTGTACAATGTCACTGGAAGGTTGTCCTGGGACTGGTACTGCAGCAGGGCTGGGTGTGACTCTGCATCTTTGCTGAGCACAAGCTCTTCCTCACCCACTCTGAGAGCTGGTCCAGTCCTGGGAGGACCATCCTATTCCATGCAAAGCTGATCCTGTGCAAAGCTATATTTGAGGGGTAAGGGATAGTCATTGGGTTATTCCACTCTTGCCCAGTGGCTGAACATTGAGCGAGGAGCAAAGAGATGTCCTTAAATCCCTCAGGTGTTAGATAACCCTGACACTGGCCATTCTATACACTCCAGACTTAACAGGCTACTGAGATCACAGCCTATATACAGTCCAAGGATGGGGATGGCAGGGATAGGGATCGGGACTCAGGGATGGCAACAGTGCGAATTAGCAGTATTGATGGAGGGGACATTTGGCACAGAGATTCTCGGAAAGAATTGAAAATGTTACTTTTGAACATTCATATGAATGTTGAAGTTTTGCTGAGGCTCGTATTTAAGTGAATCCTCACTGACTGATGGTCAGATGAGGTGACCATCAGCTCACTCACCAAGTGGTGGGGAAACAAGATAGCAGTAAAATATTTGCCATGTGTACATTACGGTGTGTAAACCATGGAGGTAATGCTTAGAGTCATAGGCTCTTTCTTTTGAAATCACACTTATCTGAAATGTAACAAAAATCTTTAGGAGAGGAAAAGACAAACAAACCACTCTGAACAGTCAGAATAGAAGTTACACATTCCATTTGCTGAAACTCATCCATTGTCTCTCATGAGAACTTCCCTCTCAAAGCCTAATCACTTCTACTTTACACCCTGGAATAACATTGGAGAGCCATGCTCTCCCAGCTTGCAGCACATTAAGTCTAGGTAGGATGCTTCCTGCTGGCAATGAGAAGTGATCGCCTGTGGCCCGGAAGAGATACTAGTGCTCGAAAGGCATCACAGTCTCATTAGTTGGGGGCCAAGCAGCCCTACTCACCTTTGCCACCCCTGAGGGACCACTGTCACAGGGCTAGGACTAGTAAGCAACAACATGTTTAGGATTTCTGATAAGAAGATTAAACAGTGGTTTTATATCTTAGAAAGATTTGGATGGGTGATGTTAACATTTTAAAAAGTTTTGAGGTCTACATAGATACATTTCATTTATTTGGGAAATTCACAGCTTATTTATGCAGCATGATAGATCATCAAGGTATTGCTGTATTACTACCAGGAGTGTGAAAACATACATAGCTTTTATGCTTTTCAAAGGATTTGCACATCCATGATCTCATTTCATCTGCAAAAACTCTGTGAACTAAGCAAGGGGGGGGTCATAATATCCTTATTTACAGATGAGGAAAGAGGTGCCTGTAGAAGCCATGTGACCCTCATAGTATCTTACAAGATTTCAGCAGCAGCAGAATCAGAGTGGGAAGTTAAGGCTTCAGCCCCTAGGTCAAGGTAGCTGACTGCAGCCTTGTCTGAACTGCAGGGGTTAAATCACAAAGATGAGCTTTTAAGGCACCACAGGGTGAGCAGAGGATTCTGGATAAAGACAGAGAACCCTAGCTGGCACTTGTCTTGGCCTAGACCAGAATTCCAGTTCTGCAGCCTCTGCTTCACCACCTGTCTCTCTCTCTTCTGGCTCACAGAGAAAACCCAAGATCACTGCTTCCCGCAAACTCTTGCTGAAGGTGAGGCTGGGGGCTGGCTGCAGGGGGATGCCCAGTGGGAGGCAGAGGGGCAGAAAGCCGACTCTGAAGGGATGTGGAGGGTTATGGAAAGGAGAAAGGAAGGAGGCCAGAGTGAGGATGATGAGGGGCAGAGGGAGTCCAGCATTGCTGGAGCCAGTGCCAGGCTCAGGTGGTCAGTGGGTGGGATCCTCGAGTATGGATCCTGGCACCCACCTGGGGTCCCTAGAGTAGGTGGTGACCAGCTTCAGAGTGGGAAGCTACTCGTGCAGGCAGAGAGACTTCCTTTATTCTCATATGTGTTTTTCTCTTTGGAGCTTTGTGAGTCAAAACAGACAGTAAGTGGGTAAGAGGAAGACTGTCAGGGGAAAACAAGTTCCAGGACTCCAGGAACATTGTGTGTGGCCACTTGGTGTACCCTCACGCACAGCCTGTCCGTGGCCGCTGCATACACTTCTACACTGGACGGCGGTCTCAGAGTTGGCCTAGCCTGGGGCTGTCCTCACCTCATTCCCTGATGCCGGGTGGGAGATGCGAGGCCCCCAGCTCAGCAGGTTTGTTCTGTCCAGAGCCTGATGCTGGCCAAGGCCAAGGAATGCTGGGAGCAGGAGCATGAGGAGCGCGAGGCTGAGAAGGTGCGCTACCTGGCAGAGCGCATCCCCACACTGCAGACGCGTGGCCTGTCCCTCAGTGCCCTGCAGGTGAGCCCGGCAGGTGGGGCAGGGCAGGATGGGGTTGGAGGCACTATGTGGGTGGCTCCAGGGACCAGGCGGCAAGAGCCTGAACTAACACCAGCTCAAGGTTCCATAATTTACAGGGCACCCCTCACTTCCATGGTCTCATTTAATCTTCACAACCACCTGTGAGGTAGGAACATTACAGGCACTGAACTGAGCCTTAGAGGGGAGGCGTGACTTGCCTGGGCTGGGCGGAGCCAGGGGCCCAGTTTCACAAGCAGTTAGGGTGGTGGCATGGAATGGGGAGGCGGCCAGGGTTTGGAGAAGCCCCACTTCTCCAAGGACTTGTCTATCCTTTCTTAGAGCTTGGTCTTTAACGTTTTCAGAACACTGGTAAATTATTTAAATGCCAGTGATTACAGAGAAAAGAGACTGGAAGGAAATACATCAAAATGTTACTAAGTATCCCTGGGTGGTGGTATCACTAGGTATTTTAATTTTTATTATTTTTGTTTAATACATAGTTTTCAAAATGTCTAAAATTAAAACATTACTTTAATCATAAGAAAACTATTTTATTTTGCTGGGCACAGTGGCTCATGCCTGTGACCCTAGCATTTTGAGAGGCTGAGGAGGGAGAATCACTTGAACCCCAGAGTTTGAGACCAGCCTGGGCAACATAGTGAAAGTGAGACCTTGTCTCTATAAAAAATTAAAACAATGAGATGGGAGGATCACTTGAGCCCAGGAGGTTGAGGCTGCAATAAGCCGCGATGAAAGAATACTTTTTTTTTGAGACAGAGTCTCACTCTGTTGCCCAGGCTGGAATGCAATGGCATAATCTTGGCTCACTGCAACCTCCACTTCCCATGTTCAAGTCATTCTCCTGTCTCAGCCTCCTGAGTAGCTGGGACTACAGGTGCATGCCACCATGCCTGGCTAATTTTTGTAGTTTTAGTAGAGACGGGGTTTCACCATATTGGTCAGGCTGGTCTTGAACCCCTGACCTCAGGTGATCCACCCACCTTGGCCTCCCAAAGTGCTGGGATTACGGGGATGAGCCACCATGCCCAGCCAAGAATACTGTTTTTTGTTTTTATGTTGTTGTTGTTGTTTTGAGATGAAGTCTCACTCTGTCGCCAGGCTGGAGTGCAGTGGTGTGATCTTAGCTCATTGCAACCTCTGCCTCCTGGGTTCAAGCAAAAGAATACTGTTTTTTAAGAAAGCACGACATACAGACAGGAGAACAGAGGGCATACCCTTTGAACTATTGCCTGTCATGAGCCTCAGAGTGGAGGAAACTGTCAGCTCCTCTCTGGATCCCAGGTCTTGCAAAGGGGCTGGGGAGAGGGTCAAGCGCTGGAAACTGATGGCTCTGTTCCCCTCTTCTTCGCGCCTGCCTGATCCATCTGCCGCCCCCAGGACCTGTGCCGGGAGCTGCATGCCAAGGTAGAGGTGGTGGATGAGGAGCGATATGACATTGAGGCCAAATGTCTCCACAACACCAGGGAGGTGAGTCTAAGGAAGGGAAGGGACATGGCCAGGATGGGCTAGGCAGGGGCATGGGCACGGATGCATCAGCCATGGGAGGTCCCCTCCTTCCGCAGGGCCTGGAGGGGGCCACTTAAGCAGGAAGCTTTGGTTTCTCCGCCCTAGCCCCATAGGGCTGGAGATGGGCAGAGTGGATAATCACACATGAAAAGTACAAACTTCCTCCTTACCTGCCATGTGGGCTCATCAGCCTAACAGAAGCCGCTCTCTTTATCCACCCACACAAATAATCATATGCCTGTTAATAACGTCTTACCTTTGTGAAGTGCTTTTATGTGTGTTATAGCCTTTGATCCTCCCTATAGGCCTGTGGATGAAGTAGGGGTTATTTGCACCTTGCAGAGGAGAACACTCAGGATCACAGAGGCCAAGGACTTGTCCTAGGTTGCACAGTGGTGGTCCTGGGACCAGTGCTGGTCTCTGGCTCCCACTTTGGTACTCTGTGCTCCCTTAGCATGGAGTGTGGGAGGATTAACTCCATCCAGACCCTGCTCCAGTGGGGTGGGGCAGAACAGGGAAGGACAGGGCTCCTTTGGGTCATTTGTCCAAGCAGTGAGGACGGGGCAGGGAGGTAGCACAAGTCACTTCCCTCCTTCCCACTTCTGCCCACCGGGAATGATATGTGGGGTCACCAAGCTCCTAAGAATTCCCTCTAGAGATCACACCCTGGAAATTCCTCCAGGGGGTTAGGACCTGGAAGTTTATCACCCTGCTGGACCAAGGCTGTGAGCTGCTTTGAAGGCTCACTGGGGAGGAATAAGTTAGAAGCAGGGATGAGGCTACAGGAACAAAAGGAAGCAACCCTGCACTCCAAATAGGGCTTCCAAACCAGACAAGTCTCAGTCTGGTGGAGCTACCGCTTTTATTCAAGGTTACAGTATTAGCAATGGCTAATAGGCTTTATCTGTCTGATTAACTATCCATTTATCAGCAAATTGTACAGTGGCTATTTGCAAAGGGGTGGGTGGGTCTGACTGTCCTAGAGGAGGGTCTCCAACTCTTGGGCTGTGGACCAGTACTAATCCGTGGCCTGTTAGGAACTGGGCTGCACAGCAGGAGGTGAGCAGTGGGTGAGTGAGCATTCCCACCCGAGCTCTGCCTCCTGTCAGATCAGCGGTGGCATTAGATTCTCACAGGAGTGTGAACCCTATTGTGAACTGTGCACGCGAGGGATCTAGGTTGCACACTCCTTATGAGAATCCAACTCATGCCTGATGGTCTGAGGTGGAACAGTTTCATCCTGAAACCACCCCACCACCTCTCCGTGGAAAAAGCGTCTTCCACAAAACCAGTCCCTGGTGACGAAAAGGCTGGTGACTGCTGATAGGTCTGGCTTCAAGGGTGGACAAATTAAGGTGTATCTCTGGCTGGAACCCTAGCAATCTGAGGTCCTTAGGAAGGGTGCCCTATGGCTAGCTCCCTCTCCAGTGAGCCCCGGGCGCTTCTCACCTGCAGATTAAGGACCTGAAGCTGAAGGTGATGGACCTCCGTGGGAAGTTCAAGCGCCCGCCCCTGCGTCGGGTCCGTGTCTCGGCTGACGCCATGCTCCGGGCCCTGCTGGGTTCCAAGCACAAGGTGTCCATGGATCTGCGGGCCAACCTCAAGTCTGTGAAGAAGGAAGACACAGAGAAGGTGAAGTCCCTTTCCTCAGAACCTTCCACCCTCTTCCCTACCAGCTTTCCCCTTGTCAACCCCTCACATGGCCTCAGGCAGGCCCAGGAACTCCTGTTGGAGGCCAGTCAGCTTGACAGAGAGAATGTTCTAGAATGTTTTGGAGGACCAGTGTGGGAAGAAAGAAAGAAGACTTGCTCCCTTCCTTCAGGCTGTTCCCAGTCTGATGAAGAAACTAGGACATAAAGAAAGCTAGACCCCAGACTGAGACATGAAGTAAAAATTTTGTTCCCAGTGTGAAGAGAACGTGGAGATTTAGGGTAATGTTGGAGGTGACTGCCTGGTCACCACAGGGAAAGGAGACAGCAGCTCATCTTGGTGATAGCCACACACAGACATTAGAGAACTGAGTTCAACCACCCAGCAACAAATTATTCAAAGTTGGTTGAACTCACAGTATATGTGCCCCAAGTTGATAGGCTCTGTAAGGAACAGGGATGACAGGAACATAGTCTCTGGCCCAAGAAGCTTCAGAGGAGAAGAGATAAGCCAGGCAGTATACTGAGGAAATGGAAAAGCAGTCACATTCGCAGGGGAAGGCTTCTTGGAAGAGGTGGCCTTGAGCCTGCAGAGTGCCAGACCAGGAGGGTGGCATGGGGCCTGGGAGGAGGTTTTGCTGAGGTGCATTGAGGTGGGAACTAGCCCCGTAGCTGCCACTATCACCCAGTGCTCCCAAGCCACACAGCTTCCTGTGGGGCCTTGGCTTGGCCCGTGTCCACCTGCCTGGCTGAGTCCTAGGACCTAAACAGCTGGGGAGGGGCATTGGGATTTCTTATCATCTGAGGAGACTGGTTTTCTATCACCCCGCTTCTCTTGAGCTGGGGGGGGCATCCAGCCTGGTAAGTCCCTGATGTGTGTGCCATTTGTCCACAGGAGCGGCCTGTGGAGGTGGGTGACTGGAGGAAGAATGTGGAGGCCATGTCTGGCATGGAAGGCCGGAAGAAGATGTTTGATGCTGCCAAGTCTCCGACCTCACAATAGAGGTACCTAGAGATCAGCTCCCTTCTCTGGGGTCCATCAGAGTCTAGAGGATAATGAGGGAGTCCACGATGGGCAGGCAGGTTGTACTCAGTGTGGTGCAGGGACAAAGGCACTGATGAGACTGATTTGAGTCGGCTCTCCTGGGCTCATTCCTGGCTCCAGCACCGTGATACGTTGGGCATGTCATTTCTGTTTGGGGACCCTTTTTGTTCCCCTCCTCTATGAAATTGGGGGCTGTGTTAAATCAGTGGTTCTCCAAGTGTGGTCCCGGGACCAGCAGCATCTACATCACCTGGGATGCAAATGATCACCCCCCCACCCCACGTCCACTAAATTGGAAACTCTGGGGTGAGACCAGCCTTCCGGGCGATTCTGATGCACATGAGAGTTTCAGAACCACTAGGTTAGAGGATCCCTGGGGTCCCTTCATCTCTGACTTTCTGAGAATCTATGCTCTTTTAAATACCTCCTGGTGATGTCCTTTATTTGTGCTCCCTGCGAAGTACCCAGCACTCACAGTACCTGTTCCCAAGGAGCTACCACTCAGAGAAGCTAAGACTTCCCACTCTCTGAGGAAAAAGCTGGAGAAATGGCCAAGCAAGGAAATCAGGCCACATAAAACCCTCTGTGGAAGTGCTGAGAGAATGTGCAATAGGGCAGGCATCCACCAGATAGCACTGGTCGGAGCAGGCTTTCTGGAGAGGAGGAGCTCTCTGAGGACGTGATGGGCAAGCGTTAGCTGATAAAGGGAAGGGCACGTTAAAGGGCTGATGGCGCAACAGAAGCATGGAGGTGGGAATTAACCACCCACAGAGTAGCATGGCAAGGCCAGGTAAGAGCTGAGGGCCGCAGTGCGGAGGAGCAGTGTGAGGGGTCCCAAAAGGGGAGAAACTGTGCCTGTAGGCTGAGAAGCTGAGGTCTTGTAGGAGCCCCTATGAATGAAGATCCAGCCAGGGGTGCGCTAGGGGTGAGAAGCCCTGGAGACTGCATGTGCTGTAGGTAAGTCAGGGATTCATGCACTGCACACAGGTCCCCGGGAACTGATGGCTTCGCCTCTTTGTCCCTACAGGCCAGCTTGCTGTGCTGCGCTCTGAGCTCCTGCTTCATGCTTCTTCTCCAACCCAGCTCACTCACTTCTCTGCCCGTGTCTGGAGCATCCCTTCCCACCTCCCCCCTCACTTCTTCCCTCCAGCCTGCATGCCCTCCTCTGGAACTGGGATTAAAGAGATATCCAAGAGGCAGGACAAACGCGAGTGTCTGAAGACCTCACCCCAGCAGGGTGGGCTCCCACCCATCCATGAGGCACTTGGGGCTTCCCAGCTACCCTGTGGTGTAACAGGTGGAGGACGAGGAGGGAGTGAGAGCACCTTTCCTCTAGCCCTGTGCCACACCCCTTCTATGTGTGTACAGTGTCCACAGCCATCTTCATTAAAAACCCAGTTTCCTGGTCATTTCTGCAGCTCTGACTGTGAGAACGGAGAAGAAAGGGAAGACTTGGGGCTTGTGAAGAGAGGGCTGTGCTGGGCTCCAGTCAGCCTGTCTGCAGTCCACAGTCCAGGATCTGAAGGGAGGGCTAAGGAATTGGTGGCTGCTTGCCAGGGTCCCCTGGGGCCCCTTCTGCCGAGTCCCTGTGATGTCACACAGCACACACTCACCACCCAGGATACTCAGCTCACCAGAGCCCTGACCTCCGAGAACTGACCCTGTCCTGCCCCTGACTCTGGCCATCAGAAGAGGCCTCTCCATTCAGAGCCGCTTCTCCTGCCGGATTTCATACTCTCCTTCCTCTGCAAAGCTAGATTAACTCTCCCTGATGTCTGCTGGGTGTACCTGACTGCTCCGGGCTGAGAGGTCAGGGCACTTTCAATCCCTCACCTAGTCCAGCGGCACAGGGCAGGAGGCCTCACAGAAGAGATACTTGCAGTTCCAGGCCTGGCCACCAGGTGACTCCTTCCTTCTGTCCTGGGCACTCCTGTCCGTCCGGCCTCTGCTCTCCCCACTTTCACTCACCCTCCTCCCAATTGTTTCCCCTTCACACTGCTGTACTGGTCCTATCCCCCAGGACTGATTCTTTCCCGGAGGGAGGGCGGCCACTTATCTGTCCTCTGGCTCAGGTCCTTTCTCCATCCCACTCACTTCTGGGTCCAAACCCTGGTGAGGGCATAGGGCATGCTGGGGTGGAGTGGGGGTCTGGGGCAGCCCCTCTTCCCCCATCATACTTGTGAGAGAGGCTCCTGTGAAGCAGAGACCAAAGTTCTGACTTTCCTTTTTTTCTTTTTTCTTTTTTTGAGATGGAGTCTCGCTCTGTCACCCAGACTGGAGTGCAGTGACATGATCTCGACTCACTGCAACCTCCGCCTCCCAGGTTCAAGCGATTCTCCTGCCTCAACCTCCTGAGTAGCTGGGATTACAGGTGTGTGCCACCACACCCGGCTAATTTTTGTATTTTTAATAGAGACAGGGTTTCACCATGTTGGTCAGGCTGGTCTTGAACTCCTGAACTCGTGATCCGCCCACCTTGGCCTCCCAAAGTGCTGGGATTACAGGCGTGAGCCACCGTGTCCAGTCAAGTTCTGACTTTTCAGGGCAGTGGGATAGTGACTTCTAAGCTAAGCCTGCAAGGGAAGTGGCTGGTCCCAGATCTAGGGTCCCTTGGCTTTTTGACCACCGCAGCACTGGCCCCAGGAGGGGCTGAGTTATCAGAGCAGCAATCCTTCCACCCACCCTACTGAGTCCCCATTCTGCCCTCAAATCCCACGTATTATCTGCCATAAATGCCAGGAATTGGTACAAAGTGCAGTGCCAGCTACTCCCTGGGGCATGGTCTGGCTCCGTGGGCTGCTGGCCTGCCAGCCCCTTTCAGAAAACATGGCAGTGGGAACCAGCAACTTGGGCTACCTTAGGGGAAGCAGCACTCTGCCCAGGGTTCTTGCTATAAATAGGTCAGTGGGCAGAGAGGCAGATGTGTGCAAAAAGCACAACCCCAATCACATACACAAACCTGCAGGCACAGACACACCCAGTCTCAATGCACGAAGTTGGAGAACCTGACAGGGCTGGTCCAGGCCACAGAGGATGGGGTTAGGCTTCATGCCTTCATGCCCAGGCAGCCACAGAAACCCACTCTTCCCCGCCTCACAGGGCTCCTCCGGTTGGCCTGGGTCCAAAGCAGTCTCCTTGTTTCACCTTTTCCAGCCCTTCCCTAGAGCCTGGCCCCAAGTTCCAGAGTCAAATCCCAGTTTTGCAGTCAACTATTAACCTGGGGCCCTGGCAGATTGGGGTATCCACCCAGTCATGTAAAGGCAGGAGACCTGCTCTGGGCCTGACTCAAAGCAAACACGTGGGTGCAGAAGGCCCGTGGGAGGAGGAGGAGGTGGGGCCCACTCAACACACCTAAGCCTGTGGCCCTCTAGGAGGGGCAGAAGAGCCAACCAGAGGGTTCCTGGAGGTCATCGGGTTCCTCCTTCTGCTTCCAGGCAGGAACAGACCTAATTCATCTCCTATGAGGATGGAGCAAGAGCAAATATAGGCATAGACACATCCAGAGCGCAAGGATTGAGAGGCCCCGTGGACAAGGGGAAGGAGAGCTTGGGGGTGGGAGAGGGATCTGTGGAAGTATCTGTTGTAGCCAAGAATGTGGCCTGAGGGTGAGAGGCCTGGCCTCTGGAGAGCCCTGATTCTACTCCAGTCCTCTCTTACCATGGAGGGTCGACACCACCCAGCCTGGACACAACGCTAGTAGAGCTGGGAGCTGGGGCCTGCCACTGAGTAACAGCTCACACATGTAGCACACTTATGTGTCAGGCACCAGTGTGTGCACCTTCATTCATTTAACCTTGACAACAACCCTAGGAGAAAGGTACAGCTACTATTCTCATAGTACAGTGGGGAAAACTGAGGCACAGAGAGGTTAGGGACTTTTCATGATCACACAGCTAATAAGTGGTGGGCCCAGGATTCAACCCAAGAAGTCTGTTAGAATCCATACTGTTATTGACTATTTTAATAACAGCATTTCAATAATAGTAATATGTGATATTAAATGCTTTATCTGAATTATATAATTGCATTCTCACAAAAATGGTACATTTGTTAGCTGAAATTTACAGATGAGGAAATCCTGGAGAGTTCAAGTAGCTCACTCTAAGTTACAGGGTTTGCTAGCTGCAGACTGGAGACCGGATCCCAGGTCACTCTGCCTTGGGGTTGCCCTTTTCTGAGAACAGACTGGCCTTAACAAAGCCCAACCAGCCACTTTCTTGGAAGGACACAGCTGGGGGTTAAGGGTCCTGCATATGTACCCGGAGAGTCCCCACATCCCTAGTGAAGGGGAAACATTCAAAGGAGGTGCAAGTGACATCCAAATGGGCTAAGGTGAGGCCTTCTTGCAACATGGGGCCCAGGCTGAGGGTAGAGGGATGGGTGCTACTTGGGGGATATCTGTTATCAGCACACAATAGCTGGGTGGGCATCCCCTCTCTCTGCAGCTGGTGGAGATGGGCCTGGTGCTCCTCTCTGCTTGGTAGGAATGACCAGGGCAGGATGCCACCTGCTACACCCTTGCCTGTCCCAGAGCCCTTGGGGGACCAGCTGTTGCCCCCACCTTTCTCCACAAGGTGGCCAGTCCCCACAGGGCAAGGAGGCCAAGCTCAGCTGTGTGTCTGAGCCCACTCAGCAGCAGGTATGATCAGGGCAGGGCCCAGCGCTCAGGGCTGCTGGGGCTAAAGTGCCTTGCTGAAGGAGGGGCAGAGTTAAACATTAGCCACAATGGCCCCCCACGAAGTGAGTCATACTCCCCACAAGGCTCTGGGCTGGGCAGCCGGGGGCCAGCGGGGAGCTTCGTTCCAGGTGGGTGACCAAGCTGCGGAAGCCCGGGACAGTTCGCTAGGACCAGTGCTAATGGCAGCCTCTTCTCCTGACCCCCATCAGGTCTCTTTCCTCAGACATCCCCAAAGCTTGTCTGCCTGCGGGTCCTTCATTAAAGATGAGGGACAAGGGTTTTCTCTTCCTTCCAAGATACACTTCTAGGCTGGCCTGTGGGTCCCCTGAGACCAAGGCTGAGCAGGGTGAGCCTCGAAAACCTCACAGCACTGGCCTAGAGCACTGTGGTCAATGTCTGAAGGACCAGAGAGGGAGAGTGACTTGCTCAAGGTCACAAACCTAACTGGAACTAGGAAGTAGGTCCCTAGACTCCCAGTCTGAGAAAATTGGACATTGACAGGGCTTTGGTTCCTGGCCAGAGGCAAAGGCCCAGGGACCCGAACAGGCTGCCCATCTCTGGCCTCAAGTCAGCACCCCAACTGGCTCCAGTGCCAACCACTGGCCTCTCTCATTGGTTGGCACAGGCTGGGTGAGCCTGGCCCTTTGCTCTGGGTTCAGGAGAGAGGTATGGCCTTGCCTGGCAGTCAGGGGAGGTGTTCCAACCTGGGAGCCCCTGGGGGAGAAGCGTGTGTGTGAACGCTTGTGGCCACTCATCAGAAAGGGTGAGCATGGTGTGTGTGCGTGGGCATGCCGAATGACCTGTCTGCCTGCCCTGAGTGTCACAGACACCTGGGTGTCCCCTGTATTAGTGCCTCCCAGATGCTCTTCTGACTGGCTCTTTGTGACCCAAATTTCAACTGCTTCACCCCACAATGATGAAACCAGAGCCACAAATGTAGTGAGATTTTCATAAAGCTAAATGTATTCAGTGGAAATTCCTCTGATCTAAAAGCATGCATGTCTTTATTTCATTACTGGAGTATTAAATTAGCCCTTACTTATGGAATAGGAGGACAGTAGGTGGCAATTGTTTTCTACCTCTCTTAGTTCACAAAATAAAATGGTGGCAGCACAATGTCAGTATTTACATTAAACAATATTGTTAGTTTGTAAAAACAAAAAGCCAGGGAGCTTACCGTCCTGGATTCTTTAGGGTGTGGGTCTTATCACTTCATTCAATTCTTCCCTTCCCCCAAGAGTGCCACAAGCATGAGAGTTGCTCAGCTGAGACACATGAATGGTAACAGAACTGAAATGTCAGGATGTGACCTCGAGCCAGCTGGTTGGGGCTGGGGATCCCCCTAGATCTCCACTCTATCCTCTCTGAGAAAGGAGAAGCTGCCCTATGAGCCTTTTTTCTGGGGGATTCCAGAGGTTGAACGTCTGTTCTGAGGCTCCTCAGAACCTCAAGGGAGGCGACGAGAGTGATGACCCCTTGCCCAACCACTGGCTGAAAAATCTTGAAATTCCCTGACTTTCACCAGGGAATTTCCAGTTGTGCTAAGCCCTGCCTGGTAGAATCTCCCTGGAGGAAGTAACCAGCACACACATACGCTTTTAATGTACGTATAAAGAATCGTAAAGTGAATACCCATCTGCCAACCACTCATTTTAAGAACTAGGATATTGCACATACTTTTGAAGCCCTCATGTGTCCCTCCCCCATTACAATCCCTTCCTCTCCACAAAGGTAAATACAATCCTCAATTTTGTGTTTGTTATTCTTTTGGTTCTCTTCATAATGTTACTACATATTTATGAATTCCTAATACATCATTGAGTTTTGAATCTTTTTGTAAACCTTACTCAAGTGCATGCATTTTGCTTTTTCCCCTTCCATGTTAAGGTTGTAAATCCATCCCTGTTGATAATTATAGTTCATTCATTTTCACTGCCATGAAATGATGAAATGATGAAAGCACCATTCATTCCCTTTCCTGCTGATAGACATTTAGATTTCTGC
>NW_012104031.1:5177411-5178604 GCF_000951045.1 Mandrillus leucophaeus
AGTCTCCCTTCCAGTGTGATCTCTCGCCACACTGCCTCCAAACCCTTCTCATTTTCTATATTCAACTTTATTCTACAGGATAAAGGCTGTTTTTTTTGTTTTGGTTCTGTTTTTTTTTTTTTTTTGAGACAGAGTCTTGCTCTGTTGCCAAGGCTGGAGTGCAGTGCAGTTCAGTGGTATGATCTCGACACACTGCAACCTCTGCCTCCTGGGTTCAAGTGATTCTTTTGCCTCAGCCTCCCAAGTAGCTGGGATTACAGATGTGTGCCACCACGCCCAGCTAATTTTTTGTATTTTTAGTAGAGACGGGGTTTCTCCATGTTGCCTAGGCTGGTCTTGAACTCCTGACCTCAAGTGATCCGCCCACCTCAGCCTCCCAAAATGCTGGGATTACAGGTGTGAGTCACGATACCCAGCTAAGGCTGACTCACTCTTTAGCACAACACACAAAGTCCTTACTATCTGTCTCTAACATTTCCTTTCAGCCTTGGAAGGGGCTCAGTGCTTCAAGCAAACTAGTCTTCTCTCTGTTCCACACACACCTTTCATGTTTATGTCCCAATGTCTTTGTTTATGCTGTATCCTATAGCTGGATGCCCTTACGCCCTTTCTGACAATTGAATTCCACTTACCCTTCAAGGCCCAACTTAGATGTTCTTTCTTGTGTGAAGACTTCCCCAGTCCCTCCTGATGACACAATTTTCATTTTTAATCACAGTCTGACTTGAATGAGGCTTGGGGTATATGTGTGCTTGTGTATGTGTGTGTTCACCAGCATGTGTGTGTCTTCACTGATAGACTGAGAATGTCCTGAGGTCAGGAACTGAGTCCTTATCATCTTTGTGTCACTGAATGTCAAAGCCACTTGTTGATTACAGTGGGTAGAACACATCCCAGAAAAGATGTGTTCAATTCATAACTTCTGGTACCTGTGAATGTGACCTTATTTGGAAATACGGTCTTTGCAGGCATAATCAAGCTAAAATGAGGTCACACTAAATTAGAGTGGAGGGATACTTAAACACAAACACAAGAGACACAGGGAGAATGCTGTGTGATGAGAGAGGTAAAGCTTGGAGTAATGCAGTTGTATGCCAAGGAGCTCTAGGAAGAAGCAAGGAAGGATTCTCCTCTAGAGTCTTTGGAGAGAGCCTGGCTGTGCTCACATTCTTTTTTTTTTTTTTTTTTTTTTT
>NW_012104031.1:5183505-5185477 GCF_000951045.1 Mandrillus leucophaeus
AAAACAAAAAGCCAGGGAGCTTACCGTCCTGGATTCTTTAGGGTGTGGGTCTTATCACTTCATTCAATTCTTCCCTTCCCCCAAGAGTGCCACAAGCATGAGAGTTGCTCAGCTGAGACACATGAATGGTAACAGAACTGAAATGTCAGGATGTGACCTCGAGCCAGCTGGTTGGGGCTGGGGATCCCCCTAGATCTCCACTCTATCCTCTCTGAGAAAGGAGAAGCTGCCCTATGAGCCTTTTTTCTGGGGGATTCCAGAGGTTGAACGTCTGTTCTAAGGCTCCTCAGAACCTCAAGGGAGGCGACGAGAGTGATGACCCCTTGCCCAACCACTGGCTGAAAAATCTTGAAATTCCCTGACTTTCACCAGGGAATTCCCAGTTGTGCTAAGCCCTGCCTGGTAGAATCTCCCTGGAGGAAGTAACCAGCACACACATACGCTTTTAATGTACGTATAAAGAATCGTAAAGTGAATACCCATCTGCCAACCACTCATTTTAAGAACTAGGATATTGCACATACTTTTGAAGCCCTCATGTGTCCCTCCCCCATTACAATCCCTTCCTCTCCACAAAGGTAAATACAATCCTCAATTTTGTGTTTGTTATTCTTTTGGTTCTCTTCATAATGTTACTACATATTTATGAATTCCTAATACATCATTGAGTTTTGAATCTTTTTGTAAACCTTACTCAAGTGCATGCATTTTGCTTTTTCCCCTTCCATGTTAAGGTTGTAAATCCATCCCTGTTGATAATTATAGTTCATTCATTTTCACTGCCATGAAATGATGAAATGATGAAAGCACCATTCATTCCCTTTCCTGCTGATAGACATTTAGATTTCTGCCGCTGCCAATTGTGCTGATTTGAATATTCATGAGTCTCACTTCTGGTGCTCATGTTCAAGAGCTTCTCTACCCAGGAGTGCAACTGTTGGGTCGACAAGAATGACATCCCCACCTTTGCTAGTTGTACCACTTACACTCGCATCAACTATGAGCATCAGCTCATAGTTGGTTTCGGCAGATTCTGAAGACAAAGGATGCTGGATACTTAACCCCACCTGATCTCAGCTTCTTCCCGACCCAGCCTCCTAATGTTACTCTGGGCAGGGGCTGTCAGGCTATTTGGGTTTTCCTGTTCTTCCCAAATCAAGTTAGTGCAATTCTCTAAACCTTTATTAAGCACCAACTCTGCCAGGCATAGCGTTGAGGGGATACTGAGGCAAATAAGACATTCTTTTTCTTCTCAAGGCACCTACAAGATGCTTGGGGAGCCAGGACATGGGCACAGATAACTTGAACTCCAACCTCTCTGCTCACAAGGAGTCATTCCCTCCTCTTTCCTACTCAGTATGGGCCCTTGGGGACTACGGAAAACACAACGCGAAGCTGTCTCCTGAGCTCCCCGACTCCAATAACCAACCATCTATTGGGCAGCTCCATCTGGCTGTCTTCAGAGACCTTAAATTCGAATGAATAGAGGCCAAGGATGCTGCTAACCATCTTAAAATACACAGACAGCCCCCGACAACAAGGAATTATCAGGCTGAAATGGCCATAATGCTGAGGCTGAGAAACCCTCGGGGGTCCAAAGTCACCCCTCCCCAGGTCCCCTGCTCTCACATCCCTGTCTCATCAATGGCACCTCATTCACCCAGTCCCTCCAGCAGGGAGATGCGAGTCACCTAGATTTCTCCTCCCTCACAAGCCATAGTCAATCAACTCAGTCCTAGCCATCCAGCCTTCCAAAACTCCTGCCAATACCTTCTCCTCCCCACCCTCCTGGTGCCCTTGCTCAGGGCCTTCATTTCTTTTGTCAACTATAAAAAATAGCCCCCTAAGCAGTCTCCCTTCCAGTGTGATCTCTCGCCACACTGCCTCCAAACCCTTCTCATTTTCTATATTCAACTTTATTCTACAGGATAAAGGCTGTTTTTTTTGTTTTGGTTCTGTTTTTTTTTTTTTT
>NW_012104031.1:5186612-5199882 GCF_000951045.1 Mandrillus leucophaeus
GGCTGGAGTGCAGTGGCGCGATCTCTGCTCACTGCAAGCTCCGCCTCCCGGGTTCACGCCATTCTCCTGCCTCAGCCTCCCGAGTAGCTGGAACTACAGGTGTCCACCACCATGCCCGGCTAATTTTTTTTGTATTTTTAATAGAGACGAGGTTTTACCGTGTTAGCCAGGATGCTCTTGATCTCCTGACCTTGTGATCCGCCCGCCTTGGCCTCCCAAAGTGCTGGGATTACAGGCATGAGCCACCGCGCCTGGCCTCTGCTCACATCTTGATGGCAGACTTCCAACCTTCAGAGCTGTGAGAGAGTAAATTTCTGTTGTTTAAAGCCACCCAGTTTGTGGCACTTCATCACAGGAGCCCCAGGAAATGAATGCACTGATTCAGCACCAAGTGCAGTAGCTAGCACTTAGAAAGTATCCCGTAAATGTACGATGTCTGCCGTCAAGGAACTTTCTGGGCACTAACATATATGACATTCACTTTTCCTTACTTCTAGGGTTGTCTGCATACAAACTTTCAATGTCTTTGGGCTTTTATATCTGTAGGGAGGCTATTCGATTTTGGGCTTTTAGAAACCCCATTGTTTCCTGGCTTCATGAAGTGTCCCTGGCATGACCAGGCTTCAGATGACTTCATAGGAGTATTTTTCTTCCTGTGTTGAGGTGTCACTACTGACCAGCCATGGGAAGAACATTCAGTAGGTCCCTAGGGAGACAGCAGCTTCCCTGACAGTGTCAGGCCCCAGGTCAGAGGATGCAGGGACCTAGACTATTGGGGTCCCCTCTTTCTCTTTTCCTGTAAACAGCAAACAGCTCCAGGGCCTGCCTTAGCCTCTGTTCAGAGCTCCCTGGGGCCTTGTCGACGTTCATCTGCTCACTCTAATGTCACTAGCAGGGAACTCATACGATTTCCACAACCTGGAAGGAAGCAGAGCAAAGTATCATAACATCCACTCCACAGATGAGGAAACTGAGGGAGTTTGTTCCAAGTCACATAGTTCACAAACGTCAGAATCAGACCTCAAGGGTGCAAGCTACCAGTACAGTTCTCATGTCCTGGACCTCATCCTGCCCCTCCTATGCCAAGAAGGAAGGCTCCCTGGAGGAGGGGGTACTTTGGGAGGGGGAATCTCAACAGGCTGGCTGTGTGTGTGTGTTTCCAGGCTTCTGCCCGGCAGCCAGCTTGCCCTTCACCATGAATCTCAGGGCTGGAGGGCCTCAGATGAGCACCAAAGAGAGGCTGAGGCTGGGCAGTGAGGCCTGGGAGCATGAGGGCAGTTCCTACTCCGGCTCCTTTTCTATCTTCTCATCCTGGCGCTGGCGGCTGTGCTTCCTTCCTCTCAGGGCAGGAACTGCAGCTGTGCCTTGACCCTGTGTTTCAGATCCATCAGGGAAGATAAGATTCCCCATGCTCAGCACCTGACCTTCTCTTAGCCCACCTGACGCTGGTTCCTGGAAAGAAAGCACCTGGCCCCGCACCAGCCCGGATGGGCACATAAAGGGAGCCAGGTGGTACCGGGGTGCCTGAGCTGTCTCACGGTGCTCCAAAATTCGAGTCCTAGATATCTGTGTTTAATCTTTCCTCGGAGAAGAAAAACTGAGCTTCCTCTGCCCCTATTATACACCCTGCCACTTCAGCCAAAGTCCAGTATCAGAGAGCAAGGACAGTGCCTTTGACATATTTGTGCTTTCAGGCTGTGGGCACACAAATGTTTGCTGAATTGAGTCTAAGATTCTCCCTTTGGGTGGGGCTGGCTCTACCAGGGGCGTGTTTTATGTGCAGCTCAGAAAGCAAAGCCCCATTCCTCTCAGCCAGGCCTACTGGGGCGGTGGGCCTGGGTGGGTTCTGAAGCCTGGGAGTGGGGAGGGCGTTCTCTGGAAAGGGGCCCAGAAGGCGCGGGCGCTCCGAGATTACAGTACCTGCGCTAACTTTTCCGCTCGGCTTCTTGCTCTTGAGCTTCTCCGGGCTAAGTCGGGTTCCCGGCAGGGGTCCCCGCCCCCCAGCCCAGCTCCCCGGCACCCGGGCAGCGACACAGCGCGGGGAGGCGGCCCAGCGCCAAGCTGGTCGGACAGGTTCTGAGCAGGAAGTCTCCCGCCCTCGCCCCGGGCAGCCGACCAGCCCCACGCCGGCCCCGGGCGTCCGTCGGTCGGTCCCGCGATCCGTCCGACGGTCCACCCAACGCTTGCGGCCTCGCGGCCCGGCCGGCCTGGGCTGCGATCAATGCGGCTTTGTCTGGGACGCCCACACCCCAGAGGCAGCTCCCGGGTCAGCAAATCGGAGCGCGGCCGGGGCGCGCGGGGGTGAGATAAGCGGCCATGTGACCCCACCTGGGCGGGCGGGGGAGGGGCGCCAGGTGAGGCGGCGGCCGGCGGGGCGCGGGCGGCCACGCGGGGCTCCTGCAGCATGGCTGTCAGCAGGAAGGACTGGTCCGCGCTGTCCAGGTGAGCGCCCGAGGGAGCTGGGAGGGGCGCGGGGTCGGCGGGGAGCTTTTGGGTCTCCTCTCCCCGGGAACCGGCCTCCTCTCCGCCTGGGACCCTGACACCAAGGCTGGACCCTGGTCTTGCTGCGACTCGCGGGAGACAGGATTGGGGCCAAACTCGGGGACCCTGAGGTTACAGGGTAGGTCTTCTCCCATCGGGGCCTGAGGTCCCACACAGGGTACTTGGGGGAAGGCTGGTCCCCAGTCTGGACGCCCCCTGGGGTATGGCCTCCCTGTGGAAGATGGAAGCAGGAAGGAACGTTTTGGGGGATTGTGGAGGTGTTCAGAGTAACCTCCAAGCCTCATTCCTGAGAGAAGTCTCCCTCATTCCTGAGTGTGTCTCCGGCAGAGAGGACCCCTAGGAGGTGTCCCACAGCCCCTCTTGGGAGGCGGAGGAGCAGGGAGAGCCTTCTTGGAGGGGTCAGTGAATAGGACTGGAGGGAAGCAGACCCATCTCCCACTAAGGAGGCTCAAAATCTCAGCATGGCATTTTGGGGTGGCATCTGAGCTGAGAACCTTAAGATAGTGTCCATCCTCATCTGTGCTGCTACAATATTTGTACACTGGTCTCCTAAAGGGTCAGGGGATGAGGCATCCTTTCCCTGCCTACTGGACATCCTATCAGGGTCCCAGAGGCCTGGGGAAGGTGGGTGTTCAGAAGGCGGCACCCCTCATAGAGATTGGTGACCTCTACTGACTTCTCTTGGAGCGACCCTGAACCTCTGCCAAGAAGGCCCCCTGTGAGCATTTTCACCTCATTCCTCCACTGGGCGCCTCCCTCCCCCATCTTGTCTCTAAGGAAACTGAGGCTCCTGCAATAGCTCAAAGCTGGAGCCGGCTCTTTTGATCCCTTTCTAGCCAGGTAGACATTAGCGTCTTGGCCCCTCCCAGGTGGGCATTTGGGTCTTGGCCTTTCCTGAGCCAGGGCTATTTCTGCCAGGTGCAGACCAGCACCCTCCAGCCATTTGGGTCCTGCAGGCTTTCCCCATCAAGGCATCTTTCACAGGTTTTTCCAGTGCTCTAGTGTGTCCTCTACCCTGCTCCCGCCCTCCCTTAAGCGCTCCAGAACGACCTCATTGTCTCAGGCTTAGCCTCTCCATAGCAGCTCATCGCCTGGGACTGGGGGTGGGGGGCCACCTCCCCAGACCCTCAAGACCTCACAGTACTCTGAAGCACTGTGGGCAGCCCATGGGCTCTAGAGAGGGGAAAAGGTAAGCCCCACGAATGGAGGGAACTCAGTGCTCTGGAAAAGAAACCCAGGCTGCTACAGAGGAAGATCTGTGCTGAGGGTGCGGCTGAGGAGTCAAGGTCTTGGACTTTGCATGTGGGTCAGTGTGCCTGGGGGTTGATGTGGGAGTGTCTTTGCTTCTAGATGTGGGCCTACCTGTGCCTATGAATGTATGCTTGTGTGTGTGTGTGTGGTGTACTTGTGGACAAGTGTGTTTATGGCCTATGAAGAGATGAGACATCTGCGTGTGGAGTTGGTTCTTAATGTTGCTGAGTCTTGAGCTTGTCAGTCTGCATATGTTCAGTTGAACTGTTTATTGAAGACTGTGCATTGGGTTAAAAATACAAACCAGACACTCCTTCTTCAGAAGTTCATAGTCTGGTGGGATATATGTGATTTTGTGTCTGAAAGCATGCCTGGATATGCATGGGGGTGTGTGGGGGGAGGCAGCTGGGGCAGTGGAACTTTGAAAATGGGAGCAAGGTCGGCCTAAGCTTGTCCACTGCTCAGATGGACATGGACTCATGTGGCTACAGCCAAGTTCCCACAAGATGTCCAGGGTAAGTGCCAGGGAAGCTCTGGGAAACCAGTCCTGCCACAGGGGCCCCTGGCCTGCCCTCCCTGCATGGTCCCAGCCCTCATAGAGCCCCGTGGGCAGATGCAGCTGCTGCCAACAGTCACCCTGATGAAGCACCTGGAACAGAGGACCGCTCCCGCTCCGCTCCCTGGGTGAACAAGCCTCAGCGGGCAGGCAGGAAAGGGCTGTGAGTCACTGTCAACGGAGCCTCCTGGGCTGGGGAGGACCGTGCTAGGGTGTGACAGCATGGCCCCAGGTGGGGAGGTGGATGGAGAGGTGGGTGGGTAGCTGGGGGCCAGCCTGCAGCCCATCCTTGGCATAGAGCAGAAATTCAAGTCCTCCAGCCCTGGGATGGGATGGGGGGCAGTGGTGAGCTGGCTGGCTGGGTGCCCTGGTCAGAGGCCTTGTCCTTTTCTCCCTGGACTGGCCTGGTGACCAGTGAGGCTGGGCCCGGCCTGTCTGCAGGGGGTGAGGGGTTGATCTAAGAGTGCCTGGGACTGAACAGCCAGTGGTTAATCATTTCCCTGCCTGGGCCTTGAGCCGCCCTCCTACTTCCAGTTGCTGCCCTGGGTTCTCCCGACACCTCTCTCTAGACCTTTGGGGCTGGAAGAGACCTGAGTTACCCCCCACAGTGACCATGCGGAAGGGGAGCTTAAGGCCTGCCCTGCTCAGGTTCAGGAGACTGGCCAAGGTCATGGGCATGCCCTCCCATCCCTCCTCTGTCCTCCCTTCCCTATCCCCAGCCCCCAAGATTTGCAAATTATGCTCCTTGAGCCCCAGGGTTCCACAAAATGCATCTGGGGCAGCCTTCTCACCCTCTCCCAGCTTTAAGCAGAGCAGCTGAGCCTTAATCTATTGTATAATGGGCTTCTGTCTGATTCAATTTGGGAAAATGGGTTCTACTGCTAAACATGACTTTTAACCACTTCACTTAAATCCCTGCCATCAGTTGCTGCAGAATAGATGGAAGTTAGACTTCAGGAAGAAAATTCCCAGGTGAGAGGTCAAAACAAGCTCCCTAGTGAGAAACAGGGCAAAATGTCCTTTAGAATTGTTTAAGAGAAAAAGAGGACCCCCATCTCCAAAGGATGGAGTTGAAGTCTGGAGTGGGGAGAAGGATAGCAGCATTACGTGGAGACACCGAGATGGATGTGTGTCCCCCAGTGAAGGCCAGGAGGTTGGGGAAAGGGTTGTTGAGAGGGAAGGAGTGGTAGGCAGCTGGCTGGTGCTGTGGCCTCAGCTAGTAGGAGCAGCGGAGCCTCCCCAGCTGTTGGGGCCTGCAGGTTTCACCCTGGGCCTTGCTCTGGGGTTTGAAGGTCAAGGTTGCATGGGCCATGGGGTTTCCCCAAACCTCTGCCCTCCCAGGCTTTGCCCTGGGCCCCAACCTGTCCTGGAGTGGGGAATACCACACCTTTAGATGCCCTCTTGGGCCTCTGTTCCCTCCCCTGAGGGTTCAGCTGTTAAGCTCACTCTGGGTTGGGCCGGTCCTCCCTGGGCATCCTTTTCTGGCACTTGGTATGGTGGTTAAGGGTAGGTGCTTTTGAGAGGCTGACCTATATTTAAATCTTGGTTTCTTGTTTTTATTAGCTGTGCAATCCTGGGACAGTTGACTCTTTTGAGCCTCAGTTTCTTTATATAGGAGATGGACAGAGTCTCGCTCTGTCACCCAGGCTGGGGTGCAGTGGCATGATCTCGGCTCACTACAACCTCTGCCTCCTGGGTTCTAAGTGATTCTCATGCCTCAGTCTTCTGAATGGCTGGGATTACAGGCGTGTGCCACCATACCCAGCTGTTTTTTTTTTCTATTTTTAATAGAGATGGGGTTTCACCATGTTGGCCAGGCTGGTCTTGAACTCCTGGCCTCAAGTGATCTGCCCGCCTTGGCCTCCTGAAGTGCTGGGATTACAGGTGTGAGCCACCACACCCAGTGGTTGTTGTAAAGATGAATGCCAGGGGTATTAGAACAGTGACTGGTGTTAGAGTAAGCACTTCCACGAGTGTGCTCACTTCCCCCCTTATTCCTTTAGTTATGGATTTATTCGTATTCACCATGTTCAACAAGTGCCCAACACTGTTTTGAGCCCTCAATTTTTTATTTATTACTGGGGTTTCAACAACTGTACCCACTGAGTCCCCTCCTGGGGACTGGCCTTTGCCCTTCCCTCCCTCCTCATAATTTGTGCTTATCCGAGATAACATTTCTCCCCAGGGTGGGGTGGTGCTGCTGTAGGGACTCCTGTTTTGCCAGATGTCAGGGTTGAAGGCAGCCCCATGATTGCCAAGCAGCAGGGATGGTGGCCATGTCACCTTGGGTGAGCTGTGGGGTCTTAGTGTAAAGCTTGGGGACACTCAAGGATCCCTGGGTTCTGAGTCCTGCAGCTCAGCCCTGGAGACCCCCCAGGAGACCAGGCCCTGAGTGCTCATGCACCATCCAGGGCCCCACAGGAGGATAAACAAATTGGCCACTTCCCCAAGGGCTGAGGGTGGCATGTGGGAGCTGGGTGGCTCAAGACCTAGGAATCCTGGAGGCTCCAGCTCAGCCAGCTGTGGGTGTGGTCAGGGGAGAGGCGTTCTGGGCTTTGTGGGTCACTTTCCCCAGTGTTTGGATCCCTCGGCTTTGGAGGGCAAGAGCTGTTTCCAGGCTGTGGACAAGGTGCATCCAGGGGAGGGAGCTGGAGATGTGGCCTCATATGTAAGCCAGCCGAAGTTGGCGTTTCTAAGTCTGAATAAGAAAACTGAGGAGACGTGGGACTTTGGAACCCGCCTCATAAGAGAGCATCTGTTTGTGTGTAGTGAATGAAGGATGAATGAATGATGAATGTTCAATCTACAAATACCCAGAGCTCACGGGAGTCATGCAGAGGCCCAGGGGAATCTTGTTTAAGTTCCGTGGCCAAGGTCATAGGGGGAAAGTTTGATGTGGGCTCCTCTCCATCTCCCCTGAGGAAGTAGAGGTGTGACTGATGGAGGAGGGATTGAGGTTCTCACCAGGAAGAGCTGCCCTGCTGGCAGAATTGGGAGGGTCTGGAAGGTTCTCCTCCAAAGGCACCTCCTTTCCCCTTGGGGTGATGGGCAGGCACTCACCTTCCCTGGGCAGACAGCCGGGCAGATTGCCTTTGGGGGAGGAGTGGGCTTTGTTTCCCCTTTGTGTGCCTTGGCATCCAGGAAGAGGTTTTGTAATTTCTAGGGAGGAGGAGAGCCCAGCACTCCTGAAATTGACACTTACTTGTTCTTCCACATTTGTCAGCACCTGCTGGGTGCCAGGCGCCGTGCTGGGCACTAGACATGAAAGACACCCTATCCTGCGGTTGTTTCTCTCACTGCAGGACAACTCAGTTGCTCTTTTCTTATATAAAGACGTGGGTCTCGCTTCATTGCCCAAGCTGGTCTCAAACTCCTGGGTTCAAATAATCCTCCCACCTTGGCCTCCCGAAATGCTGGGATTACAGGCATGAGCCACCATGCCCAGCCAGTCACACTCTTTTCAACCCTCTCAGACCTTCTCCACTCCCTCCTTTGTTTGCTCATCAAAAAAAAAAAAAAAAAAAAAAAAAAAAAAAAAAACTTAAGATCTGTACATTTATGTAAATTATACCTTAAAGCATTCTTTGAGCCCACATCCTCCTCTAGCTACTGTCCACACCCCCCCTTTTTGTTTAGATGGAATCTTGCTCTGTTGTCCAGGCTGGAGTGCAGCAGCATGATCTTAGCTCACTGCAACCTCTATCTCCTGGGTTCTAGCCATTTTCCTGCTTCAGCCTCCTGAGAAGCTGGGATTACAGGTGCCTGCCACCATGCCTGGCTAATTTTTGTATTTTCAGTAGAGACAGGGTTTCGCCATATTGGCCAGGCAGGTCTCGAACTCCTGACCTCAGGTGATCCACCTGCCTAAGCCTCTCAAAGTGCTAGGATTACAGGCGTGAGCCACTGTGCCCGGCCACTACTGTCCCATGCTATTTGCTTCTCAAAAGAGTTGTTGCTACTCACTAATTCCTTTTTTGGTTTCCATTTACCCCCGCCAGCCTGCTCAGACTCTGGCACAGTCCTGGGATCTGCTTTTCCTGTGGTACCTGGTGCCTCTGTGCTCACAATTCCGTCCTGGTCTCGTTCCCCTCGCAGCAGCATCTGACTGAGGCCTTCACTCCCCTGTTCATGCCAACGCCCTCCTCTGGTTTCCTTTGAGCTCCCTGGCTGCAGCGTCTTGATCTTTGCTTTTCACTGGTGTCTTCTCCCTTGGAACAAACCAGAAGCACAGCTCTTCATCTCCTCCTTGTCCCTCCCCACTACCACCCAACAGCCCACCGCACTCCTCCTTCCCCTAGTCTTTCTTATGTTATTAATGGCAGCTCCAGAAATAACTCGGGCCCAAAATCTAGCAGTTCTTGATTTTTCTCTTTTCCTCCCCCTCCTCCCACCCAACATCCAATCCAACAGCCAACCCTGGTGGCTGTATCTTCAGAACATGTCCCAAATCTGTCACTTTTCCCCCATGTTTTCTGTCATCACCCCAGTTCAAGCCACTATAGTTCTAGTTCTCGCCTATGGGATTGCAGGTGCCTTCTGACCCCTGTTTCCTCTCTCGCCTAACCTTTTCAATTTTTTTTTTTCATACAGCAGCCAGAGAGATTAAAAATACAGCGATTCCATCATGTTGTTTCTTTGTGTACCACTCTCCAGGGCTCTCCAGCACACCTGGAATAAAACCCAAGTCCTTTTCCTGTTCTTCAAGGCCCTCTGCTTTGGCCTTGCCTCCCTCTCCAAATTCCCTGAGGGCCACTCTGGCCCTGGCTTCCCATCTTCCCCTGAATACCCAGCTCCTCACATGTGGGCTCTGCACTGGCTGGATCCTCCTTCTGGAACACTGGCTGCCAGATCCAGCTCTGCTGCCTACTTCTCATGAACCAGGCCTCTCCTAGGGGGCTTCCCCATCCAGCCACCTTCTCTCATGTTACTTACTTTGTTCCCTTGTCCTAGTGACACTTAGCTGGTGTCATTTTGTTCATGGGCTCCTTTCCTTGTTCATGGTCTGACTCCCCCATGCTGGAAATGTGCTCCGTCAAGGGGAAGACCCTGTTGGTCTCATTCCTGGCTGTTCCCAGCCCCTAGAATCATGCCTGGCACATAGTAGGTCCTCAAAAGTAATTTTTCATGAATATTGGCTCAATCCAGGGGATGCTGGACCTAGAAAAAAATCGGAGCAGTCATGTGGTTCATTTTCTCATTTTAGGAGGGAAAACAGAGGAAGAGAAAAGGAAGTGACTTGCCCAAGGGCAGGAGGACTAGAAACCAGATCACCTGACCTTGCCTTACCAAAGTCTCCCTGCAGAGGAGAGAGGCTCAGTGGGAACTAGGGCTGGGCAGCAGGAGAGGCTGGGACAGCAAAAGGTAGAGAGTTTGGCATCTGGCAGTGGCAAGGGGAGGCCTTGCAGTCGTTGCTATAACTCTGGGAGGCAAGACAGAGGCCTTTTCTAGAACCTTTTAACCTGATTTGCAGACAATGCAGGGGGAGCCACAGGGAGGTGCCGGGAAGGGCTCCTCCATCTGACTTTCACAGCCTGGTGCTTCCCTGCTCACACCCTGTCCTGTCTCCCAGAGTGAAACTCAGCTTCCCACCCCCAGCAAACCCTGAATCCTGGTACCTTCCCTCTGCTTGGACTGCCAGCCCCACCCCATCGAAAGCCTGTTTGTTCACTGAGATGCAGCCCAGGTTCATCTCTTCCATGAGCCTTTTCTGATAACCTTGGCCTATAGCATTTGTTCTCTCACTGTGCAGAACAACTTCTGCACTTTGGTTGGGGGAGTTATTGGTGGACACACTTCTCTTTTTCACTGGTTTGTCAATATCTCCAGGGCAGAGACCCTGCCATGTTCTGTGACCCCCACACAGTTCCTGACATGGTGCTGGCCTGTCACAGTCACTCAGTTTTCATTTGCTCTTCGGTTGGATTGGAAGGGGTGGGTTGGATGGAAGATGGGCTGGTGGGAGGTGGTAGGTAGGGCAGGTGGATAAAGATGGTGGAAACAGGTGGGTGGCTGAGTACGTGGGTGTGTGGGCTAGTAGTAGATGGATAGACTGGTGGGGTTGGCTGACTGACTGTAGAATGCCTGCTTGGCCCCATGAATGAAGAATGACTGGGGCAGGAACCAAAAGTAGGGTGTGGGATCCCCTTGCTCCCCGGAGAAGTGAAAGTTGTCTGGATTTTCATCCAACTCTGTGGAGCTCCGTGGCTCAACTCTTTCCATGAAGCTCTTTCCATCTGATAGGTGAGGGAGGCTCCAGGAGCCCCTGGGAAAGTGAAGGGAAGGCGATATTGGAGTTTTTTCCAGGTGTAAGTGGTTTTGTAAGTCTTCCCTTCCCAAACGCTAAGAAATTCCATGGGGAACTGAGTAACTGAGGAAATACCTCCATGACTGTCCACTGATGGGTATTACCTAAGAATCCTAGGACCAAAAAGAGAAAGGCACTTGGCAAGTCCATCTGTTTCCTTCAGGCAGGACCAGGCCCGCCCTTCCACATTCCTGGTCACCCCCAGGGACGGAGGCGCCCCATTCTCATCCTTGGGTCCAGAGTACAGTTCAACCCAGTGGTTCCTATCTGGGGTGACTTTGCCCCCCAGGGGACATTTGGCAATGTCAGGAAACACTTTGGTTGTCCCAGCTGGGGAATGTACTACTGGCACCCAGCAGGTAGAGGCTAGGGATGCTGCTAAACATCCTGTGATCCAGAACAGCCCCCGACATGGAATTGTCTGGTCAAAGTGTCAACATTGCTGAGCTGGAGAAACCCCGGTCTAATCCAAAGCCCTGCAGCTTTAGTAGGAATTTAATAGATGTATAATTTGAACTACATTTAAAATGTTAAGTTTTTTTTAAGGTGGAGTTTCACTCTTGCCCAGGCTGGAGTGCAATGGCACTATCTTGGCTCACTGCAACCTCTACCTCCCAGGTTCAAGTGATTCTCTGGCCTCAGCCTCCTGAGTAGCTGGGATTACAGGCATGCGCCACCACGCCCAGCTAATTTTTTTTGTTTTGTTTTGTATTTAGTAGAGACAGGGTTTCACCAAGTCTTGATCTCAGATGACCCACCCTCCTCAGCCTCCCAAAGTGCTGGGATTACAGGTGTGAGCCACTGCGCCTGGCCTAAAATGTTAAGTTTTTGAGTAGTCATGTTAAAGAAAAGTAAAAAGGAGCCCAGCGCAGTGGCTCATGCCTGTAATCCCAGCACTTTGGGAGGCCAAGGTAGGAGGATTGCTTGAGCCCAGGAGTCTAGGACCAGCCTGAGCAACATTGTGAGACCTCATTTCTATAAAAAATTTAAAAATTAACCAGGTGTAGTAATGCACACCTGTAGTCCCAGCTACTCGGGAGGCTGAGGTGGGAGGATCACTTGAGACCAGGAGGTTGGGGCTGCAGTGAGCTGTGATCGCGCCGCTGCCCTCCAATCTGAGCAACAGAGCGAGACGCTGTTTCAAAAAAAAAAAAGGGAAAAACAAAATTAATTTTAATACTATAGCTCATTTACCCCAGTATATCCACAATATTGCCATTTCAACACACAATCAATATACACAATTTTTTCTTCCTTTTTTTTTCCTCCCTATTTCGAGACAGTGTTGTTGTGTCACCCAGGCTGGAGTGCAGTGACACAATCTCGGCTCACTGCAACCTCTGCCTTCTGGGTTCAGGTGATTCTCATGCCTCAGCCTCCTCAGTAGCTAGGACTACAGGTGTGCGCCACCATGCCCGGCTATTTTTTTTGTGTGTGTGTGTGTGTGTGTTTTTAGTAGAGATGGGTTTTTGCCATGTTGCCCAAACTGGTCTCGAACTCCTGAGCTTAGGCAGTCCCCCTGTCTCAGCCTCCCAAAGTGCTAGGATCACAGGCATGAGTCACCGTGCCTGGCCAATGTACACAGTTCTTAATGAGACCTTTTTCTGGTCTTCAAGACCCAGCGTGCATTTCACACAGCATGTCTCGGTTCACACCAGCCACGTTTCAAGCGCTTCTGAGCCACTTGTAGCCAGTACAGGCCTAGAGGGCATTTGGTCTCTTCTCCCAGTCCTACAGGAGCCTGCCTCAGGAGGGTCCTGGGTTTCCCCAGCTGTGCTGACCCTCTCCTCCCCTCCCCCAGCCTTGCCCGGCAGTGGACTCTGGAGGATGAGGAGGAGCAGGAGCGTGAGCGCAGGCGGCGGCACCGCAACCTGAGCTCCACGACGGATGATGAGGCTCCCAGGCTCAGCCAGAATGGGGACCGGCAGACCTCTGCTTCTGAGAGGTAGGTGCTCAGGTTTCTATCCTGATTGATGGGGATGGACTGGCTGCCTCGGACTAAGTGCAGCATGTTCCGTCTGCTCAGGGAGTTGGGGTCCAGGAAATGAGGCTGAAGGGTGTGATGATGAACTTCAAGTTTCCCACCTTCCCCAGGCTCAGTCCTGCCAGCTTCTGTCCTCTTCATAACAATGCTTGCTACTTTTTGTTGACCATCCATGAGCCAATACTGTGCTGGACATTTTATGGCCATAGCTCATGTAATTCTCACAATATCCCTGGGAGAGAGGTATTGTTATCCCATTTTACAGGTGGAGAAACAGCTGAGATCTTGCTGAGATCAGGTACCTTAAGAGTGGCAGGGCCAGAATGTCCATCCAGATTTGTCAAGCTCCCACCTCCTTCCATTATTCAGGCTGCCTCCCTCTAACCCTGACCCTCTATAATTTAATTTACTAATTCTTTTTTTTTTATTTAATTTTTTTTTTTTTTTGAGAGTAAGTCTTGCTCTGTTGCTAGGCTGGAGTGCAGTGGTACGATCTCGGCTCACTGCAACCTCCGCCTCCCTGGTTCAAGCAGTTATCCTGCCTCAGCCTCCCCAGTAGCTGGGACTACAGGCGTGCACCACCATGCCCAGCTAATTTTTGTATTTTTAGTAGAAATGGGGTTTCACCATGTTGGCCAGGATGGTCTCGATCTCTTGACCTCATGATCCGCCC
>NW_012104031.1:5200341-5231454 GCF_000951045.1 Mandrillus leucophaeus
TATTTTTAGTAGAGATGGGGTTTCGACATGTTGACCAGGCTGGTCTTGAACTCCTGACCTCAGGTGATCCACCTGCCTCAGCCTCCCAAAGTGCTGGGATTACAGGTGTGAGCCACTGCTCCTGGCCTATAATTTACTTCTGAGGAGAAGAACCCTGGGGCTAGTTTTGCCATCTAGATTTTGGGATTATGAGGTGGGGAAGAGCCTGGGGTTTACTGAATGCCACCTATATGCCAGGACTGTGCTGGGCACCCTCACGAGTCTCATTTTGCTTCCTAACAAGCCCAATTTGCAGATTTGAAAACTGAGGCCCAGACAGTAAGCTAACTTGCCTGAAAGCACATGGAGAGCAGGGTGGTGAGGAAGGAAAAGAATCTCCTTTTGCTGGAGGCCGGGTGCTAAGGGTTTTGGACAATCCTCTCATGTTGCTTTTGTTTCTTCGGGTCCCTGAGAAGGGAGAACAGGGCTGTGTTGATCTCCCCTCCCCTCCCCTCCCTTCCCTCCCCCCCTCCCCCCCCCCCCCCCCCCCCCCCCCCCCCCCTTCCCCTCTCTCCTCCCCTCCCCCCTCCCCTAGCCTTGCCTGGCCCCAGACTTTGGAGGATGTCCAGAGCTGGGCTGCACAAGTACCTGTGGCTGTCACCTAGTCTCGGCTGCACCCACAAAACTGACAGGAGTGTGGAATGGTACATCAGAAGCCTTAGGTTCTGCTCCCAGCTCCCCCACCAATTAGCTGTGTGACCTTGAACAAATCCCTGGACATCTTTAGTCTTGATCTAAGATCTAAGGGGCAGCGACTATGCTTATTCCTTTTGATCCCCAATGCCCCGCACAGGCTCTGGCCCATATTAAATTAGTTATTCAGGGTCTGTTGACTATGTCTGAACATGGAGTTGTTGGACTTCATAGGAATTTATAAACTTTTTAAAAAGCATAGAGTGCTTTGTTCAGATGATACCTTGGAAGTGCAATATATCGAGTGGATAAAGGTGGTGGTGAGCCAGGGAGGCCAGGGCCTGACTTCCTCACCTCCTCCTTGGTGGCCCTGGCAGCATCTCCATTGGGTTAGGTATACTTAGGGTGTCTTCCACCTCTATCCTCTGATTCTGTCTCCCATCTTCTGACTCAGACTACCGAGCGTGGAAGAAGCAGAGGTGCCCAAGCCACTGCCCCCAGCCTCCAAAGATGAGGGTGAGGACATCCAGAGCATCCTCAGAACACGGCAGGAGCGGAGGCAGAGGCGGCAGGTGGTGGAGGCTGCACAGGCCCCCATCCGGGAGAGGCTGGAGGCAGAGGAGGGGAGGGACAGCTTGAGCCCTGGGCAGGCCACACAGCAACCCCTAGTCCCCAAGAAGGAACTGGAAATCCCACCTCGCCGGAGACTGAGTCGGGAACAGCGGGGCCCCTGGGCCCTGGAGGAGGAGAGCTTGACGGGCAGGGAGCCAGGAGGGAGGAAGAAAGGGGTTCCAGAGAAGTCCCCAGTCTTGGAGAAATCATCCATGCCCGGGAAGACGGCACCTGAAAAGAGTCTGGTCTCCGAGAAAACCTCCATCTCCGAGAAGGTGCTGGCCTCGGAGAAGACATCCCTATCAGAGAAGATAGTGTCAGAGAAAAGAAACAGCTCAGAGAAAAAGTCTGTTCTAGAAAAATCGAGTGTCTCCGAGAAGTCGCCAGCCCCAGGGATGGCACTGGGCTCAGGAAGAAGGCTGGTGTCTGAGAAAGCATCCATCTTCGAGAAGGCACTGTCCTCAGAGAAGAGCCCAACTGCAGATGCCAAGCCGGCCCCAAAGAGGGCCACAGCCTCAGAGCAGCCCCTGGCGCAGGAGCTGCCAGCCTCTGGAGGAAGCCCAGCCACCACCAAGGAGCAAAGAGGAAGGGCCCTCCCTGGGAAGAACCTGCCCTCCTTGACAGAGCAGGGGGCTTCAGACCCTCCGACTGTGGCCTCCCGCCTTCCACCCATCACACTCCAGGTTGGCAGTGTCCCGCCCCTCCCACCCTTCTACTCTGCCACCCGGCTGGCCCTGCCGGCCAGTCTCACCCAGGTAGTCCCTGGTTCCCTGGCTCCCTCCATCCTCCCACCTGCAGGCTGGCCTTGGAAGTCTCTTCTCTCCCTGCCTGTTTCTAACCACGGTCAGAGCAGGGAGGCTGAGATGGGGCAGGCTGCTGGAGCTTAAAGGGGCACCAGCTGTGGGGCAGGGAGCAGCTGGTGCCCTCCACCATATCCTCATCCAGGGCCCGGGCTCCAGGACCCTGGCAGACTAATGGGAAGCCTCAGATCCTTCTAGAAGCTCCCCTAGAAAGGTCTGCCTGGTGCCCTAGCCCCAAGGGACTTTGTCCGTGAGCTACTCCCACAGCAGATGAAGGAGGCAGGAGAGAAGGCACAGGGCTGTCCCACTCTCCCCTCTTCCTGTAGCTCCTGGGGTGAGCCATGGGGTCTATGGCTGCCCTGGCCTGGTGGGCCCTAGACCTCTTGTGTGATGCTCCCCCTGCTCCATCCAGGTGAAAATCCCCAGCAAGGAGGAAGAGGCAGATATGTCCTCACCCACACAGCGAACCTATAGCAGCTCCCTCAAACGCTCCAGCCCCAGGACCATCTCCTTTCGGGTGAGAATGCTGGGCACCTTGGTCTGCGAGCCTGTGGAGGGCAAGTGGAGGAAGCCCGCATCCATTACAACATAGAAGCCATAGGTTAGGTAGGAAGCTCCTCTGGATAGAGATGGGCTTTGGATTCCCGTGGGTGGCCCTGAACAGACAAGGCTGTATTCAGCAGAGAAGAGCAGGTTAGTGACCTGGGAGGTAGGTTCCAATAAGCATGAGTAGCCCCACCTAGTGGGTAAGGCCAGGGCTGCATGAAGACCCGACAGGCAGGGCAGGTCCTGGGCTGCAGGGAGGTCCACACCTGCCTTCATCAGTTCCTGGCCTCACCTAGGAGACTTGTCTAGGAGGGGAGGGGAGGAACAGAGAGCAGCAAGGGTCTCCTAGTTCTCCCTGCTCTGCCAGTGTCCCAATAGAACAAACTATGTGGATTGGGGAAATCTCATCTTGTTTTGCCCTGGTGTTTGTTCTTAGTTCTTCTGTTCACTGGGTCATTCACTCAATCATTTTGTATCACGCCTCTAATGTGTGCCAGGCCCTGGAGAGGTGGCCCGATAGTGACTGGTGCCCCCACAGAGCTCATGGGCAGTGGGAGGCAGATAGGAAATAGGTGGTTACAGGTGCCCTGAGAAGGAAGCCTGAAGAAAGACTTCTGACCCATATTAGTGGGTGGGAACCTGTATCTTCCAGATACAAACAATGATCTTTAACGAAGGCTTGTCCACATATTTCTTTGGTGGGGGTTGACCCCTGGTAGAAGGGGTGGGAGGTCTGAAGAGGAGGAGGACATGTCTGTCCTCACTCGAGGGGGCCACCAATTTCCCGGGGACTCCCATACACCAATGCCTTTCCTTCTCATTTCAGATGAACCCCAAGAAAGACAACTCAGAAACAACCCTAACTCGCAGGTGGGCGGCCTGGAGGCTCTGGTTCTTTCCTATTTGGCCATATTCAGGCTATTTTCTGAGTACCTGCACCTGCCCTCCTTGTGCCAGGCTGTGCAGTAGGGTACATGAAAGGAAGGTGCAGTCCTTGCCCAGGGCTCCAGATCTGGCAGGGGGATGGGATTAACAGGATGGACTCAGTTGGGATGAGATGGAACAAGGAGGGGGAGGGATCAGGGAGAGCTGCTCGGAGGAGGTAGGGCTTGGGTGGGGCCCCAAAAGGGGATTAAGGGTTTAGCCTTGAGGTTAGGAGAGGGAAAGGGGGCTTTCTGGGAGGGAGACCACAGACAGTGTAAGGGAGGGGAAGCCCCTGCTCCAGCAGGCCTGGTTGGGGGGCTGTGGATCTGCAGGTTTAACAAGGATTCCTGGGCTCAGTGGTGTTGATGCAAGTAGCCTGAGGACTATGCTTTGAAATAAAAAAGCAAAACTGAAATAGGATCTGAGAAGCAGATATGCTTGTGTGTTAGGAATGTCATCCACTCATGCTGTATTCATCTGCCCCATGAACATTTACTGGAGCCTACTACACTAGGCTAGGCTTGGGGTGGAGGAGGAGGAATGCAAAGACAAATGACACAGCTGCTGTCCTCAAGCAACTCATACCCACCCAGCGAACCTATAGCAGTTCTCTCAAACATGATACCATTACATACTGGCCAACCAAGGAGGGACAGGGACACAGGAATATGAGCCCAGGGCTAGGAGCTCAGGAGTAGCTGCACCTGCTCAGCCTGTGAGAGCTGGGGAAGGTGTCATGGAGCAATCGATTTTCCATGAACTAGTAGGAAGTTTGCACGTGTAAAACTGGAGGAATAGTGTTTTAAATAGAGGGAACAGCATGTGAAAAGGCAGAGTGAAGAGCATGGTGTCCAGCTGGCCAGCACACAGGCATACTGTTGGGGAGGGAAGGGGAGGGCCCAGATCACTAGAGCCTTGTGTGCTGTGCCAAGGCCTGCGGGGTCCGAGCTGGAAGGACAGGATTAGATTTGAGGTAGGAGCAGCCATGTGGAGAGCTCATGATGGCAGGCCGGGAGAGCAGGTAGGTGGCGATTGCTGTGATGGGGAAGATGGAAAGGAAGGGCCTGCTTCGGGAGGTGTTTTGCAGTAGAAATGACAAGGTATGGAGGAGAAGGGAAGGAGGGACATCTTGGCGATGTGCTGTTGTATGGGACGTTTCTCGGGAGTGGAGGGAAATCCTTGGAGTCTGTAAGTTCCTCACCTTGGCCGAGTCAGCACAGCCTGCTGTGTGATGGAGGGCCACGTTTTTCTTGGCCACAAAGAGAAAGTGTGATGGGGCTGCTTCTCAGGCCATGGGGGCAGGCCTCGTCTGCCTGGGTGTCTCACTTGGCTCGCCTGTTCCATCTTCCATCCTGCAGTGCCAGTATGAAGCTCCCAGCCAACACAGTGAAGTTGGGAGAGAAGCTGGAGAGATACCACACAGCCATACGGGTGGGTGGGGGCTTCTCCCGAGGGGTGGAGGGCAGGATGAGTGGTGGGCATGGCCCTTGCTCCTCCTCAGCGTGGGTCAGCTGTTGGTGTTCTTGGTTCCCAGAGATCAGAATCTGTCAAGTCTCCGGGTTCCCCTCGCACTGAGTTATTCGTGGCTCCTGTGGGTGTAGCCAGCAAGCGTCACCTCTTTGAGAAGGAACTGGTGGGCCAGAGCCGAGCAGAACCAGCCTCCAGCCGGAAGGTGAGGGGCTCAGGCCCCACCAGGGTCCTTAGGGTGATTAGCCCTGACATCTCCAAAACCCAAATCTTGGCTGTGGCAGTGCTGGAAAACTGTGTTTTCATGTGTCAATTAATGTTGGCAGAACCTTCACTTGAGTTCCCATTCACGTTCCTGAGCCCATCTCCTTAGCTGGGCACACAGCTCCCTGGGAGAAGGGGAGGGGGCTGTCCCAGGTATATGTGGCACATGCTGGATGCATATGGGAGTGAGGGAGAGTCCTATCCCATTCCAGGGCCTCTGAACATGCCTCGCTGCTGCCAAGGGCCCCAAACCCTGAGATAGAAGGTTCTCTTTTTAGGAGAACTTGAGGCTCTCAGGGGTTGTAACATCAAGACTCAACCTGTGGATCAGCAGGACCCAAGAGTCTGGAGATCAGGACCCCCAGGTACCCTGGCCCTCTCTGATGTCTCTTACTGTGGGGCCATTGCGGTGGGATGATTGGGGACAGAAGAGGGACAGTGGGAGATGAGGAGTCATTTCAGGAGTGGAAACAGTAGGGGATGGATGGGTATGTGGGTCAGACTCTGGCAGAGAGGAGGGGTGGGTCTGGGTTCCTTTTCTCTTATGGGAAGAGAAAGGACATCCTGGGCTGGGAGCTGGGCCTGGGGGATCCCGAGCCCTTTGGAGCCTGGTCTTAGTCCCTGATCTCCACCCTGATACCCTCAATCAGGAGGCACAGAAAGCGTCGTCTGCTACCAAGAGGACTCAGTGGGGACAGAAATCTGACTCCTCGCTGGACGCTGAGGTGAATGGTGGGGAGGGGCCTGGCCCTACAACAGAGGGCCATAGTGCACTGTGGGAGACCCCATCGCCCCCGTGTGTACATATGAACTGGCCTGCGATCGCACAGTCTACGCAGAACGCCCCCATCCCTGCTCATGCAGATTGGTCTGAGCCAACCGTGAGAACAAGGTTGAGCCCTCAGCTGGTTTTGCTGCCTGCAGCTCTCAGAGCCTCTGTCCCTTCAGCTGGCAGATTGCAGGGCTCTGACTTATTGTGGGTGTGGGGCTTGGGCAAAGAGATGCCTTCCTATCCAGTGGCCCCCTTCCCCTTCCATCCCTGAGCACCCCATTGCCTTGTGCTAACAGCTCTTTGCCCCACAGGTGTGACAAGCCCTGCCAAGACAGACCTGCAAGTCTTCATCTCAAGGGGCCTCCCTCATGCCAGGCCTCTGCCTCTCACAGCAGCACCTCTTCCTCTCATTGCCTCTGTTCCCTTTTTGCCTCTGAATCTGTTTGGCCAGGGCGCTGGGGTCAGGAATATTTGCAAGACTCAGCCAGTTCCTTCCCAGCCCAGCCTCTTGGGGCTGGGACCTTCTCACCCTGCAGCAGGCACAACAGATGCTGGGACCCAGCCTCTGCCCAGGGCACAGCACAGGTGCACATCAGCACTATGGGGCCTACGTCCTGCCCAGAGAACTCTGCTCCTTCCTGCTCACATCCAGGGTCAGGGCACGGCATCCCTCAAGAACTCCAGAGTCACCTGTCTCATCTGCTCCCAGCAACTGCCTCTGTGTCTGTGATGTCCCCCTTCACTGAGGCCTGGACCCACTCATCTTTGTCCCTGGGGCCTGCTCCCAGCCACCGAGGCCCACTCTGGCCAGATGGGGAAGGAGCTGCCATGCATCTTCCCCGTGGCATCTCCCTGCTTGGTTCTCCCCTCCCTTCCCTGGCCTGCTGCCCTGGCCGGGAGTTAAGTGCCTTTTTGTGTGCAACCACTTCCCCTTTCTCTGAAAATCCTATTCTCAGGAAGGATCTGATAAATTCATTCACTCTCAGGTGTAAGTGACTGATGAGACCTGAAAAGCGAATTCCTCTCTAGAGGCCTTGCTTTCTAGCAGAGGTCATCTGAAGTGTGTGAGGAGGATCATCATTTTCCTCATCTCCCCTCTTCTCACATTAAGGTGGTGGCTCGCCACTCAGCAGTCCTAGCTTGGTGACTGGGGAACTGCCACATACAGGGCCAGGCCTACCCTCTTCCTCCACAAGCCCCCTCCAGCCCCCACCCCCATGCTCGGACATCATGGCCCCTATGAGCTTGGAGAATGAACCATCGGAGAATCTAGAACGGAACAAGCTAGGAACATCAGCCTGGTGCCCTGTTAACCCCTTAAAGCTGTGGTTTACAACTTTTCAAAAGTTTAAATCATTAGAACTCTGTCTTGATTGACTGCTCTAGTTTTACCCAGAATCAGCTGGGGATGCGGCCAGGTGCAGAGCCCCCTGCCCACTCCCCCTTTGCATGCCTGGGGAAGCTCCAGGTCTTTTTGGAACACCACCCTTAACACTGCTCCTTAGGGTATCATCAGTCCAGTTCCCCAGGTGTGTGGGGTATCAGCCCTACCCCTGCTCTGTGACTCTGGGTGAGGGCTCCGCAGATCTGCCCCAGGGGACAGGCCCTCAAAGTGCCATCTGTGCAGAGGTCCCAGTGCCCCAGGCTGGCCCACCTCTGGCCAGTGAGTCTCCTGTGCCCGAGTAAGGGACATAGGGACCTGGGGGCCCTGTCCTGAGCACCCCCCACCCACTGCTAGTGCTGGGGCTTTGTGAGTGTTCCAACTTCACAGCTAAGAGTTGGAGGACAAGGGTGGACAGGGCCGAGGAATGGAGTGAGTCCTGCCTGGAGCCTCAGGACATCTTAACGGCTCTGACTCTGCCCAGACCTCAGGTGTGACCCTTGAGCCATTTCCCTTCTCTGAATCTCAAGCAGATGACCTCAGAGGACTTTCACATGTTCATGCCATGATAGGTGAACTTTTCCAGTAAACGAAACTGTCCCCACCCAGAGTCAGGAGAGCCTCCTGGAAGCCTTCCCCCGGCAGGGCCCCACCCTGGAGTAAGACACTGAGGGGCCTGTTCCTGCAGCTGCAGCCTCAGCAGGGCCCTTCATGCCTGCACCCCCTTCCCCTGGAGTGCCCAGTGAGGGCTGGCTGCTAGGGGAAATGTCAGGGGGTGCCACAGCACAGCCCCCTCCCCTGTGAATCCAATACGGGAGGGCCCTGCCCTTGTTCCTATTGCAGACGCAGCCAGTAAACAAGGAGACCAGGGTGTGCCCAAGATGACCTCGGCTGGGGATAGATGAGTGGTAGTGACTGGATGTCCAGGCAGGTGGGGAGGCCTCTGGACGGGTGACATTGGGCACCCTCTGGAGACAACAGGGCTCCCACTCACCACTCCTGGCCGTACCCTCCTGCTCTCTTGCCGTAGGGGCCCTGTGACCCCACAAGTGGCCTGTCCTGTTGTGGATCCTCAAATTTACATGCCCTGTTTCAGCATAAGCTTCCCATTCCACTCTGGCTTTGTTTTCTCTTTACATCCCTTTGCAGGGATATCAAAAAAGTGGGCTGAGAGTAACCGTGCTATGCCCAGGAGTGGCTGCTGCATGGGGGCTGGATTTCCTCATCTGAGTAGCTGTCTCACAGCGCTCTGAACGAAGCTCCTGCCTTAGAACAATTCGAAGCCGTACAGGTGTGGCCTGTGACACCAAGGATCTACTGGGCTTTTCCCATGGGGCTCTGTAGTGATCTAGGTGCCCAGACCTCTCTTCTAGGCATCGATGCAAATAAACTGTGGCCTGTTTGAAAGTTTATTGGGCTTACAAGGAACAGTAACCCACCCTCAAGTTAAAAAGGGGTTTGGGAAAAGTAATTCCAAATTCTACGTTATTCCAGGCCAGGACCCGAGGCAAGGCTAGGCCCTGCTTCACGGGCTAGACTGGGATAGAGAGATGATGGGGCTCCTCCCACTTTCTTCTGGATGGCCTGGCTCCTTCCTCACCATCCCTCGGGAATCTCTCCCCTCCATCTGCCTGTCTCTCTACAAAGTCTCCCTGCTTCCCTGTGGTCCTCCTCAGTCCCATGATGCTGGCCAGCAGGCGGTTGGCTTCCGCTTGCCCTGCCTCAGGTCTGCTGGCAGTGTGGAGACCCACGTGGCAGGGGATAAGCCTGGAGCTGGGCAATCAAGGCCACCGGACTCAGAGGCCACAGGGAACTATGGAGGGGACAAAGTCAGCTGAGTGATGGGACAAAAGTCTAACAGCAGCATGGGTATGGAGCAAATGCAAGTTCCCTGTGCAGAGGACCTTTTCAAGGACATTAGTGGTGGAGGCAGCATAGTAACTCCCAAGATAGAGGGTTTGAGAGAAGAGTTTGAGGACTGGGAAGGTGGGACACATGACTGGGTGATGGGAGAAGAGGGCAGAGAATAGCGAGATTGCTTTCCTCGCCCACAGAGAAACAGAGGAGTGTGGATCATGAATGGGCAAGATCTTTAAGTGCCAGGGGGGTCATGGGGGAGGGGAGGGCCTGGTCCAGAGGAGGACCATTCCTGCTTCAGAGTCAAGCAGGACCTAGGCCGTGAAGATTCAGAGTGAGATGGAGGGGAGAGTCAGCTCAGCTGCCCACTGGCTTGCTTTCCTCCTGTCTCTTTCATTTTCATAATCTACCGAACCCTGCAATGGGCCAGCCCTGAACGTACAAGTGCATGTGCATGGTCAGACACAGGCAAGCAAGCGAAAGCCCGGGGCCTGACACATGCATCTGCAGTCTAGCAGGTTTAGCAGGTCATAGTCCGGCACTGTTTGATTTTAAAGCCGTTAAGGGATGACCTTCAAGAGTCCACATCACCCCTCTCGCACAACGAGCCGCCTGTTCAAGGTTCTTGACTGGAAGTTCTACCTTGTATTTGGCTGCCCATAGCGGTTTAAGTCCATTCCCTGTGAGGAGGGTGTGCCACATGGCTTTGGGGGTCATGGAGAAGACCCACCTTGCAGATGCCCTCACGGAGGCTGGCAGAGCCGGCCACCTGCCCAAGGCTGCTCAGCCCATTAGGAGCTGGTAGCCTGGAAGGTGTCTTCACCCCCAGCATCGGTTCAAGTGGAGCAGCACATAGCTCTTGCCCTCTGCCTTCCAAGATTCTGGTGCTGAGACTTACGGAGTGTCTTGGAGGTTACCTTCTGCCCTCCAACCCTGTTCCCAGCCAGCCCTCCCAGGCCTGGGTTTCTGGCCTCTGCTTTATCAGGATTCTCAAGAGGGACAGCTGGTTTATGTTGCATGACTGTTCCCTGCATATCTGCTCTGGTTTTAAATAGCTTATCTGAGCAGCTGGAGGACCACATGGGCTTATATGGCGTGGGGTACATGTTCCTGTAGCCTTGTCCCTGGCACCTGCCAAAATAGCAGCCAACACCCCCCACCCCCACCGCCATCCCCCTGCCCCACCCATCCCCTGTCGTGCATTCCTCCCTCCGCAGGGCTGGCTCACCAGGCCCCAGCCCACATGCCTGCTTAAAGCCCTCTCCATCCTCTGCCTCACCCAGTCCCTGCCGAGGCTGAGCAGACGCCTCCAGGATCTGTCGGCAGCTGCTGTTCTGAGGTAAGGCTCGGGCAGGGCTCTGGGGAAGAGGAGAACAGAGAATGGACGGGGAGATGTGAGGGTCTTGGGCCCTGGCATCTTTACCCAGAGTCTGCCTGTGTCTGCAGAAGTCCATGGCCCCTCCTGGTGGAAGTCACACTTCAGAGGAGGGGTTGCCAGGACTGGGCTCCAAGATTGGTACAATAGAGCAGAGAGAGAGAATCCCATGTGGCCATTGGAGACCAGGGTCGGAGTCCTGGACCTGCCACTAAAGATGTAGAGTTGTGTACTCTTGGGTGAGGCACTTTCCCTCTCCAGGCCTCAGTTTTCTCATCTGTAGAGTGGGCTAAATATTTGCTAGGCCTCTGCCTGCTCTAAATACAATGAGGCTCTAACCAATAGGGACTCCCCCAAATTGCTTGTTCCAGGCTGAGGGTCACCTATAGCTCTCCATGCAGGTCCTTCTTGAGTCCCAGAGAGCAGAGTGAGACTGCAGCCCTGTCAGTCAGGTGAGTCCCCTGGTCATATTCTCAAGGCCAGGAACTCAGAAACTGTCCTGGAAGCACTGAGAACCACCAGATGTGCAGGGTCCACTGCAGCGCCTCTCCAGGCGGAGGCAGGAACTCCATTTGATGCCACTGACTCAGTGCCATTCCCTCCCAGAGAGGACCCTGAACTGAGCTGCACTTGAGGGGCAGATGGGGAAAGGCCTCACTGGGAGAACCTCTCCTTGGGTGTGAGCTCAGCTGGTTGGCATTAAAGGGTTTAACCTGGGTCCTTGTAAGTGTAACCCTTGTCCCACCCCACCCCAACACCCCATCTTGGGACAGGCCTTGCTCTGTGCCCAGGAGTGGTAGAGAAAGATTCACTTGGTTTCTAGTTTCTCTTGGGCAGGCTGAAGACTATTCGGGGAGGGGGTTGCCTGGTGTGTAAGGAATTTCAGAGCACATTCCTGGCCTGCTGTAGCCAGGAAGCTACCTGCCCTCCCAAATTCCTTTTCTGACCCATGTCTTAGAGGGCGAATCTTCCTTCTCTCTGCGAAAGTGGAATCTGAGAGGATCAGGTTGCCTGCTGCCTCCTACTTTCTGCCCGCCACTTCCACTCCTCCTGCTCTCTCCCCATCCCCTTACCCCCGTTGTCCTGGTGGGCTAACAGCTGTTGGCTCAGGAAAATCCCAGTCAAATGCTGGGGACAAGGACTGAGGGGTGGGGCCTGTGTTTCTCAGAAACTCGGAGACTGTTTCTACAAGGACAGAACTCAAGGCTCTTCTGTTTTATAGTTGGTTAACTGAAGTCAGAGAGGCTAGGTGACTTAAATAAGGCCACACAGCAAAATTTGTGTTTTAAGCCCAGATTTTTTGACCCCAAGGTCAGTATGCTTTTTGCCTTCTATTGTCTTTGCTTCACTCTCCAAGAAAGGTGACCCTGATCTCTTGGCTGTGAATGTGTTAGGCTAGAAAGCTGCCTGTGGAAGGGGGTGGGACTTGGGTGTGAGGACACAGGTGTTTCAAGACATTCTGGGACCCTTGCCCTGCCAGGTTCTTGACCCTCTCCCATTCTGCAGCCTCCAGTCTCAGCCCACCTCTTTCCTCTGCATCAGGTCCTGCCTTTGAGCCACTGGTGTGGTGGTGTCCTCTGGGCTGGCTGAAAGCCCTCCTCCATCCTCCATGTCTGCGTGCTATTTTTGGGAGCTGGATGGTGCTCCCAGGAACAGGGAGAGGAGTCCAAGCGCTCTGTCCTCCTGTGAGCCCCCAGCACCATGCCCAGTGGCTCTGAACTGGTGGAAGGGCAGAATAGGAGAGGAGAGGGAAAGCTAGGAGCTATGCACCCAGGCTGGACATGCACGGTGCCTCTGAGAATTTTCTCCCTCCCACTGAGGGACAGGCTCCTTCTGGGGCTCAGGCAGGAGCTCCTCAAGTTCTCAAGTCACTAGTTCTGGTGGCTCCTCTGGGGCTTTGGGTAACAGTTGTCACCCCCACCCATCCTGGGGTTAGGAAGGCTATTCTCTTTGGCCACGCTCATCCTAAGACCCATTTGGAGACTCTCTGGGGTTTGAGTCTTTTTTTCGGCAGAATGAGACTTGATCCCCCATTATAGCAACTCGCACACTTGACGTCTCTTTTGCTCACCCACCCACCCCACCCTGGGGGTTGGGGCAAAAAAGTGGCTCAGAGCTGTGGTCCAGAGCTCCTTGTAAACAAGGCTCCTCCCTCACTGTCCTCATCCTGCTCCAGCAGAGGGAGCAGGGGAAGGACCACTGTGCTGCAGCTGTGCTTGTTTCTAACCCAGCAGGACTGGACATAATGGGAGCAGGGTCTGAAGGCAGTCAATCCAGGGCTGCAGTGGGTGCTGAGTCTGGGGAAGTCTCCACCTAGAGGGGCAGCTGGGCAGTGGCAGCTGCCTTGGAATGGCTCAGCCTCAAAGAGGCAGCCTTACGGCGGTCATCACCCCACCCAACCAGAGCCCTGGCTCTTGCTGGATGTCCACAGATGAGTGCCTGGGGTTGGTCTCAGCCACTCTAGGGGGGTGTGCAGGGAGAGGTGGTGAGGGAGTGAGCAGGACTATCTATGTGCCTCTGGCCTCATCCTGAGGCTTGGGTCTGAAATTGGTGCTGCAGCGCTGGCAGGCATGAGTGGGGCAGGAGGCAGGCAGCAGAGGAGGAGCATTGGAAGGTGGTCCTGCCATCATTCTCATTCTTCTCCCACCTCACTTCAGCCTCACTGTCACATCACCCCGTCCATTCTCTCCCTTGGAAGCCAACATCAGGGAGGCTGTGGGGCTGGCATATTACACTACAACAGAGGCTGCTGTTTACGTTTCAAACAATGTGATTGTGTCCCTGGAGCAGTGCACTGTCATGGCCCAGGAGGGTTGGGTCATAGCAGTTATTAGCTAAATGCCTACACTTCACACCAGCTCTGTTCCTCACACCTACCCGAGAAGAGCAGCAATTTCACAGCAAAGGGAGCTGAGATGTAGGGAGGTTAAGTGACCTTGCCAAGGTCGCAGGCAAATGTATGCTGGAGCCAGCATTCAAAATGAGATTAGTCTCACACTCAAGCGCTTGCTGTCTGCCCCCTCCCTGTGATTACATGCGCACTGTAACACCTGACATTGCCTAATGCCTTCCCCTTTTGTTAATGTCAACTGGAGCCTCATAAAGACCCTGAGTAGCCAGGATGTGTACACTTTATCTCCATGAGACAGAGAAAGGGCTGAGGTTTGGAGATGTTAAAAAGACTTGCCTAAACACCCTCAGCAAGCTAATGGAAGAGGATCTGAATCTAGATTATCTGTTCCCAGTGCAGTGAGAAGATGATCTCAGAATGAGTTCCCTGGGGGAACATTTTTTTAATCAGAATTTCATTGAGATAATTAAAGACTAATATGCAGTTGTCTTTAATAGCGAGCCCTTACACACTGTGCCCAGTTTCTCCCAAGGGCAACATTTGCAAAACTAGTACAATATCAAAACCAAGATTTGACATCAATACAATCTATGATCTTATTCAGATTTGCCCACAATTGCACCTTGTGTGTGAGAAACTCTAAACAACTTTAACCTGTGTAGGTTCATGTATCCATCACCATAGTCGACATACTGAAAAGATCCCAAACCACAAGGATCCCTTCTGTGTGCTTTTATTTATTTATTTAGCGATAGGGTCTCTAAATAAATTTTGTCCAGGCCGGTCTCTTGGGGTACCCAAATACCTTTTGTCCAGGTCTCACTTTTGTCCAGCACAGATGAAATGGGTGTGGTGGCTCACGCCTGTAATCTCAGCACTTCGAGAGGCTGAGGCAGGAGGATCCCTTGAGCCCAGGAGTTCGAAACAGCCTGGGCAATGTGGCAAAATCCCAGCTCTACTACAAATACAAAAATTAGCTGGGCATGGTGGTGCACAACTATAGTCCCAGCAACTCAGGAGGTTGAGGTGGGAGAATCGCTTGAGCCCAGAAGGTTGAGGCTGCAGTGAGCCTTTGTGCACTGAAGATTTGTGCAGTGCCAAACAGATCCTGTGGAGTGGGGGTGGGCGGAGTGGACGGAAAGGGTGAGAAACTGCAGACATTGTCTTGAGTGTCACAGACGGAAATGCAGCATCCCAGGCAGTGTTGCCTGTTCAGGGGCGAGGAATGAAGTGGACGTCAGCAGGTGGCCTTGCTGCCATGTGGGTGTCACTATCTCCCCTGGCAGGGGAGGAAAGAGGCTTTTTGTTGCAGGTGGCACAGCTCATAAGGGGTGGAACTAGATTCAGCCCAGGCCTCTCTGATCTCTGTAAAACAGGGGCCAGAGCTCTTCTGAGGAAGGCAGGCTTCCCTTTGCACCTCCACTGACTTTTTTCTCTTTTTGGAGGGAGAGCAGAGACCATGTCTGACACGGAAGAGGTGGTGGAAGAGTACGAGGAGGAGTGAGTATCTGGAGCATCCTGCCTGAGTGGGGTCCCCTCCCCCCGCTGCCCTGACGCCTGGTCCAGGAGCCTCCCAGCTGTCCTAGGATTCTGGGTAGAAGTAGCTATGTGTGTTTTGGGCACCCTGGGGAGAGATATAGCCATTTCCTTTCCACTCCTGTACCCCTGGGTTGTAGATCCCAGGCAGAGCACAGGCCGAGGGACTTTGGGAAGCACAGAGGTTCAGCTCCAGGGTCTTTGGGGTCCTTGGCCAGTCCTGGCTAGGGGACTGGCCATGAACAGAGGAGCTGAGACGCTGGGTCTCCTGAAACTGACTGAGGAAGGTTCAATGACTCTCCAGAGACCACAGAGCTGATTGTGCTCCCCAAAATCCAGCTCAGAACCCAGTGTTATCACCCCGTCTTGGATCCCTTCTCTCCCTGACAGTGCCCTGCCCACAGTCCTGTCCCAGAGAACCCAGTGTTATCACCCCGTCTTGGATCCCTCCTCTCCCTGACAGTGCCCTGCCCACAGTCCTGTCCCAGAGGGAAACCAGGGGGCGGGACACAGCCAATCCAATAACTACGGAGGATAGTGGTCACCAGGGAGGAGACAGAGGTATAGGCACAGCTCCTGCCCTCACAGAACTTACTATCTTGTTGAGATATGAAGACATAAACTGGGGGAAGAAATTAGCAAATGGGACCCGGTGTGGAGGGCGAGCTGTTGGTAGTGCAGGAGTTCTGAGGAGAGGGAGATCAGGGGCTGGAACAGTCAGGGGGCTGTGTGGAGAAGGCAGGTCCTACCTGTGTAGAATTTGGAGAGATAAGAGATTTGGGAGAGGGCAGGACTTTCTAGAAAGGGATACAGCCTGGGAAAAGATGGAAAGAGTAAGTGAGCAGAAAGACGGTGAGATGAAGCTGGCTGGGGCAGAGGCTTGCCGAGGATGGTAGGAGGCAGCCCTGCATGAGAAGGGCAGGCCAGACTATGGGTGTCATCGCAAGGTGGGCAGGGCAGTGTAGACTCCACTAGCCAACAAGGGGAAAAAAAGGGGGGATTATCTTTGGGGAAAGGCCAGTGTGTGCAAGTCTGTGCATGCATGTGTGTGCATGCATGCATGTGTACATATGTGTGCAGGCATGTGTGTTTGCATGTGCATGTGTGCGAGCTACTAACAGTGTTTCCTGTTGCTCTCAGGGAGCAGGAAGGTAAGCGTAAACATGTGTACTCATTTGGATCAAAGACAGCCTGGTTTGAAACTGACCCACCTCTTCTCTCTTCTCTTGCTGCCTGGACTTCTCTTCTGAGCAGAAGCAGCTGTTGAAGGTATGTACCTCAGGCAGATGGAGAGCCAGAAAGGGGCAGGCTCAGGAATGTGGAAATCCTGGGAGCCCTGGGAAAGCAGCTCATCTGTCCCTGCTCCTCACTCTCAGCTCAGCAAGATCCTCCAACAACGGTGCCTTCTAAAATGGGAATCAGTCCTATCTGGGTTGCTCGGGTCTTGAGGCAAACAATTTAAACCTGTCTCTTCTATCTGTCATTTGCTTCAAATCCAATGACCACTTTTCCCAATTACTTTTGCTTCTTTTCCCTTTTATCGTGGGAAATTTTAAATGCATATAAAGGTAGCAATAGTAATAATAATGCTCCCCCTGCCCAATGTACCCATTACCAGCTTCAACAATCATCATCTTAGGGCCAATCTTCTTTCCTCTATACTCCGCCTTCCCCCAGTTATTTTAGAGCAGACGGCAAAATTGTTCCCAGGCACCATGTCATTTCATGCTTCAAGATTTCACTACACTGTATCTCTAAGAGATAAGTACTACTTAAAAAACATAACCACAATGCCATGATACACCCTGAAAGATTCCATTTAGTAATTTCTCAAATGCGATTGTGAGTATGAAATTGCTCAGTGATCTGAGAAGTCTTATCTCGGCATGAAGCTTTGTTATGACTCTGAGCTTGCAGAGGCCCCTCTTGCTGCTCCTATTCTGATCAGTTAACCCCTTGCCCTCCTCAGCTGTGGGTCCCACATCTCTCTGAAAGAATGCCCTCACTTTTCCTTCTTCCTGAGAGCTTGGTGCATGGAAGTGATTCAGAGGCTTCATGCCAGTCCTCCCCCTACACCCCAGGCAGGTGGACCCTGCCTTTTAGTGGCTCAGGTATCACTTCAGCATGTGGCGTGTAGACATTAGGAGAAGGGTCTCCATGAAGGTCCAAGGGGGGACCTCAGATGGCCCCTCCTTTGCTCCCCATGGCTCCTAGGGAAAATGGGGACCCTCCTGCACATTTAGGGCTGTTCCAGGGGTGTCTGGCCAAAGAGGAGACAGAAGAGAAAGTCACAGGAGAAACTGAAAGAGGTCACAGGCATCTTTTTTGGTTTTCAAAGAACACCAGATACTTCAGAAGCTATTGGAAATATATTTTCGAATCAAAAATCTAGCTGGTTCCAAATTCTGCTGTGTTCCCTGAACAGACTCTTGATATGGTGGCCCTTCCTTTGTTTTGGAGGATTTCCCACTTCCTTGTAACAGGTTTGGGGTGGTGGAGTTAGTGACATAGATCTCTGGATTTGGGACCAATCTGCCTGCCACACACGGTAGAATTTGGCTGTGAGTTAACAGAGTCATTCTCCACTGCACTGGGGTCTGAGCCATGTAGCATCCGCCTTGCTTGCCGTGAATAGATGAGACCCGCCTCCCACACAGCTGAGGATCTGGCTGCAAATGATCAAGAGAGAGCAACCTCTAGATGGGTGTCCGCTAAGCCTGCAGGATAGATAGTGCCAAGTGTCCTTCTTCCAGGAGAGGAATTGTTCCACTTGCTGGAACTGCTTTTTGGGCAGATATTTGTACATAGAACAACTGTTGTAGATGCAGCCTCTTTCCTTAGGGTTATAATGCTGGACCCTTCTCAGATGGGGCAGCCTCCTTCCAAAAGGCCGGGCAGATCTCCCCTGGGGCCAGGCTCTCCAGTGAGCCTTTCTAAAGTGTGGCTTCTGGAAACTGGACATGGTTTGCAGAATACCCAAGAGCCTCATTCAGAGCAGGAACATGGGCATGCTTGTTGAGGGCAGGAAATTTGATGGGAGTGAATTATCCCCCACTCTCGGCTCTTTAGGGGCCTCTGTCTTCGTAAGAAGGAAGCCGAGGCTCTGTCATCTAGAGGCAGTGCAGTTACCACAGATAGCGTGCTCCTCCTATGCCAGGCACCTGCTGGGCGCTCTATGCGTGGTAGGCCATTCAGTCCTCACTAGGGCTGAGAAGTGAGTAGAATGATCCCCATTTTACTGATGAGGCACCTGAGGCTCAGGGAAGCAACTGAGAAGAGAGTTGCCCCTGTTGCTGGAAAGTAGTGGCTTGGGAATTGGAACGCCGGCCTAACTCCAAAGCCCACACTCTTAAAACCACTGCGCTGGGTGGCTGCTCCTGCCCTGGGCTCTCTGCTCCTAGACTAACCTGTCTCGCTTTTCCCCTCCACTGCGGCCACTCCCTGAACCTCAGAAGAGGAAGACTGGAGAGAGGATGAAGACGGTAGTACAGCCTTTCCTTCTGTGGTGCTTTCTGCTGCCTGCTGTCCCGAGTACAGCCTGCTTGTCCGGGGCCCTGCTCTGGGGGCTGGGGGATGGGAGTTGGGGTCAGGGATGGAGTGGGTCAGTCGTCCCAGGGACCAGGATCACAGTTCCGAGTTGCTCATCATGCCTGACCCTCAGGGCCACTGGCTCCTCTTCCTGGTTCCTGATTCTTTCCCTGGGCTGGGCGGTGGGAGGGACCCAGGTTGGCTGGTCTCCCAAACTGCTCCAAATGTGGCCATAGAGGGGGCCTGGCATCTGGAAGCCAGCAGCGCCACTCTGCCCCCGCGCACATCCCAGTGTTCCGTGCTTGGCGCTCCTTAGGAGCTGGACAGCGCCAGGCAGGGTGTCCAGGGTATTGATTGGGGAGTCTGGGGACAAAGTCCTCTGGAGAACAGCCAGGGAGACTGGAAATAGCCAGAGCAGGAAGGACATGACATCAGCCTTCAGATGTGCCCTGCTGATGGGGAGCACAGGACCAAGACAAGGGAGTGAGACCAGGGCGTAATTTTAGAAAGTGCGTCCTGACAGCGATATCTCAAGATGCAGTCGGTGTGCCGGGGAGACAGTAAGCTCCCCATCCTTGGGATGTGGCATGGCCACTGGGTGGGGTGGGGTATATTGTACAGAGAAGTGACATGCCAGATGAGGTGGCAGAGGTGTGAACAGGATGGCCTAAAGGTGAACCCCACAATGGCCATGTCCTTCCTCGCTAGCCCTCTGCTTTCACACCTAGAAGGATCATTTTGAGGCAAGACTCCTGCAGGGATCAAAGAAAAGGCATCTCCAGGCTTCAGAGAGGACTCAGACCTGGGAAGGGAGGACAGAGAGGATGAAGGCCGACCCTTCTCCCATGATGGTGTCTTCCTCCTGCCTGAGGCTTTTTCTTCTCCCTCTGCCAAGAGGCACCCACTTCCCAGTGCATCAGTGAACAGGCATCACAGAACACTTCCTACAGGCAGAGCCCAGGCCAGGCAGCATCCTGTCTCCCTTATCTGTGTCTGCCTGTCTACTCCAAGTGCCTGATTGAGATGGGGGCCACATCCTGCCAAACAAATGGATGAAAATAGAAAAATCCTGTCCACTTTCTGGATAGTATGAAGATCCAGATGTTGGGCGCACCATCCAGCCACACAGTCATACTCTTTTGATTTCTTTGAGATGTGGATTGAGGGTGTCTAGAGTCACTAGGTTCAGGACAGGAGCTTTCGGACACCTCAGCTTAAGCAGGGCATGTTCTGTGGTGCCAGACACGGGGTGGAACTTCTGGGCTGGAAAGTTGGGGAAGGAGGTGGAGTCCTGTCATCAGAGAGGTCTCTGGGATGAGTGGGGCTAAGCTGGGTGGGAGGAGGCAGCTGACAGTCAAAACCAAGAATGGCAGCCCCCTGGCATTCACGTTGGTTGTCCCCAAATTCGTCTGGACCTGGATGTCTTGACCCCCATCCCCACTCCCCACTGCCTGTTCTCTGCTCTGGGTTCTGCCTGATAGCACGAGTGGGGCCTGCTTCTTCACTCTGTCTGCTTCACTTCTCTAGAGCAGGAGGAGGCAGCAGAAGAGGATGCTGAGGATGGGGCTGAAGCAGAGGCTGAGACCGAGGAGACCAGGGCAGAAGGTAAGTCTCTGGATGAGGGTGCGGGGACCTCAGGGGGTGGTGAGAGCCCCCGGAGCCATTCCTGAGGCAGTAAGAAACCCCAGAACAGGCTTTCCCATGTGCACCTGATTCTCCTATTGGCTAAGATTCAACCGTTGATTGCCCAGTCAACAAACGTTGACTCAGCCCTTCTCTTGTGTCAGGCAGAGTCTTGGGTCCAGGGGAGTGTGCGTGCGAGACACAGCTCTGTGACCCCAAAAACCAACAGCGTGCATCTTGGCTAGGACTTATTTGTTGGGGAGGCTCTTGGTGGGATGGGGGGACTTGAGCTCAGAACAAGGACCTTGATTGATTTCTCGTGTTTCATTTAGAAGATGGAGAAGAAGAGGAAGCAAAGGAAGCTGAAGGTAAGGATATCAGGAGAGAGGTACAAGGGAGGCAAAGGAGCCCCTCACCGCAGCTTTGGAGGAGAATGCCCACCGTGCTCCTTCCAGGGAAGTGGGTGTGCACTGAGAGGGTTTGGGAGAGGAGAGGACAGAACTTGGTGGCACTTCCGAAGTTTTAGATATTGAGCTTTAAACTTTGCCCCTTCTCCTCCCAGAGAAGCTGCATTGGTGGCACCCAGTGGGAGAGGGGACCATTGTCCAGCCCCCTGGTCTGGACAGAGCAATGGGACCCAGAAGTCATATCTACACATGAAGCTCCTAGAGCTTAGGTGAAGTCACTTGTAGGATGTGGCATCCGTAGGATGAAATCCCAATGCATAGATGGTCATGGTGGGCCATTGCTGCAGTCATCGTCATGCTGCAGCCTTCACCAGGGTTCTAGGTGGTCCCAGTCACTTCTCCAGGGGAGAGGGGACAACCAGCTGGGGCTTGGAATCATGTCATCAGCTTCTGCCCTGTGGCTACCAGGAAGTCCAGGGGGTAACAAAGGAGGCAAAGACCTGGGAAGGGATTCTAGGGCCAGGACCCCTGGGGACCTTTCCAAAGGAATCCTCCCCACTGTGAAGCCCAAAAGAAGCAAAATTGCTTTGCCCAGAACTGATGAGTGAGAGAAGGCTTTGTGTGAAATTCCACACTGTGTGAGTGTGTGCCCTGCAGAACTCTATGGGAGAGGGAGTGTGGCATCTGCAGCCCCTGCTGCCTTTATTCTCTTGGATGCTTCTGGAATCAGGCTCCCCAGTGCCGGGAGGGACTCTCTGTGCAGCTGGGGAAATGCAAATCCACAGGGATCTAGCTCATCGAGGGTGGAGTTGGGACCACATCTGGGGCCCCCTGACCCATGGCTGTGTGCTTCTGTCTCCTCCAGATGGCCCAATGGAGGAGTCCAAACCCAAGCCCAGGTGAGTGGGATGCATCTGGGTAGAGCCAGGAGCAGAGGCTCAGGGAGAGAGGATAATGATGGAACAGGGATGCAATAGGGACAGTGGGCATGGGCTGGGGGTTTGTTGGGCACAGACTACCACATACAGTTGTACAAGTTGTATACTGCACAAGGATCTCTTCCTAAGGGAGTGAGGGCTGAATTCCACCCAACACTCCATCACTGATCGTGCACCCTGGCAGGGATGAGGCTATGTTCTTCTAGATGAAGTGCCCTGAACAGACACTCTCCTCTCTCACAGTATGGCCAGAACACCTTCCTCCATGGCCGAAGTGGGACCTGGGGATAAAGGGAAGCAAATTGTGGGGAGCTAAACAATGAAACTGTGCCAGCCTAGGCATGGCGGCTTCAGAGAGCTGAGAGGGGGCAGGGCAGGGCGGCTTGGTGCCACACACGTGAAACCCACCTGGAGGTGGTGTCTGCTGGGGGGCTGGGCTATAGGGAGCATTTCCCTTTTGATGATGCCAACCCTGCCAGCAGATGGCACCTCTTCCCACTCACAGGCTCTTCCCATTTCTGTGGGGGCTTCTGAAACCAGCCCAAGACATCCCAGATCCGTTCATTTGTCCAGTGCCTTTCCCTTTCCTGGCCTCTTGTGCACTGTGGTATCTCATTTCAGCTCCACACAGCTGGGGGAAGATGGAGATACGAAGAATCAGAGAACCCCCTGGGTCTCAGTATGTGTTGGGACTAGGACCAAACTGCAAGACTCCCGGGTTCATGGCGAGTTTCTGCGGGGTCCACCAGGGAATTTGGAGTCCGACAAGCATGCCATCTTGTCACAGATTCTTGGATTCCAAGTTGTGTAGCTTTGAGCAAGTCACTCTACCTCCCTGAGCCTCAGTTCTCCCAAGTGAGATGAACAATACCTACTTCATGGGCATATCATGAGCATGAAGTGAAATGGCATATGTGAAAGAGCTTTGTGCTTTCCCAGGTGCTGAGCAAGGCTGAGGACTGCCATTGTTGACATCAGTGTTAATATCATTGCTGTGGTTGGTGGGGGCAGTGCTGGAAGATTCTCTAGGAAGGAGTAGGACCCTGTCCTGGACACTCTTAGTCCCTGGGTCCAGAATGGGGCTGATGCTCACTGACTATTCTTCTCTCCAACAGGTCGTTCATGCCCAACTTGGTGCCTCCCAAGATCCCCGATGGAGAGAGAGTGGACTTTGATGTGAGTGGTGGCTGTGGGTTGAGCAGGCCTGGGCTGGGGATAGTCCCAAGGGCCCCCAGTGACAGAGATTTTGTGACCTGGGGCTGGGGTAGAGCACAGGTGGGATGGGTGCAGCACCGGCCAGGGTGGGTGCCCATCCATGAGTGTGGTCCTGGGTTCAGGCCACAGTTGCCCCTTCCCTGGCCAGGCGCCAGACCCTGCCAGAGGTCTTCTGCATTGTGGTGGGGTGTGTCTAGCCCACCCATCTCTCCCCTGGCCTCTTTGGAGGGGCAGCCTCTGAGCCACAGTGGTCCACCCACAGGACATCCACCGGAAGCGCATGGAGAAGGACCTGAATGAGTTGCAGGCGCTGATTGAGGCTCACTTTGAGAACAGGAAGAAGGAGGAGGAGGAGCTCGTTTCTCTGAAGGACAGGATCGTACGTGTCCAGTCTGCCCACCTAATGTTCTCTGATGGCCCAGTCTGTCCTCCTTCCCTTTCGCGAGGCCCCACCTCCAGACAGCCTTCCCTGGTGCCTCAAACCCAGCTGGGTGTGAGCTCTCCTTCAGGGGCTCTCCAGCACTCTGCAGAGCTCCTGCAGCCCTGACTGGTGTCTTGGGTCCCTGCCTGCTCTCCCCAACCCGACTGGATGCTCCTTGACCGCCAGAGCTGAGTCTGATCTGTTTCAGGCCTCCCCAGGGCCTAATTCAGGCCCAGGCTGTGGACTGGTTGGTCACAGGCCTGCTGCCCCACCCCTGCCCTTGCCTCCTTTTCCCCTACAGATGAAGGGAACTTGAGTGTGACCTGTAGAATCCCACATCCTTCTCCTGCAGATCATGGAGGCTGCTTTGATTGCTTTTGTTTCTTCCCATCAAACTTGCCTTCCCACAGACATGCTGCTCTGGCTGGAGCAATGACTTGGCCATCTATCCAAGCATATGGCACAGAGCAGCTCCCAGGGCAGGGTGGGATGCAGGTGAGGGCAGAGCTCAGGAGGAGCCTGCCTGATGTTTCCCAATTGTGGAGGGCAATCTCACCATGAGGAATGTTGGAGATGGGTCACCGCAGGTACCCTGCTGTGCATGTCCGTGGAGCTGGCTGAAAGTGGAGGCCCTTGGAGGCCGGGCACCACTGCTTCAACACTCTGGGAGGAACCTCCCCCCCAGGAATTCCCTTGCCACACCATGCAGGTTTCTGTACCTGCAGTGTCACCTTCTCCCTATGCATACCGGGGTGGGCTTTGCCTCTTCGCCTTAGGAGAGACGTCGGGCAGAGCGGGCCGAGCAGCAGCGCATCCGGAATGAGCGGGAGAAGGAGCGGCAGAACCGCCTGGCTGTGAGTGACCCCCAGCCCAGACCCATGGAGACCCCCATGCTCCCAGCTCCTGCTGGGCCCCCAGACCCCTCTCTATTCATCAACATGAATGAAATCAGTCAAAAGACAATATTGGCTGGGTGCAGTTGGTCACGCCTGCAATCCCAGCACTTAGGGAGGCTAAGGTGGGCGGATCACCTGAGGTTGGGAGTTCAATGCTGGCCTGACCAAATGGAGAAACCCCGTCTCTACTAAAAATACAAAATCAGCTGACGGTGGTAGCACATGCCTGTACTCCCAGCTACTTGGGAGGCTGAGGCACGAGAATCACTTGAACCCAGGAGGCAGAGGCTGCGGAGACCCGAGATCACGCCACTGCACTCCAGCCTGGGCAACAAGAGCGAAACTCCATCTCAAAACAAAACAAAACAAAACAAAAAACAATATCAGTATCAACCTAGGAAGTGGTGGACATTGTCTTGGTTCTGACAATATATCAGCAAACAAGAGAGAAACGCCTGGGTCCTTATGAACATGTTATTTTATAACACTCTCCAGCCCTCATCCCTTCCCCAGTGCAGACTTCGTGGGAACTGAAGGCCCTGTAGCTTTCTTCCTTGCAGCTGCTGAAGGCATTTCCAGAGCAACAGGTCTTCCAGGGGCACTCCCAGCTTGAGGGGGTGACGAGAGCTCACATTTGGGAATCAAGACCTCATTCATTCACACAGTCATTTCTCAGTCAGTGGACTCCTGTGGGCCAACCCTGTGCTGGGAGCTACCCCCTCAGAAAGCTCCTTGCCCAGTGGACAGAGCTGAACTCACCCATAAAGACCATAAGCTTCAGCTCAGAATCGGGGTTTCCCATCCTTTCCCCTAATTTGCTTTCTTCCTCCTTGCTGTAAATCAGGAAGAGAGGGCTCGACGAGAGGAGGAGGAGAACAGGAGGAAGGCTGAGGATGAGGCCCGGAAGAAGAAGGCTTTGTCCAACATGATGCATTTTGGGGGTTACATCCAGAAGGTAGGTGGGGAGCAGCAGGGGTCGCCAGGAGGTCCTGGTATAGCCCTGAGGAATGAGGTGTCCACTGCAGCAGGTAGACTTTAGGTCAGATCCCAGGAAGAGATTCCCAGCTGTTGTGGGTGGGAGACTGAGGTCTCCTCATGCCCAGCCCCTGAGCTGGTTTTCAGCCTGACCGTGGCTTGCACTAGGAGGGGCCTGCTGGGATAGGGGCTACAGACAGAGCCTGGGGCACCAGTGGTGTTCCCCATGCCTGGCCCCAGCAGTGCTCAGGATCCCTCAAGGAGGCTGGGTGCAGCTGGAAGAGCCTTGTGCCTACAGTCAGAGCTCTAGTTGGAGACCCAACTCTGCCACATACAGTTGTGTGACCTTTTACAATCTCTGAGCCTCAGTTTCCTTAACTGGCACTTGTATTGTCTGCCTTGATGCTTTGAGAAGCCCAGATGAGCTACCATGGAAAGTGTCTATGTGCCGCACAGATGTGAGGTGGTTTGTTCCTGGAAACTGACTCTCAATCCCTAACTTTTGGGCCCCATTCCTCCTAGATCCTCCAGTCTCAAGGGAGGAGGGGTATGTGAAATTTATTTTCTCTGGGTAGGGAAGGAATCAAAACATTTTCTTAGATTTCCAGCTTAATCCCCAGCTCAGAACTAGGCCACCCCCTGCCTCTGCCCCCATGGTGACCACATCAGCCGACTTTGGCATCAAAGTCTATCAAACAGCCCCTGCTGTAACCCCCAGACCCACGTCCTAGTAAACCTGGCTGCCTACAGCGAGTGTCTGAATCTTCTCTTCCGTGTCTCTTTGCCTTTGTCTTCCCGCCTTCTCTCTGTGTCTCTGTTGCCGTCTTGGTCTTTTTCTCTGGGCCTCTCTCTCATGGTTTCCCGGTTTAGCAGGCCCAGGTGGGTACCAAAAACCTCACGCGTTCTTCCTCCCCATAGTTTTGGGGAGCTCCCTGGGAGGGAAAGGCGCCTTGCTGGAGGGGAGGAGTGAAGAGATTGGGCTGGCTAGGGACGGGGGGAAGCTGGTGAGAAGTGGAAGAGATTAGTTAGGCAAAGAAGGAAGAGGCTGACGTGATCCTCCTTGCCCCGCCTCAGTTTCCCCAGGGAATGCATGTAGTTGGTAGTGTGGGGTGTGGCAGGAAGACGAGCATAAGAACCTGGCCCTCCTACAGGCCTTGCTCCACCCCCACGGGGTTTGGGGAGGGTTAGGGGACAGGGAGGGGGGCAATCTGGTCAGTGTTCTCTGCTTTCCACACCCTTCAGACAGAGCGGAAAAGTGGGAAGAGGCAGACCGAGCGGGAAAAGAAGAAGAAGATTCTGGCTGAGAGGAGGAAGGTGCTGGCCATCGACCACCTGAATGAAGATCAGCTGAGGTGGGGGCTGGGAGGAGGGGTCCTGGGGCACTGCCCGCATCTGCTGCGGGAGGGGTCGGGCCGAGGACACTTCTTGTATGAGCCACCAGAGGGCGTGACTGCCTCACATATTTTCCCATGGCAAATTTGGTGGGACCAGAGCTGGGCTCCAGCAGGTGGGGCCAGCTCCTTTCTGGGCTTTGTTGATGGCAAAGAGAACTGAGCAGGTGCCCCACCTCTCTGAGCTTCATCTTACCCACCTGCACATGGGTGTCAGTACAGGGGATTGAACTAGATGCTCTCCTGCACCAGAAGGGCTTTCCTGCTCCCCGTTTGTTCTTGGAACTTTGCCCTGGCAGCCCCTGGTGTCCATTCCTGAGCACTGGGTGCTGCCGTCTGGTCCCCAGGCTGGGTCAGGCCCAGGGGGTGGACTGGGGTACCCTTGGCAGGCCTGGAGGTGGCAAGGAGGGCTGGAACCCTGGGGGGTGGGCCGGGACCAGGACGGAGGCCCAGGAGGGCCCTTCCTTACCGGCCCTCATCCCATTCCCACCCTTGCCTGTGCAGGGAGAAGGCCAAGGAGCTGTGGCAGAGCATCTATAACTTGGAGGCAGAGAAGTTCGACTTGCAGGAGAAGTTCAAGCAGCAGAAATACGAGGTGGGCTGCCATGCTGTCCCCTCCCAGCGTCTCCATCTCACGCTCCTCCTGGTTCCCTGCGTCCCATAATACTGCTGCAGGTCCCTGGGTCCCTGTCCCTATCACCCACCAGCCCCCTTCAGCTCCTGCATCTGCCCCTGCTGCCTGGCCTTCAGCAGTGTCCCATGTCCACCACGTTGACAACTGCTTGCTGGAAGTGTCTGAGAGCTTGCGGGTGCTGAGCAGAGACACTTTCCTGGGGTTCCAAACCTGGGGGTGTCTAACATGTCAAGGCAGCAGCTCAGTGATCTGAGCTGGATACAAGGACCAGGATGCACCAAGCCAGGACCCCCAGTGGAGGGGGAGGGCTGCCCTCAGAGAGGTGCTTCTCCCCATGTACACCCAAGGCCCTGGTGTGGGCACAGTTAGGCTGAGCTTCAAGCCCACAGTCTTTCAGGGTCCTATGTGCACTAATGAGGGTCCTAGGCGAACACACACCAGGCAAGGAAATGGCTTAGAGGACATGGATGCTACATCCCTGAGCTCAGACCTGGGTACCAGCCCTTCCCTACGCAGCCCCCCAACCCCGGCCCTGGGGCGCCTTTGCTGACTAAGGGAAGAATTCAGCTTCCCCTGGAGGGTCTCCTCTGCTGCTCCTGCCAAACCACTCCTCCCTGGGCAAGAAGCCCTTCCCTGGGCAGGCTCAGGCCCCAATGGCTACAGGGCACTCCCACCTCCCAATACGGAGAGAGGCTGTATTGCCTGGTGACAATGGCATGGACTTTGGAGCCATAATGCCTGACCTGTGCCCCTCACTGGCTGTGTGACATTGGGTGAGTTAGTCTCCTGTTCCTTTTCCACAGGTAACACTACGATCTACTTCACAGGGTGATTGTGAGGGTTACAGAGATAATACTAATTATTATTATTACTGTAGTGTTCCAACCACTGTTCCCAGCATGTCCCATGTATTAACTTATTACGCCCTCATAGCAGTCCTATGGGTTCATATCTGGGAAGGTGCTCAGGACAGAGCCTGGCACCCACTAAATGCTCAGCAGGTGTCAGTCATTGTTATGGCCTCTCTAGGCCTGTGTCTTCCACTTTTTTCTTTTTTTTTTTGGTTCCACACTGAACTCTGTACTGGCCAACAGGACACAGATTTGCCAAACTTTGGGGCAGCGCCCTGCAGGGGTGGTGCACGGGGATGCTACCCCTCAAAGGGCACAGCTTCTGGGATGGTGGACAGCTGGGTCGGGGAGCCCCAGAGGGGTCTTGGGCTGGGCTGCTAGGAGGGCTCCATGACACAGCCTCCAGCTTTGTGCCCAGCTCTCAGAAGGCCCTCCTTATGGGACTCTCATCCTGAACCTACTATGGCCCTGGAACCCCACAGTGAGAGGCCTATGAGGCATCCTGGAAGCTGCTCCTTGGCTTCTGCCTGTGGCACACGGGTCCCTCCTGACCCTTGACTATCCTAACCCCTCCTACTCTTCGATGCTCCTCCTTCTACTGCACCACTGCACTCAGCCCCCTTCTCCCCATCCCCAGGCCACCTGGGACCTGAGCCAGTCAGCTTCAGTGTTGCTCTTTGTCTTTCCCACTTTTCTTGCAGATCAATGTTCTCCGAAACAGGATCAACGATAACCAGAAAGTGTAAGTGTCTGAGGTCGTCCTCGCTTAGCCCACCGCCTGTCTCCTCCTTCCCTACGTTCCAGCCATCCCATTCCTCCTTGGAGCGCACCAGGCTCCCAGGCTTTCCTCCTCTGCTTCAGCCCACAGGTTTCCTTCTCTGGGTCCTCCGGGGCCTCGTGCTTCTCTCCCTGTGGCCTCTGATTGCTGGTGGGTGTGGGATATGGGGCAGAGAAGCCTCCCTCCAGCTTCAGGCTGCTGCCCTATTCTGCCCCTGGAGGCAGCTCCAGGCTGCTCCTCTCACCTTTGGCACCCCCATCCTACCCAAGCCCCATGGTGACCTGCTACCCTGCCTGTGTCTCCATGTCACTGGGTCCTGCTTCCCCTGCAGCTCCAAGACCCGCGGGAAGGCCAAAGTCACCGGGCGCTGGAAGTAGGGCCCAGCCTCCTTCACCAAAGATCTGCTCCTCGATCACACCTGTCTCCGGCCTGCACTCCCCCGGTTCCTGGGTCCTCCTGGGATCCCCGGACAGCTCCTGTTTGGAAATGGGGAGCTGGTCTAGGTGGGAGCCACCCCTCCTGCCTGCCCCCACACCCACTTCACACCCGTAATAAAAAGCCACCACACACTGACTGGCATTTCTATCACTTCCCCTTCAGAGAGAGAGAGAAACTGAGGTGAGACCTTGGTCTCACAGGCCCCCGGCATCTGCCAGGCTCGGAGAAGCTTTCCCCTGTCTGGTCCCCCTGCTTGCCTCCAGCTGGGGAGAGGGTGGAGGGCCCAGGTACAGCCCAGGAAGCAAGAGCAGTGGAAAGGACTTCTGATCATAGCTCCTGGGAGTCACCAAAACAGCACATGGGAAAAATGCTGTTGAGGGGGACAGAGCATTCCCTGTGTGAGTCACTCACTGGAGAACAATGCAGGCCTCTTTGGATGGTTCCCATTCTCTTTCTCCTCCTAGCCAGGGCCCTAGGAACCAGGTGTCTGAGGGACAGGGAGTTCTTGAGGAAGGAAGGAAGGCCGGTTTTATTGGGCAGCCATTCAGGTCTGAGTTGTTAAGAGGTATGGGTTAATCTGGGTGCCTCAATTTCCCCCTCCCATGATCTGCACATCCTCGAGGGCTTAAACCACAGGGTCCTAAGCTGAAGAGGACAGCTTGGTGGCATGGATTTTAGTTGGCAGAAAGACAAGGAAATGATGAGAGGGCACCATCCTCCTCTCCAGAGGAAAGCCTGAGAGGACACATTCTCTTGACCCTTCATCCCTTTGCTAGGCATGGAATTTCTCCCAATTCCTGATTCCTTCCCTTGGCTCCCACTTGCCACCCATCAGCAAGTGCCTGATGAGCTGTGTCTGGAAAGGCTTCCTGTGGTCTCCCAGCCAGAGCGAATCCACTTCTGCTTGCTAGAGCATGTGCTGTCACAGCTATGCCACCCAATGCCACACTCTGTTAGACGCCTCTCTTCCTGCAGGCGTGGCTCTCATGCTCCCAGGAGAAAATGCAGACCTGTTATCCAGTGCTGTATGCCAAGCACTGGGATCCATGTGGTGAGAGATGAAGAGGAAATGGTCCTTGGGCCACAAGGAGGGTCTTAGCCTGGGGTCTCGGCCTCATTTCTTATTCATTCATTCATTCAATCATTCAAATACCTCCTGAGCACCAACTATACGCTAGACACTGTGCTGGGTGTGGGGTGCTGTGATTTAAGCCAGCACATTCCTCATGGAGCTAACAGAGCTCACATCCAGCAGCAGGGGAACAGCAAGCAGAGGTCCCAACCTTGGGTGACAGAGGAGGGTGGGGGGTGCGATGCTGGGGAGATGCATAGCCCTGGCAGGTGGGAAGGCTTTCTGAAGGAAAGAGTGTCTAGGCCAAGTGCCAGAGGGTGAGGAGGGGAAAGTCAAAGGGAAGAGGTCGGGGGTGAGGCTGGGAACGGCACATAGAAAGTTTGAGAAGCAAGAGCCAGCGTAGTGTGTTTGAAGAGATACAGTTATTAACAGAATCCAAGCATCTTCTGGTGGGGACAAGAAGGCTCCATCATAAGTGCCCCCACAATGGACAGGGAGGCGGGATATAGGCCTCAGGCCCAAGGAGGGCTCTCACCATGGGCTCTGGGAGACCCACTGGTAGCTCCTGGCATGTGCCAGCCCTACTCTCCCAGTTTGCCAGATAGGACAGCTGGGGCAGTGTCCTAGCCCCTCTCCCCGTAAAGAGGCATTGCACCCCACCCCCACCTGCCGCCTTGGCTCTACCTCCTATGCCTCAGTGTCTCCTTGGAGCAACAAGAGGTCACGATGGGTCCTGTGTCTGGGGCCCTGTCTCCCGCTCCCCCTTTCCCAGCAGGGTCCTTGTGATCATTTCTCTAGTACAGCGGTCCCCAACCTTTTTGGCACCAAGGACCATTTTCTTGGAAGACTATTTTTCCATGGACAGGGGTGGGGTGGGGAGGAAGAGTAG
>NW_012104031.1:5231982-5238693 GCF_000951045.1 Mandrillus leucophaeus
GAGGCGGAGGCAGGGGAATTGCTTGAACCCGGGAGGTGGAGGTTGCAGTGAGCCGAGATTGTGCCACTGCACTCCAGCCTGGCGACAGAACGAGACTCCGTCTCAAAAAAAAAACATTGTGCCCAGAGGTGGGCACAGAAGACACCTTGTCCTCTGACTCTGAACAGCCCCTAAGACCAGGTCCCACTTAATTGCTTTTCTCCTAAGGTCACCTGGTGTTCAGGAAAGAACTTCGGAGTGCCCCAGACACTGCCCCCATGGGAGCCTCACTCAGTTGAGGTCACCATCCCGTCATCTTAAGAGGAACACCACAGGTTAACCCAAGTGCTGCCTCTAGGCAGGAGATCTGCAGACACCTGGTCTGCATGGAACCTGGAGCACTAGTCCATAAGTGGAGCCTGGGAAGGGGGCCTTGTCCTATCCCAGGACAGAGGAGAGAGCAAGTGAGTGCCGGGGTGCAGGGGCACACCTGGTCCATCAGCCCAGTGCAGGGAGTCCTGCCAATTTCAAAAGGCAAGGGTGGGGGCTTCAGGCCAAGTGATCCTGTGCTCTCCCTATGGTGTTCCTAGGGAACAGGAAGATCATGGATGTGTGCACAGAACACACTAAGATAGCTTCATAGATAGGGTCTCCACACGCCCTCCTCAGTTCACCTGCCACTTCCATCACTCTTGTGCTTATGATGGTCCTGAACCAAACACTGAAGGTGCAGCAGTGGCCAAGAGCTGGCCTGGGACTCCTGACCACTGAGGAGCTGGATGTAGCGGGGTGAGTTGACGCCCACCCAGACACCCTGACCCCCAGTGTGCCCACTGTCCCCTGCAGGGACCTCCCTCTATGCCCCTCAGATTCCATCTCACTCTACTTTCAATCCATGACCCATTGCCTTGTGGGCCTCTCAGCATCCTGTGTACACCAAACGCTCAGGGAAAATTACTTGCAGGCTCTTCTCAGCCCTGAGTCAGAGGTGAAGACTCTTCTGCTGTCCTGTCATCAGATTCGCTCTCCAAACAAGCTCTCATCCCGGGCAGAGCTCGTTCATGTGATGCCCACTTTAGAGGTAGAGCTGGGAGAGAACAAGGTGTTCCCCCAGGGCTCCCTCGCCTGGGAATACAGCTCCTCCAGCTGGAGCCCCCATGCTCTGAAGCTAGAGCCTCACTTTCTCCCATCAAACTCTGGCTCTGCCCCTTCTCAGCTCTGGGATTTTGGTCAAATTCCTTACCTTCTCTGTGCTCAAGTTCCCCTATCTAGACAATGGGGATTGTTATGAAGGCTAAATGAAATAAACATGCAGTAACTAGCACAGTGTTTAGTGCATAGTGTGTAATCAGCACGAGCCACTGCTACTGCCTTCTGGATGAGAACACGTTATCAGCCTTTCTCAAGGGCTCAAAGTCTGCAGAAGAGTTCGTCCATGCTGGGTCTGGGCTGGCCCCTCCTTGCCTGTGTGGTTTTAGGGAACTCTTCAATGGCTCCTTTTTCCTCCTGGATTCCACGGCCTGGCCTTCTCCCTGACCAGATAGACCACCAGGGGTTGGGGGTGGGCGGGAGTTGCTGCTACGGCTGTCCCTCCTGGCAGGTGGTTCAGCCTGTGCCACTATCTGGATGGAGGTGCCAGAACTTGTTCCCAAGTCAGGCTCCACTCCCCACTCTGCAGCTTGATTTCTGGGAAAGGTGGGGCAGGGCCTGAGCTTCCAGGGAACCCGCCCTGGTTGAGGGGAACAGCTGGGCTCGGGGATATGTCCCAGGGCCAGGCTCTTCAATAGGCTCCTCTTGGGCATGGGGCAGGCTGGGGTTCAGGGGAGACTAGGCTGGACCCCATGTTCCCACAGTGTAGCCGCGGATGCTCACTTGCCTCTCTGGGCTTGGCTTCTCCTCGGAAAGCCCAGTCTGCCCTGTCATCCCTACCAGGAGGAAGACTAAGTGTGAATTTGGGGAAAATGCTGCTGATCTGGGTCAGCTCATCTTCTCCCCCTGCACACATACCCTTCATGTGTTTCTCGCTCTGCCACCCATGCAGGCACTGGGCCAGCTACCTTACACCTGTTCTCTCCAGCCAACCATCCACAGTCCCCAGATCACACCACATGTTGCAGATGAGGAAACCGAGGTACAGGGAGTTTAGGCAACATGCCAAGGGCCATTCAGTTAGTAAGTGGCAAAACTGGGATTTGAACCCAGGTCTATGTGACACCAGAGCCAGGATTCTTCCCAACATGTGGATCTTGTAGATTGAGGAGCACCCCAAATCTCCCCAGACTGCAGTGCTTGGGCCAGAATCAGAGCCTCCCGTGAGCTGGCTGGGGGTGAGGGCACAGGGCATGAGTCCAGGAGCTCGACTCTCTCTGCTCCCCTCCAGCTGCCCAGCTGGGACCTGACAGGAGGAGATGTGCTATGTCCAGCACGTGGAGGTGGCCTCTGGAGGGAACAGTAGAGGTGGGGTTGAGTGGGGCTTTACCCAGGGTGCGAGAGAATTGTCAGCCATCCTCCTCCTTCTTGGGAGTAATTACACCCTGTACCTGTGTCCCAGAATAGTTGGGGGGATCTGTGTGTGATGGAAGCACTTGTCATTACCTTGTCTGTGGGTTACCCCTCAACTCTGCAAAGACAGTGAGTAAACCTCACGGTGGGTAGAGTCCTGGGTCTAGATACCAGCAGGGCCTACCTGGCTGTTGTTGGAGGTGGCAGAGGTGCTTTAGGGACCCTCTGCAGTCTACCTCCAGCCTTACTGCAGTCTACTTTTCAGCCAAATGGAGCCAGCTACTTTTGTTTCTCCAACATGTCCTATGGTCTCCCACCTCCGCATGGCTTTTTCTTGCCCTTCTTTCTCTCTCTGCCTATCCAATTGCCCTTCCTCTTCCTCAGGGCCTTGGTGAAGTCCCTGTTTCTCTAAGAAGCCTTTGGGACTCCCTCTTGAGCACCTGTGGCTTCCTGAGCACCAGCGATGCCTCTGGTGCTGCCTTGAGAGCTGCACACTGAAGGCCCATTCACTCTGGGCCTCCTGTGACTCACAGAAACCAGGACTGGGTGCCCAGCCCAGGCCTCCCTGCCTGGCACTGATCCCAGGGCTTCAGCCCCACCCACCTGCTCATCCCAGGTTCTCAGCTCCCACCTCAGCATCTACAGGAATTTAAATTGTTCTCAAATGAAGACTCAGGAGAAAAATGTTTCCATACTTGTGCAGAGCGCCCTGACCTGGGGCGGGGGTTGGGGGCAGTAGCCCCAGCTCCGCCCTGTGGCCCTGCCCTCAGTGCTGGCCTTGGCCACACTGGCCACACCTGCAGCACACCCCAATCCCAAAGCAGTTTTCCCTGTCAAGTCAGGCCTGAGCAATGCAAAACTGAAGAAGCCTGGGGCTAGGCTGGGGCTGCTCTTCAGGAAAGCGGTGGGCGGAGTGGGAGAGGTAGTGTGATTCCCAGGCTGAGAGGTACTGAGATTGTGCTGGGCTTGCTAAATGTAGGACAGGGAGACCTGTTTAGGATGAGCTGCCTCACCCCGTCCTCTCCCCACCCATCTGTACCCTGCCAATTCCCAGAAGATGATGCCAGCTAGGAATGCAGGCTGGTGAAGATAAAGGGAGAAGGTCACTTCATTTCTACCTGGGGCAATGGACAAAGCAGTTTTTCCCTCTGAACTTCACACAGAGACCCCTCTGGCCCCACATCTCCCACCTGTTCAGGCCCAGGTGATGTGGTGAGCAGTGGTTTCTGCTGGGAGACGCTTGGCATAATTTATAAGCCAGCTACATGATAATACTAACAAATGATTTTTGCCTCCATATATGAGGCACCTATCATGTGCCATATACTATGTTATGTAATTCATGTGCACTCTCTAATTACAGTAACATGCAAAAATAGGACCTATATAATAACTCCATTTTATACACAAGGAAACTGAGGCTCAGAGAAGTTGGGTGACTCATCCAAGGTCATACAGGGCAGGATCCTGATTACTGTATTTTTATTACAATGTTAAAATTATGTGAATGGTACACTTTCTACCAAATTAAGTCAGGCATCTGATAGAAACAAAGAAAAGCATAATTTCAAGAAGTCCCTTCTATATTTTAGCCAACAAATATTTGAATAATTTCTGATTATATAATGCAAAGTACGTGTGCATCAATCCTCATCATAGAAAAACTTGTGTGAAATAATGTTCAAATTTGTCTATTGCAAAAATTTGATCACTCACCTGGGAAATCCAGAATTAGGAATGTAAGATCTTACTACGGGCCCTTGTTCATGTAAAGTGGCTTGTGAATTCACATAGCCCTCGTCCCACTCAGTTGTGGTTGTTGGTCTCCTAATCTCTCCCCTACATCTAGCTTGGGCACTTCTTGGGACCTGCGGCCCTGGGTTGTTCATTCATAGATCCCAGTGGCCTCTGTGCATGGGAATGAATACATGAGAAAAATCGTTCTTAAATTAGATGATCTTGTATAAGGTCTGATCTTTTAAATATCAAATATTGTCAGAGAGGGAAAACAGGACAAACTAATCACATTAGAGTTGCATTGTCTCACAGCTGTCAAAGCACTGTAACAAGTCCATAGGATGATAACTTTAGAAACAGAATAATTTTGATCTTGGAAGGGTCATATGTTTACCTCGCTCACATCATATTGATGCAAGCATTAAATCTGCTTGATTATCAATGTTTCTATTAGAAAATAGGGATCACTGACACATTGGTTCAGTCATTGTGTAAATTCAACACGTATTTATTGAGCACATACTTTATTCCAGGTACTAGCTGGTTATCAAGGTTATAACTGAGGACAGACCAAGACTTTTCCTACCTTCATAAACAAGAGGAGAAAAGTATTAAACAGACATTAGATCATTGGATAGATAGATGATTGATAGATAGACAGATAGATAGATAGATAGATAGGAGACAGAGATAGATGACAGATGGATAGATGGATAGATAGATAGCAGATAGGTAGACAGAAAAGAGATAGGTGAATGGGAGATAGGAAGATAGAGATAGGTGGATACATACATCCATATGTGCATAGACATAGACACATGTATATACAGATATAGATATACATATGCAGAGCCTGAGTCTCAAATTGTAAAAGGAGAAACCCAGTGGAAAACAGCAGTGTGCTGTGAGAGAGAACAGGATGGATGTAACTTAAACGGAGGTGTTGGATGAGGGAAAGCTTCCTTGTGGAAGCTATCACTGAGTTGAAAACTAAAGGATTCATAGGCATTGGCCAGAGGAAGCGAGCGAGAAGATGCTGGGAGCAGAAGGAACAGCAGGTGCAAAAACCTTGGTGTGATGAAAGGACTGAAAGGAGGTGGGAGGGCTGTATCATGGCTTTGGGGGTCGTGTTAAGGGGACTGGATTTTACTCTGAGTGTGAGGGGAAGTGTTTGATAATTTTAAGCAAGGGGAGGATGCACTGACTTATGTTTTTAGAAGATCACTCTGGCTGTGGAGTGACCTGTTGGTTGGAGGAGGACAGGCGGGGAAACAGGGAGACTAGGTAGGAGGCTGTTCTCATGGGGATGGTGGGGTCATGCTGGCGACCTGGGATGGTAGTGTTGGAGAAGGAGAGGGGGGGCTGAAGATCTGAGGTGATGCCAGCAGAAGGCAGTTTTGGAAAGTAGGGGTAGAATGTGGGGGCTTGTAGAGAGTGCACTGTAGGTGGTGTTTGTTTACATGAGTCCCCTCCCGCCCCCAGGTTCTGAACCACTCCCAGCCCCCATCACATGCATTCTCTCCAGCACCAGCCTTAGACCCTGGCAACTGGGAGTCAGGCATTGGGCCCTACACTTTAAAAGGCCCCACTGTGGCTGTCCTCTGGCTGCCCTCCTTCCTATGGGACAAGGAGTCTGCAGGTCCCAGGGACCATCTAGACGCAGCCTTTGCTAAACCAGAGTCACTCAGGAAGACAAGCCACATGAGATCTGGAGTTTGCACCAGAATAGAGGTCAATTCACTGCTTCCTTCATTAGGAAAGTCTTGCAACCAATGACATAATAAAATAAAATAAAATAAAAATAAAAATAAAAAAAATCAGTTGGAGGAGCAGGGACACCTACCTAAGGCAGACAGCAGGACAGCCCTGGGTACTGAGGAAGGAGTCAGCTCCTTCCCTGGCCTCGTGCCCACCCCAGCAGGAGAGGGGCCCATGGAACAGGGACCCATGAGATGGCAGAGCACAGTCCTGCTCCCTGTTTGTCCCCAAGTCTAGTCTGTGCTGAGTAGGAGGAGGGGAGGGGGAGCTTTGAGTTGAATAGGAGATTGGAGTTTGAAATGGATGAGGGCAGAGACTTAATAACCAGAACATGACCTTGTAGGAATCAGCAGTGGCCGTAGAGTTCTGAAACCTTTGATAGCACTCACTGTCCAGCATGGCAGGGGCTTCCCCTGTTGGTAGCAGTAATTGAGAAAAAATTAAAGCTCTTTGTAGCCAAACCTCACTTAAGGTGATACACTCCTCACTTAAGGTTTGACTCCTTGGGTGAGGTTTGACTACAAAACCTCCTTTTGGGCCGAGTGCAGTGGCTCACCCCTGTAATCCCAGCACTTTGGGAGGCCGAGGCGGGTAGATCAAGAGGTCAGGAGATCGAGACCATCCTGGCTAACACAGTGAAATGCTGTCTCTACTAAAAATACAAAAAATTAGCTGGGCATGGTGGCGGGCGCCTGTAGTCCCAGCTACTTGGGAGGCTGAGGCAGGAGAATCGCT
>NW_012104031.1:5238743-5286998 GCF_000951045.1 Mandrillus leucophaeus
CATGGTGGCGGGCGCCTGTAGTCCCAGCTACTTGGGAGGCTGAGGCAGGAGAATCGCTTGAACCCGGGAGGCGGAGCTTGCAGTGAGCTGAGATCACGTCACTGCACTCCAGCCTGGGCGACAGAGTGAGACTCTGTCTCAAAAAACAAACAAACAAACAAACAAACAAACAAACAAACAAACCTCCTTTCAGTCCCCACTCAGCCTTCCCTGGGAGGCCAGCCCCAGCCACAGTAGCTCACTTTGAAGCAACCCATCCTTCCACACTGCGCTCCCCATCTCCTCTCCTGTCTGAATTTTCTCTCCGTGCTTTTTGTCTTTTACATACGTTTTCACTTTTATCTTGTTTTTTTTTGTCTGTCTCTCTCTACTTGATTGTAAGATCCAAGAGTTCAGGGTTGTCTGTTCTGCTCACTGGGCACACGGTGGCCCTCAGTAACTACTTGCTGAATGAATGAACGATGTTTGCCCAGGGAGTTGAGGACTCTTACTGAATAGATTGCATATACACAGTGTTTCACAAAGGGCAGAGGGAGAATCTTGCCAAACAGAAGATTTGGGGGCTTCAGAACAGGAGTAGTTGGGTATTTGACAATCTGAAGAGTTCAGGAAACACCAGTTTTGGCTAGTGGAGCTATCAAGGCTGGGGTTGCTGCACTCTGAATGAATGAGTGGGGGACCGGTCAGAAAGGAGATTTTCATGAGAAAGAGACTGGGCTGCTTTGCCACATGGGGCAGAAGGATACTATTGTCCTCGCCAGCAGCAACCCATTTTGCATCCTGCTCAGGCAGGGGTTGAGAGTGGCAGGGAGTGGGAGGAAGTCACATGTGCCCCAGAATCTGCTTGGATTCTAGAAAGTGTTGAAGGACATGGATTCTGAAGCCAGACTCCCTGGGTCCAATCCCAGCTCCACTATGTATTTATTGAGTGACCTCGGTCAAGTTGCTGTGTCTCAGTTTCTTCATCTGTAAAACAGGCATGATATTAGCAGCTACCTCACTGAGTTACGGTGAGGATTAAATAAGCTCCTATAGGGCTGGGCACAGTGGCTCACGCCTGTAATCCCAGCAATTTGGGAGGCCGAGGCAGGCGGATCACCTGAGGTCAGGAGTTCAAGACCAGCCTGACCAACATGACGAAACCCCATCTCTACTTAAAATACAAAAATTAGCCAGGTGTGGTGGTGGGCACCTCCCAGCTACTTGGGAGGCCGAGGCACGAGAATCACTTGAACCTGGGAGGCGGAGGTTGCAATGAGCCGAGATCACACCATTGCACTCCAACCTGGGCCACAACAGTGAAACTCCATCTCAAAAAAACAAAACAAAACAAAACAAAAAACCCCAAAAAGCTTCTATAAATATAAGTGCTTGGAACAGTGCCTGGCACATGGAACAAGCAGATGAGCGTCTGCTGCTATCTTTGGGATATTGTGGAGATAGGAAGGGTCCCCGGCTCCCTGTCCTTTTCCCTTAATTGTGATGCCCAACCCCTCCTTCCTGCCTGCCCTTAGTTTCCCCCAACTTAGGTTCCCCTTTCCTCCCATGCCCCAGGCCTAGGGTGGGCCTTGGCTGGCTTTCTCCTTCCCACCCTCTCCTTTCTCAGAAGGAGTCAGCCCAGCCGGCCTCGCCCTGCTGTGTGCAGCCAGACAGTGATAGGAGATGAGTCTTCAGTGCTGGTGACATCCCCACTTCCTGCCCGCCTCCCACCAGGACAGCAGAGGTCTATTCCAAGGAGTGGGTGGACAAGGAGCCACGTCTTCATCCCTCTCTCTCGAGGGATTAGAGCTCCCTCTGGGCGAGGTTTGGAAGCCCTGCACCTGAATTATTGTTGCCCTGCTGGTGTGGACTGGAGATAGCCCTGCCCACCTTCCAGCATCCACCTCCCAGCCCCCATCTGTGTCTCCCACCCGGTTCCTAACTGTGAAATCTGTGCCCCTAGACTACCCTGGCCTCCTTGTTCTCCCTATGTCTCTGAACAATCCTTGCTTCCACACTCTCTCCCCACTTCCACGTTATTCTGCAGCCTCAGCTCTGCTTCCTTGTGTTTTTTCCCTCCAAGTTGCCCTTCTCTTACAGGTCTGCCCTTCCAGGAAGTCTTCCTGGATTAGCCAGAATCTTGCTGCTCAAAGTGTGACCCGCAGACTGGTATCCATGGTACCACCTGGGATCTTGTAGAAATACAGAATCTCAGAATTTGCATTTTAATAAGATCCCCAGGGATCCACGTGCACATTCCAGTTTGAGAATTATTGAACTAGGTTACTCTGAGGTCCCAAAGGTCCTCCATGCCTTGAAAAGACAGAGATTCTGGGAGCCTGTCTCAAATGGTGACAGGAGGGAGACAGGAGAGAGCATTTCAAAGAAAGCAGCGAGCCCTGCTCCTGTCTTATATCTTGATTCCTACTTTCATGGCAGCCTGTCCAGCAGCCTGCCCAGCAGCCTGTCCACCAGCCTGTCCAGCAGCCTGTTCACCAGCCTGTCCACCAGCCTGTCCAGCAGCCTGTTCACCAGCCTGTCCACCAGCCTGTCCAGCAGCCTGTTCACCAGCCTGTCCAGCAGCCTGTCCACCAGCCTGTCCACCAGCCTGTCCAGCAGCCTGCCCAGCAGCCTGTCCACCAGCCTGTTCACCAGCCTGTCCAGCAGCCTGTCCAGCAGCCTGTCCACCAGCCTGTTCACCAGCCTGTCCAGCAGCCTGCTGTCCACCAGCCCAGCAGCCTGTCCACCAGCCTGTTCACCAGCCTGTCCAGCAGCCTGCCCAGCAGCCTGTCCACCAGCCTGTTCACCAGCCTGTCCAGCAGCCTGTCCAGGTTTTGAGGCTGAGCATGCTGGAATTCCCTCTGCAGGAATCAGTAGCACTTGGTCCGCAGACACACAGGTCTCTCTCAGTCCATGGCCGTCTGGTTTGCCATTTGACCTGTTCCAGGAGAGCCTTTGCCTGGGATTCCAGAATTTCCCTTTGGAAGTAAGCTTAAACAGTCTCAGTGTGGCTGCCCAAACTGGCTGTCTGAAACTGGTGTTCTGTTAAAGTTTTCTGCACTGAAGTAAGTTGGAAGGGGCTTCATGCCACCTCTTCGTCTTTTTCTCTTTCTTTCTCTGCTATAATACACATGAGCAAATTAAAGCTTCTGAGAATCATGAGTAAAGAAAATTGATTCACTCATTTAGCCCAGAGTTTTCAAAACTTAGACCTCCTTTGTCACTCAGCATTGTGAACATCCTCTGTAACTCATTTTGGGAAATGCTAATCTAATTCCCTAACACACACACACACACACACACACACACACACACAGAGTAACTACTAAGATTTTGTGCAAGGCTCTTTGGATGCTACAGGACCCCTTGAGCTCATTTTCTAAGTGAGAAGCTGAGTCTCATGGTGTTGGAGAGGGTCTGCTGGGACTTCTCTTCCAAATCCTTTCTGGGCGGGGCAGGGCTGGTACAGGCATTGTCAACTCACCAGGGTCTATGGGGAGGCTGTCCTTACCAACCTTGATTTCTCTTATATACTGGGTGGCTTGACTTTTGTTTTGAGTTTCAAATGCTATTTGTTCTCTCAAATCTGCCAATCTAGTCCTGTAGTTGAAGTTCCTGCCAGTTTCCATGGGCCTGACGGCCATTGTAAAAAGTGTCTTCCCCAGCCGAGGGAAGGTGGGAAGGACTTCTACGAATCCAGTGCTTGGGCTCAGTTTATGCAGGGAAGTTCTATTGGCCTTGCCCACCTGGAGAGTGGTGGCAGCAGGGTTTTCTAGCCAAACCTCAACTCGCCTTTTGCTGACACTGTGGTTAGATGGAAGGTGGAACCGGCAGGGCCAGTTCTGACAGCCTGACTCACGGCTTCTCTAGCTCCCCGCCATTGGTACAGGGAGGTTGAGGCTGGGTGGGGGAGGGTGTGGGAATCTGTGCAAGAATGCCGAACTGGAGGCTTCCCAGGTCTAGCCAGGGAGCTGGGGCAGGCTGGGGGTAGTGTGTGGGGCTCACTGAGAACCTGGGGAAGCTGGTGGGCATGGGAGAAGGAGACCTTGAAAGCGCCAATGCTCTGAGAATCACAGAGTGAAGGCAGAGATTTCCGTTCCACAAAACTCACATGAAGATCTGATTTGGGCCCCCAGATAACCCCTCATTTCAGCAGGAAGGAAGTTGGTGAGGAGGTTTTTCCAAGGCCACACATCGACTCTGTGGCAGATCTGGGATCTCCTGATAGTTCCATTGAGGCATCACTTTTTGTGGCATCTGGGCTGCTTCCCCAACTGGAGCTGTCACATTCAGACTTACCTGAGACTAAATTTATCCCGAAGCTGATCTATCAGCTCTGGGGAATCCCATTTCCCAATACCAACATAGGCCACGCCCAGTTGCCTTGCTCCTCCTTGAGGAGGTGGCAGAGTAAGATCCACCATGGGCTGAAGGTGCTGGATGATCTGGGGTGCCATGCAGTCAAAAGAGACCTTTGCATGAGTTTCCAAGGAATTGGAGTTTGGAGGCCCCACAACCTGGCAATTTCCAGGCCTAGATGATAGATTTGGGACATCCAAAATCTGAGCGAATCCAGCACTGCTATACTCAGTGCAACTCAGACCACATCTGATGTCCCTCGACCTATTCAGAGCTCCAGCTCTTAAGAGGGACAGTGACAATCTGAGACATGTTCAGAGAAGGGTGACCAAGAGGGACACTAAATCGTGCCCTTGAGGAATGGTTGAAGCAGCTGAGGAGGTTTAGCTTGGATATGAGAAAGCTCAGAGGCACCAGAGGGCTGTGTTCAGATACTGGAAGGATTGTCATGGGGAAGAGAGGCTGGACCGATTCTCCATGGCCCCAGTGAGTAAGACAAGACCAGTGAGTGGAAGTAAGTTGTAGGAACCCAGAAGCCAGAGCAATACCAGAGACCTGACTAATGGCCAGCACAGCTTTGAGTTCTCCTCCCCTGGAGGTGCTTGGAGGGTGCTGCTTGGCCAATGTGGAAGACAATTTACGGACTTTCAAGGGTCAGCTGCGGGAGGGAGGCCTGGGAGACTTTTCAGGTCATTTCAATATGCAATTCTATGCATCTATACCCAAACTACTGTTCTATTCAGCGCATGTTGAGTTTGTGCTCTGTGCTGGACACTGTGCCAGGTATGAGGAAAGGGCAAAAAACAGAGAAAGTCACTATCACAGAGGGGAAAGCAGATGCACGCACAAGCCGGTGCACGACTGGGGCCTCCACACAGGTGCACGAAGGCCCCACAGAGGGGATGACACGCCGGCTGGGCCTCAGAGGATGAATAGGATTTTGACAGGTGGAGGCAGGAGAAGGGCACACCAGGCAGAAGAAGCAATGCAAAGACAGTGGGATTAACCTGGTACATCGTGTTGGGGAAATGCCAGTCATGGGTGGAGTAGAGGGAGTGAATGGGAAGCAGCAGGAGGCAGGAGAGGTGGGCTGGGGCCGCCCTGGGAGAGCCTTGGGTGACAGCCTAAGAATTCTGGCTACAGAAAAGTGGGAGCTGGCGATGCAATTAGGCAGAGGAAGGACACAGTCAGCATTATTTAGAAAGATGACTCTAGTGGAGGCACTCTGGGGGCAAAGGGGCGGGAAACAAGAGGCAGAGGGCCCAGCCAAGAGGCCCAGTCTGTTGCCGTGGAAGGGGCAGGCCTCATGGAGGCCCAGGGTAGACAGTGGTAGTGGGCGTGGAGATGAGGTAATACTTTAGAGTTGTCAGGACTTGGTGCCTCAGTGGGAAAGGAAGAATGAAAGATGAGGCCAGAGTTACTTGCTGAGGTGACTGGGTGGGTGGTGATTTAATTAACCTTTGTCTTTTGTTTTTCAAAAACAAATGAACCAAAACACATGTAGCTCAGGCTGGTTCAGAACTTTGTGGAGCCCTGAGCGAGGAAGGGAAGACCCAGGGAGGTGTTGGGAAGCTGGGTAGGAGCTCTGAGGGGCAGCCACGAGGGGCTGGAGGGTTGCTGTGTGAGTGCTCCCCTCTTGGTGCCTCAGCTTCCCCTGAATGAGCAGCAGGGGCATACCCAGTGTCCTGGCTCTCTAGTGAAGAGCCAGACCCTCTCCTCTGCTTCCCTCTTTCACACCTGAGTCTTTCACTCCATCTCAACCTCTCTACGAACCTCTGCAACTCTTCTCTCAAGATAAGCTGGTAGGTTGATGATATGGCAAGTTGTCAGTGCCCCCTGCACCAGCCCTCACCCATCCTCCTAGCCAGCATTGCTAGGAGTTTGGGTAACCACCAGCCAGGATCTTTGGTCCACAGGGCTCAGACCTACCAGACCACCAGACGTGAAGTATGGAGCCCTTCTCTATCTAATCTCAAACAAGGGTTTGTTCCAGGTTATCTCTGAGTATTTGGAGAAGAGCTCATTTTCATCCCCAGATGGTTTGTGTATTGACTGGTAACTATCATAGGTGGAGTGTGGGATAGTGGAATGCCTGGCGCTGCCATGGAGCCGTACTTCAGTTTAGTTAAACAGGTGTCTCATGTCATCACACTATCCCACTGCTGTCCCGTCTGTTACAGTGACTGGTAGACCCCTGGGGCCTCTCACTTCCCTGAAGATTTTTGCTGCAGTCTACCATCACTTTTTCACTGTTAGTTCTATTATAATTCTTGGTGATTTCAAAATCTTTGAGAACAATCCTTCCGATACCCTGGCCTCTTGGTTTCTTGATCTCTTCTCCAGAGATTTTTGTCCTCTATTCCACTATAGCCATTTACTTTCATGGTTGGTCAACCTTGTTGTGACCAATAATGGCAATTCCTTCATATTCTCAATTCCAAGCAACACACTATTTGACCACGACTTTCCAAATTACACCTCACTGCCTCAAGTACCCAGGCCCTAATCTCTCTTTGGATCCTGCAATCCGTTCATACTATCATGTTAATTTTAATGATCTCTCAACCAACCCCCTTGTGTTTTCTCTTCCTTACCCAGGTTAAAGTTCATGGCCCATCTATAGCCATTCCCTTGCCCACATCCTTAACTCCCTTCCTCCTCTCTTGCCTCACTAACCTGCCTGCAAACCCCCCTGGTTAAGTCCTCTTCACTTACCCTGCACCTGCCCCTGTGTGGTAGCAACATGTGGGTAGAGTAAGCACATGACTGTGCTGACTAGTCTTCCTTTAAATTCATTACCACCAACCTTAAGCGCTGCCCAGCATTCCTACTATATTTCACTAGTTCTTCAGTTTTCCTACACTTCTCAACTATTTAGTGCCTTCTTCCACCATCTAACACGTCCTCCTCTATCCTCACTCTCAGATCTCACTGAGATCATGGACATATCACAAAGAGAACTCCAATAATCTCCCAATACCACATCTACCCCCACCTGCCTCAGGAACCATAGTTGAGCTGTCCATAGCCCAGCCAGGGCTAACACTTCCACTTATGGATCAGGTCCTATGCCTGTTCACCTACCCAAGGACATCACACCAGCAATTTTTTCCTCTCTCTCGGGTCATCGATTTCTCCTTCCCCGCCATATTATTCCCATCAGCATATAAAACATGATTTTATTTTACAAAAAAATCTATGTTTATGCCACATTCACTCCCTAAAAGCACCTCATTTATCTCTTCTACTTTACAAATACCTTCTCAGAAAGCCGTCAGTCCTCACTCTCTAAAATTCTTTTTCTTCCTCTTTCTCTTAAACCCACTCCAGTCAAGTTTCTGCCCCTACCACTCAACCAAAATTGCTCTGGTCAAGGCATCAATGACTTCCATATCACTAAATTTGATGATCAGAAGGTTCTAGCAAATCATAGTCATCTTTCCTATAGACAACAGCTATAAACTCTGGGCAAAATTTAAAAAGTAGCAACTACCTGCAAATGCTGGAGAGTGATCAAAAGCAAGAGGAAACTGAAGGGAAGCTGGCACTCAGTAAAATTTCATTGTGTAAGTTTTCCATTTTGTAGCTTTTCATCAAAGGGCGGACTGCAATTGGCTTCATGCAGACTGTCTTAAAGCTCAAGTAGAAGTTTGTAGTCTTACTGGCTTAGATAACCAGAGGAGAAAGTTTAGGGCAGCTGGAAAATGGAGGAGGGACGTATTATTAGAAAGGAGAGAATCACAGAGATAGTGCCCCAAATTCTGAATATAAACTTAGCCTAAATCTCTGACTTACTTTAACTATGCAAACATAGGGGAGAATCCAAGAAGCCCAACTGAACGAACAGAGCTGAACAGCGATTTCAGCTAATGCTCACCATAAGGGAAACGGTTTGAAGTTTGAGTTCAGCCAGTTAATTGTTTCCTAAAACAAAACATCAACACCCTTCAGAGGAGTGAAGAACAGAATCCAGACGTGATACAATGTATCATTCATGAAGTCCAGGATGCAATCCAAAATTACCAACATAGTACCTGACTCATAACTGAGAGAAAAGACAATACATGAGGACTGATCATAAAATGGTTTTGATACTGGAATTAACTGACAAGTATTTTAAAGGAGAAATTATACTTTTGCTCAAAGATATAAAGAAAAATATTCTTTTAATAAATAAATAAGAACTGTTATCAAAGAAATTGAGATTGTCAAATAAAACCTAATAGAAATTTTAAAACTGAAAAATATGATAAAGAAGTAAAATTTAAAAATTCACTGGATGGGCTCAACAGCACATTTACAATGACAAAAGAAAGAGTCAGGGAACCTGAATACAGATCAATCGACATGTACTAATCTGAAGAAGAGAGAACAAAAATAAACAGACACTCAGAGATCAGCGGGACAATGTCAAAAGGTCTAACATACATGTAATTGGAGACTCAGAATGAGAGAAGAAAAAAAATGAGACATAAAAATAATTGAAGACATAGTGGCCCAAATTTCCCCAACATGATGAAAGACATAATGTATAAATCCAAAAAGCTCAGCAAACCCTAAGCAAGCTATATCTAAAGAAAACCACACTTGGGTACATTGTAGTCATACTGTTATAAATCAAAGATGTAAAGAAAAGCAGGTGGGAAAAAAAAATGACAGACAGGGAACCAACAATAGAAATGACTGCTAAGTTTTTATCAGGAATAATGGAGACCAGAGGGCAGTGGAAGAGCATCTTTAAAGTAACGACAGAAAAAAAGACACCATCAATCAGAATTCTGTGTCTAGGGAAATTGGCCTTGAAGTATAAAGGTAAAATAAAGACATTTAAAGATAAATGTAAACTGAGAGAATCCATCACCATTAGATCTGTACAACAAGAAATGATGAAGAAAGTGCTTCAGACTGAAAGGAAATAATACCAAACGGAAATTTGAAACTTTAGGAAGAAATGAGAAGCATTGCAAATGATAAGTACTAGAGGCTACTTTTCTGTTAATTTCTTTCAAATAGATATGACATTTGAAGGCAAAAATGATAACATTTTATTGTGGCATTTACAATATATGTAAATATAACACAAATGACAGCTCCAACATAAAGGAAGATGGCTGGTAAGTAGATGTATGTGGCTCCAAACTCTTATATTTTATTTAAAGTTGCACAATATCAGTTGTAAGCAGATTAAAATTTTAAAGGTATATATTTTAATCTCTAGATCAATCACAAAAAACCCCCAAAATATAAAAATACAAAAAGCCCACTGATGAATTAAAATGGAATTCTAAAAATAACTCCAAAGAAAGAAGAAGAAGAAGAAAAAAAAACCCAAAAAACAGAGGGCCAGAAAGAGAGTCAACTAATCAGAAAACAAATAGTAAAATGGTAGACAAATTTAACTGTACCAATAATTATTCCACCTCTAAATTGATTAAACACTTGTTTAAAATGCATTGATCATCAGAATGGGGAAAAATAAGAGGAAGTCTCAACTATTTGCTATCTACAAGAGATGCATGCTTGATATAAGGACACAGATACATTGAAAGTCAAACAAAAAGGCAAAAGATACAGGACACAAACAGTAACCAGAAGACTGGAGAACAGATTAATACCAGATACAACAGATTTCCAAACAAAGAGTATCCACAGAAACAGAGAGATATTTTATGAGGATATTCATTGGGAAGACAAAGCAAATAAATGTATGTGCATACTTAACAACTGTAGAATACACATGATTTTTGAGAGCATATGGTTCATTCACTAAGAAAATATGTTTGGCTCTGAAACAAGTTTCAATAAGTTTAAAAGGACTGAAATTATACAGAAAATGTTCTTTGAGTATAATGGAATTAAATTAGAGAAAAATAAAAAGTATCTAGAAACTCCCAAATATTTGAAATTAAATAACACTCTTCTAAATAATCCATGAGTCAAAAAAAAATCAGAAGGGAATTAGGAAAATATTCTTCCTGAAATGATAATGAAAGTACATGTCAAAAGGTATGAGATGCTGCTGAAGCAGTGTTGAGAGAGGATGTTGAATACCGGAAAGGGTAAAATCGATGGCCTAAGTTTCTACTTTAAGAATCTAGAAAAATAAAAACAAAATAAGCCCAAAGTAAGTAGAAGAAAGAAAATCATAAAGAGCAGAAACTGATGAAATGGAAAAAAAAATAGAGAAAATTAACAAAACCAAAAGTTGGTTTTCTGAAAAAATAAACTCCTAGTTATACTATTCAAGAAAAAGTATGCGTGTGTGTGAGAGAGAGGGAGAGAGAGAGAACACAAATTACCAACATCAGAAATAAAACAGGGCATACACTATAGATCCTGCAGATATTACCTGTTTTTTTTTTTTTTTTTTTTTTTTTTGAGATGGAGTTTTGCTCTTGTTGCCCCAATTGGAGTGCAATGGGGCGATCTCGGCTCACTATACCCCCTGCCTCCCAGGTTCAAGTGATTCTCCTGCCTCAGCCTCCTCTGTAGCTGGGACTATAGGCGTGCACCACCACGCCTGGTTAATTTTTTTTGTTGTTGTAGTTTTGGTAGAGACAGGGTTTTACCACGTTGGTCTGGCTGGTCTTGAACTCCTGACCTCAGGTGATCCACTTGCCTTGGCCTCCTAAAGTGCTGGGATTACAGGAGTGAGTCACTGTGCCTAACCCCGGCATTACTTTTTGTTTTGTTTTGTTTTGAGATGGAGTCTCATTCTGTCTCCAGGCTGGAGTGCACTGGTGTGATCTTGGCTCACTGCAACCTCCACCTCCTGGGTTCAAGTGATTCCCCTGCCTCAGCCTCCTGAGTAGCTGGGACTACAGGCACACACCACCATGCCCGGCTAATTTTTTGTATTTTAGTAGAGACAGGGTTTCACTATGTTGGCCAGGGTGGTCTTGATCTCCTGACCTCGTGATCCACCCGCCTCGGCCTTCCAAAGATTACATTTTTTAAAATCAGGCAAAATTAATCTGTCATGAAAAAAGCAGAAGAGTGGTGGCCTCTTAGTGGGAAGGGGGATTGTCGACTGGGAAATTGCATGAGGGGACTTTCTGAGGTGATGACATGTTCTATATTTTGATAGAACTTTGGATTGCAGAGAAGTCTGCATTTGTCTAAATCTGTTGAATGGTACACTTAAGATTTGTGCATTTCACTGTATCTAAATTTTACCTAAAAGAGCAGAAAGGATGGAAGAGGAAATAAAAGAATCATGAATCCGTTGTCAGCTCTGCCTTCATCCCATGTGCTCATCAGCACCATCCCACACAGCCAGGCCCTCCCTCCACCTAGGCACACTTTCTTCCCTTGGCTTCCAGATGCCACACTCTCTTGGTTGTCCTTTCACATCACTGGCTGTTCCTCCTCATTCTCTTTGGTTGGTTGTCCGCCGCCTTTGAAGCTCTTCTCTATTCTATCTATCCCCATGACCTTGGTCATCTCATCCAGTCTGATGATGTTTTGTTTTGTTTTGTTTTGTTTTGTTTTGGAGATGGGATCTCACTATGTTGCCCAGGCTGGTCTTGAACTCCTGGGCTCAAGCAACCTCCTGCCTTGGCCTTCCAAAATATTGGGATTAGACGTGAACCACCATGCCTGGCCTAGTCTCATCATTCAAAAGTCCTTGGGTTTTTTCTTTTCTTTTTTTTTTTTGAGAAAGAGTTGCTCTTGTCACCCAGACTAGAGTGCAAGGGCGCAATCTCAGCTCACTGCAACCTCCGCCTTCCGAGTTCAAGCAATTATCTTGCCTCAGTCTCCCGAGTAGCTGGGATTACAGGCATGCACCTCCATGCTCGGCTGATTTTCTATTTTTAGTAGAGACGAGGTTTCTCCATGTTGGTCAGGCTGGTCTCAAACTCTCGACCTCAGGTGATCCGCCTGCCTCGGCCTCTCAAAGTGCTGGGATTAGACATAAACCACCATGCCTGGCCTAGTCTCATCGTTCAAAAGCTCTTGGATCTTTAATCAAAGGTGTGTGGCCCCAATTAATCTAGACTCTTTTTAGAATGTGGAAGTATTTGGCCTCAATCTCTCCCCTGTGGAGTCCTGGTCACCAAAGCTAGGGCTTCAAGAAGAGCCCTACTCATCATGTAGGGACACTGGTCCTTGCCAAGCCTCTGCTCTGTGCCCACAGTGCCAGGTGATGCCAGATCCCTCCAGCAGCCTTGTGGGTTGTGTGTGTGTAAGTGTAGGGCTGTGTGTGTGTGTGTGTGTGTGAATTCCCCCTGCGTTTTAAAGAGTCCCACGTTTCTTGGAAACCGGTTAAAATAGTATACCAGACAAGAAAATATTTCTGTTCTTTTATTTACCAGTTCCCTCCCCCCTCCTTTCCTTCCTTGTTCACGTAAAAGAATAAATATCCAGTTCCTTCCCTGTGCCAGACACTGCTTGGGTCCCTGCCCTCAGGGAGCTCACAGTCCAGTGCAGAAAGTGGCTGTACCAACCACCCAGGTGCTGGGTGTTAGTTACATCAGGACTCCGGCAGGCACTGTGGAGCATCCAGAGGTGCAGTTAGTCCAGTGGGGAGAGGACGGGGGACTTGCAAGGAAGAGCGGAGAGTGGTGTAGGAGAAGGGGCCTGGCCTTGCTCCTAGTGCTGCTTTGTGACAGCAGCAAGTCACTTTCCCTCTCCGGGCCTCAGTTCCTCACCTGGAAAGTGAGGGAGTCAGGCTAGACCAGCAGTTTCTACACAGCTCCTCGGAGCCTGGGGTTCTGAGGGTCCCACTCCTGGGCAGAAAGGGAGTGGGCAGGTGGAGCTCCTGCCCCAAGTCTCTTCCACCTGGGCTGCCTCTGTCTCCCCATGTCAGTGTAGCTTACTTGAAAGATTCTGTGGTTGGAAAATGGGTGGATATCGCCTGCTGAGGAGTGCTCCCTGGCCATTCCACTCTGACAGTCTGTCACCCTGACGCAGGCCAGCTACAGACAGCAGATCCCAGATGCTGGATGGTGGGTTCAGCATGCCACCAAGCCAGCCTATTCCCTGCCAGCCTGACTCCCAGCCCCCAGCATCTGTGGCTACAGCCCCACACTCTGCAGTCCTGTCAGTGGTCCAGCCATCAAGGAGATCTGGTTGATTGGGGCCAAGAATAAAAGTTCTGCTCCCAGGAGTACTCAAAACCAGACAGCCAAGGGGACTAGGCAGGACCAGCTCTGAGCTGGCAAGAGAAAAAGAAATAGAGAGATTGGGCAAGAAGTGACTCCTTTCAGATTCAAGAGTGGCCAGTAGATGGGCTGTCTGGAAAACGACTTTCTCAGTTCAGAGGAGGAGGTGAGAGTAGGGTATTTTTGCCTTGACCTCTCAACTTTAGGAAGAGGACAACAATTTTCTTTCCCAGATGTTTCTCGAATTAAAAAGAAAAGATGAGGAGTATGTATCTGGGGCACAGGTGCTTGTTCTGTTTTCGAACACTGGTTACAGAAGGCTCAGAGGGGCACCATGGTCTCAAGTTGGAGTCATTAGAGGGCAGTTTTGGAGCCAACCTCATTGTTGGCAGCTGCTCTCTGGATGGCAGCTATAGAGAAGGGAGAGGAGCACCAAACTTGGCCTCAGACCTGGTTCGAAATCCGAATCCATCACCTACTAGTTGTATGACCTTGAAAAAGTTGCTCCACCTCTGAATCATAGTTTCCCTGTCTGTGAAATGGGAAGGATCCCACCTACTCGCAGCATCTGGATGGAGATAGAAGGTCATTCATGCATGTCAGTGCCCACCCCCTCGGGGGTCACAGAATAGGTGGTCATTCTTCTGTGTTGTCCCCCACAGCCTTGCTATCCTCCAGGAAAACTCTGGGCCCAGAATGCAGCCAGGTGAGCCTAAAGGGATCCAGAACAACACGCACGGGCCCAGCGTGGGCCCCACTGGCCCTGGAGATCTGGCTGACATTTCCTTTCCGAGAGACGTGTAGAGAGCAGGATTTTAATGGCCTTGTGTGCAGAGGGTGACATTTATACCCCAGAGATTTAGAACCACTTGGTAAATGCTGAAACGCTTTTTAGAAATTTTAAAAATTAATTCAGCAGCCATAAAACTTCTTAATGGGCCAAATAGAGGGTTTAGGAAAGCCAGAAGCCTGAAATCCTTTCTGTGTTTGGTATGTGTCTGCTGATCCACCATCAGTGGGGCTTGTCAGCTCTGACATGCTTCCCAAAGAGACTGGCTTGTCACTTGGTGACATTCATACTCTGCTGAGGTCTGCAGGATGATGGGTTAGGGTGGGAGGATACTGGCAGGAGTCCTTGAGATATTTTTCACTCTGTGGCCCTGGCCTTATTACCTCCATATTCTAATCAACCAAACCACCATCCCCAGACTAGATGATCCACACTGTAGTTTCTGGCATCTGGTATTCCATCTATCAGAACTCTTCATTTGTTGGCATGTCTGCACAGCAACCACAGCTCATAAGATGTGTAATCTTACGATGCCTCAAGGTGCTGTGCGCTTCTGATTCATTAAAGATTTGGTTATGCACAGTATCGCCTTTGTGTCAGGCCTCTCCGAACATGTTTTAACACTTTGACGACTGGGCAGTCTCACGTGAGTTGACCACAGCGGACTTGGGCTGGGACACAGGAGGCCTGAGTCTCAGGCTTGGTTCTGCCACAAACTGGCTATGTGACTCTCAGCAAGTCACTTTTTCTCTTTGGTTCTAAGTGTCCTCATCTATAAATTGAAATGTGATACTCTGGGCTCTGCCTGTCTCACTAGAATGAAGCAAAGATCAAAACAGCAAACCAACACCCTAAGGCTTTGAAAGTGAAAGGGGTTAACGTGTGGCCCCCTTCAAGTAAAAAGACTATTGTTATTATTAACGACTTCCGTTCACTCTTTTCTCCAACTGTGTTGGACAACAGAATGCACTGCATTCCAAAAATGATGCACAATGAATGCTTTCTCTCTCGTGGAGAGAATTGGGTTCCAGGCTAGAATACTTCCAAAGGCAACAGGAGAAAATGGCTTTGGGGCTCAGGGTAGAGAGACCTGGAGGCAGCCTGGACATGGAGTCTGGGAGACTCAGCCTCCAGCACCATGAGACCTTTCCCTTGCCACAGCTTAGGCTGCCAGCTGCTCCTGGTGCCTCCCAGTTTGGTCTTGCCCATCTGTTCCTGGACCCTGTCACTCTCACTGGACAGTCCCCTGAAGGGCCCAGAGGGCCTGCCACCCGCTTGGCCAGGGACAGCTGAATTAATACTTCTGTAGCTTTTTGGCACTCCTACACGTTAAGTGCACCCACATCCCACATAAAATCTAATTTATTTACTGTTAGTTGTAATTTCCCAGTAATTATATCACATGTGGGAATTTTTAGGAAGTGAGACAAGTAATCCGTAAATTGTTTCCAGTTGTTTATAAATAATAGATGTAACAATGGTGGTGATGTAATATTGCATTTTACATTGTAGCATAGTTACACATAGATTACTATACAGCAGTGGTAGGAACATGCAGTAGGAATGAATGAATCTTGCAAACATATTGTTGAGATAAAATAGCCAGACATAAAAACGGACTTACTGTTGACTGTTGACTCCCTTTACATAAAGTGCAAAAATAGGCGATATTAACCTATGGTGTTACAAGTCAGGACAGTGGTTACCCTTGGGGAGGAGGATAGTGACCTGAAGGGGTCTGAGCAGGGTTTTGGGTGCTGGTAATGTTCTGTTTCTCAGTCTGGGTGCTATTCATTTGTGAAGCTTCATTGAGCTGCATGTATTTGCAGTTGTACATGTTTCTGCATGCATGCTGTATTTCAATGAAAGCTTAGCAATCTAAACATTTGTTGGTAGTAAATTTGTAACTTGATCTCACGTTTTGGAGCCAATACATATTTTTCAGGTCTCAAAACATTTTTCAGATGTCCCAGGCCTCGTGTATTTAACAGTCTGGGCCACAGATGGGCCATCTTCTTCTTGTCTGTGGTACAGCTCCTTCTCCCCGACCTCTCTGGACATCACTGAACTGTGGGATGGTCCAGGAGGTCAGGGCCATGGGCTGTAGGGGAGGCCTTGCCAGTCACCACCCTTTCAAATTGGGAAAAGCTCACATTCAGCCCTTCCCCAAGCATCCTGACCTTCTCTACCCAGGTGGCCCTGACTGGCACTGATGGCCCACGGTGGTTATGTCCACACCATTACTTGGAATTTACTACACATGCCTCAGTTTCCTTATGCTTGTCTTGTCCCTTATGAGACTTTTGAGGCTGGGGCCCTTCACATCCTTTGTTTTTGTGACCCTCCAGCACCCAATACAGAACCCCGGTAGAATAGGCAGTCAATAAACATCAGCTCCAGCTGGGCACAGTGGCTCATGCCTGTAATCCCAGTGCTTTGAGAGGCAAAGACAGACGGATCACTTGAGTCCAGGAGTTCGAGACCCGCCTGGGCAACATAGTGAGACCCATAGTGGGAGGCTACGCTGGGAGGATTGCTTGAGTCCTCCAGCCTGGGCAACAGAGTAAAACCCTGTCTCAAAAAGTAAATAAATAAAACTAAATAAACAACAACTCCTTGACCTTCATCTTTGGATTTCTCTTTCCCACAGATACCCTGACCCGCACGGGTTCAGGCTTGGGGACATTTACAAGCTGTGTGACCCTGGGAGTATTTGTTCCTTCCCTAAGTCTTGCTTTACTTATTTTATAAATCAGGACAGCAATCCTAGTGTCACGGAGCTGCGGTGAGGCTCAGATGTGTTGCTGCAGAGCAGGTGTCCATGGATAGCGCTGTCCCTGTGCCCTCGGGTGGCATTCTCAGTCCTTGCCTGGTACAGGGTAAGAGGAGATCACGGAAGGAAATGAATAGCCCCTTCATCCCTCAACAGCACCCCAAAGAATCCACTCCTCGAAAAAGTTCAAAGAAACACTAGCAATTTATTGATTTTCTATATTTCCAAAAAAGCAAATACATTAGTGTGTCACACAAGGAAACTGGGCCTGGCCAGCACAAGGTTCCTCTACAAATATGAAGCAAGCGGAGGGTGGGCTACAGGGAAGCTCCAAGATCCCTCACAGCAGCCCTCGGCTTCCCTTCCCTGCCCACCCCAGCCACAGTCTTGGTCCTCCCAGCCAGCTCAGCCATGTTCTGAGGTGGACACTCAGAGAGCAACGGTGCCTCTTGGATACCCAAGAGGAGTGTGGAGTCAGGGCTGCTAGTGTGGTCCCCACTGCAGAGGTGGCTGGTGGTCAATGACTGGATTTGTCATTGGCCACCAGCACAGGAGATCCCAGGGTCAGGGTAGGGGCAGAGTCTGTGTCCTTCCTCATTTGGCCCCAAATTGGAACTTCTTATTTTGGGCATTGGCCCTGGTAGTGTGAAGTCAATGTGGACTTAAAATTCTGAGACATGGGCCAGGCGTGGTGGCTCACGCCGATAATCCCAGCACTTTGGGAGGCCGAGATGGGTGGATCACGAGGTCAGGAGATCGAGACCATCCTGGCTAACATGGTGAAACCCCGTCTCTACTAAAAATACAAAAAAATTAGCCGGGCGCGGTGGTGGGTGCCTGTAGTCCCAGCTACTGGGGAGGCTGAGGCAGGAGAATGGTGTGAACCTGGGAGGCGGAGCTTGCAGTGAGCTGAGATTGGGCCACTGCACTCCAGCCTGGGCGACAGAGCGAGACTCCGTCTCAAAAAAAAAAAAAAAAAAATTCTGAGACATGTGTCGGCTACATGAAGCCTGGCAAACTCCTTGCTCTCTTTCTCTAAGAAAAGCCCCTCTCAGTTTTGCCCCTCTCAAAGTGACAGGCCTGGGTCAGTGGCCCGGGTGACCTGAGCTGGCCTGGGAGGGAAAGAGCAAGGTCACCAAAGTAAGGCCTGCCCTAACTGTCCACCTCAGCCCCTGAGGTCTGGAAGGCTGCCTGGTTCCCAGGGCAGGGGCTGGGCCCATGGGGCTCTTCATCCTGTGGGGGTGGGAAGAACATGAGGTGAGGGGCTGCAGGAGGCCAGGGTAGTGCTAAGGGGAAGGGGCATCTGCCTGGGTTGGTAAGTTTCACAAGCAGAGCTGCGTTTCCCCTCCCGCCCTGACCGGACTGCACAGCCCCCACCCTGGGGAGCCTTAAAGCCAAGGACTCGTGTCTCCGCTTTCCTCCAGGAAAACATAAGCTGCATGAGGACAGGGATGTGGTCTGTTTTCTTCCCTAATGTAGTCTAAGTGCTTAGGACACTGCCCAGCACAGATTGGTCTGCCATAAATATTTTTTAGGAGAAGAATTCCTCTGGGTTCTGATGGCGACAAAGAAGGCCCCAGAAACCTATGCTCAGGACAGTCCAGGGAGACCAGGCTCCACGTGGTTCCCTGAGAGGGAGAGGTGGGCCAAGAGTGGGCCTCCCAGTGTAAGCAGAAGCAAGGGACAGACCCACAGTACCACAGCACAGTTGGCTAATGACTGGGGACACCTCTCGGAGGACAGCATCCTCACATGTCTGGCTTCCCCCATCTCAGTTGTCATACTGAGTCCACATCGGTGTGTTCCAGCTCTGATTGCTGGGGCAAGAGGTGGGTTTGGACTCAGGGGTGGTGCAGAAGAGGAAGAGACTTGGGAGGAGGCTGAGAAGGGGTGGGGAGGAGGAGCATCTTATATTCTTCTAGAGAAGGGCACAGACCAGGAAGATAATTCCTCTCTAACACCAGCAATGCTAGCATGGAGGTAGAGGCTGGAAGGAGGAAGGCTTGGGAGCGCTGGGCTCTACTCTGTCCTAGTGTACACCAAGGGCTGTCCACACAGGTTTTCTTATAAGGCCTTCGGGAGCCCTCCTGCTACTGCTCGTCTGAAGTGCACAGAGTCTGGGGGCTCGATGTGGCTGATGCCCCTAATGGCCCTGTTTATCACATCCCCTGTGGGTTTCACAGAGTGGAGACAGGACAGCTGGGGTCAAGGGAAGTGGAGGATGGCCCCTGGCTGGGATGTGAGCTTGCAAGTATCCTGATATGGCACTTTCCTTTCCTAGTCTACCCAAATTCCCCCCCTCCAAGTCTCCTGGGACCCCAAACACTCCCTCACTTGACTCACAGCAGGCTTGGTGGAAATATCTTCCTGGTTAATTTATATACCCCAACTCCATCCCACTAGAAGCTGGAATAGGTATATACCCAGCCCCGCCTGTTCCCCTCTCCACTGGGAATATGAAAACCAAACAGCCATTCCCAGAACAGCTCTTGGGAAAGATCTGCAATAAAATAGCCTTGTTAAAAAATCATTTTTTTACCTTCTTTCTCCTGCAACAAGTAGATTACAAGACCTCTGAATGCGGGGTCTTTGCAGGCTGAGCCTGCTCTGATGGGCACACAGCCCAAGAGGGTGGCAGGCACCATCTTTCAGCTCCTACTCGCCTGAGCAGGCCTCACTTGGCAAAGTATGCCAGAGTGTCCTGCTGTCCTCTGGAGCCCCACACCTGCCCAACCTCAGTCCTTGTGGTGCTGTAGGAGGGGTGGCATCATCAGACACACCAGATTTGCCCATGAGATACACCAGACCTCCCTTCCTGGAAAGCAGTCTCATAAGCGGGGAGGCTGGCCCAGCCCCAGTTACTCCTGCACTCTCAGAAACCGCTGGTAGGAAGCCTGCAGGACTCCTCTGAGGGCCTGACTGCAGTGATGGCCCCCTTGCCCTGGCACCATACATTTCAGGAACTATGAGCCGCTCACCAAAAAGCACATGTTGTCCTTGCCTATGAGTAAGAAACACAGGAGAGTCCTTTTTGCCACCTTACGAGCTGCAACAAAATAGCTTACCCAGCTTTTTGCAGTTTGTGGTTATGCTTTAAGACACTCACACATACACACATGCACACGCACATGCATGCACACACTTACATTATACACATATATATACCATTTCTCAGAGGAAGAAATATTGACATCACATATAAGCCCCTTTAACTCAAGAAAGCCCCCCCCCAACCTCCCTAACTCCCATTGCCTGCCAGTTCCCCCAAGGAAAAAAATCTAAAAATATTTCCGTTATCCACAGTTTTTAGGTTTCTTTTCAGTTTTTTGTGAACTTTTCCAAATACTGCACAGGATGGACAGAAAACCCCATCCAGCGAGGCCTGAGGGCTTCTCAGCTGGGTCATATCTTCCTGAAAAAGGAGAAAGTCCTTCAGTTAGTGTTTACAGTGAGATGTTTCCATACCACAAGCCCAGCCTGTACTGCCACCCTCTTCTCACATCAGCCCTCAGGTGTGCCCTGGCCTGAGACTGGATTCAGGGCTGCCCTAGACACATTTATAGGTTGCCCTGTGGATTCAGAAGCTTGCCAACTTTGTCTGCCACCCTGCCCCACTGTCCCCTGTCCACTGTGTTCTTCACTAAGCAAGAAGCTGGTGTTCATTAAGGATCTGCTGAACCGAATCTCTTTCCCCTTTTCCGCCTTCAAGTTGTTGCAGCTTGTTTACCAGGAGAGGATATCTGAAGTCTTATTTAACCTTCATCCAGACCAAAGTTACAGTCCTCTTTCCCCACCAGGGGTTGGGGTGGGGGTGCTGGCAGATAGCCTGGCTAAGAGGTCCCCCTCAGCTCAGGAGACCCTGTCTTGATCCCAGGCTATTTGCAGATGGCTCCACGCGGGGTTGCCTCTGAGGCCCCTCTCTAGGGGTGACGACATCTGGCTGGAGTATCTATTTGTGATTCTCAGTTTACCTGCATAAGAAACACTTTAGATACTCGTTTAAAAATAGACTTTCCTGGATCCCACTCCGGGGCTATTGAGTCAGAATAGCTGGGGTTGCGCCAAATGTGTGCATTTTAGCAAGCAATCCAGATGATTCCAATGAACACTAAGGTCTGCAAGCCTTTCTCATAGGATTGGTTCTGAGTTTTGGGGGCCTAGAATCATCAACTGGAAATAAACTTGTCCATACTGGGCATGTGCAGAGACTGGAAAGTGAATTATAAAAGGATAAAAAAGTGAGCTGTGGATGACCAAGCCCAGAATAACATATTCTAGAACTCCAGTTATCTATATTGTAGAACTCACTGTAGTCCATGTGAATGGCACCACCTGTGTTGTTCAGTGTGCAACCTACACATTCGTACCTAGCAGTCCTGCCCAGACCCTCTGACCCCTCTGACACTCCCAGGACATTATACACCCCTAACGTCCTGAAGGTGGGACAACCCACGCCCCCAGCCAATCAGTCTACACAACTGCTTGTGTTGTCCAGAGCTGGGCGAAAGGATGCTTCTGTGTCCCTGGGAGCACAGGCCTAGCCTCTGTCTCTGAGACTGGCTGAGGCTGTTGCAGTGGTCCCGGAGGCATCCTTTGCCCTGAGGGTGGGGCTATTGATTCTTACCTGCAAGCCTAACTTGCTTGGACAGCCTCTTCTTAGAATCGGGAGGTGAAGTTCCTGAGGCTGTTGGCCCCAGCTAAGGTCCCCAGCATGTTCCTATCAAAACCTTGCTGCAAAGGGAGAAACAGCAACCAAATGACACAAAACTGTTTGGGGCTTGCTGTGGGGTCAGACACTGCCCACTGCCCTCCCAGAGCATCCTCGGCTCACATAGCCTCCGCTCTTATTGCTAAGTACATGTGTCAGGGCTAAAACCGGCCTCAGTAAATGTGCAACCAAACATAATAACTCTCCACGAGTTGGTGAAATGTGTTTGAACTTCCACTGACACATTTGAATTTCCTACTTGCATTTGCAGAACCCTGAGTCAAGGCATGAGGATTTAGGTTAGTATTATTTTTAAAACAGAGCAACAATCAAAATCAGATTGGAGACGTTGTCAATTGTTCTTCCCTCTGACCATCTCTATCTTTTTTTTTTTTTTTTTAAACAATTCTGGCAACAGCTCTTGGGCAGAGAAGACATGCCCAGTGTTTCTCAAACAAAGGAGCAGGGGGCTGGCACTGGTAAGAAGCTGCTGTGCTAGAAGGTTCTGTTTACTTGTCTGTTCTCCACCTCCAGCCCCGCTAGCCCCTAAGTGCCTGCTGGATGGAGAGTGAGTCTTGTTCCTGTTATTTCTCCCAGCATACAGCAGGTGCTCAATACATGCTTCCAAGTGAACGTGGACAGCATGATTTGAATGCAGCAATAGGCCCAGGTGCCCTTGAAAAGAGGGTCCTGCTGCCAGCCCTGAGCTCTGAGGGCCAAGCCAGCCATCACCAACCTGTGGAAACAGGAGGGGAGATGGCATAGGCGATCCGAAACAGCAGCTGGTTCGAAGCCCTGCTCCTCCTGTCTTTAGGCATGTATTACATGATGCCATTTTTCTTCTGCAGATTTGCATGCTCATTCCTGTCGAGCTTGGCTCATGTCCTGACTCACTGAATCAAGACAAAGTCCTTGGGCCCTGATTCCCTATTCAGCAAAATGGATACAAGCCATGTGGCCTGTCTCACCTGTGCTTGTGACAACTCAATGCATGATGGATGTGAAGGCCCTTTGGGAACAGAAGCACCAACTAGATCATGCCCAGGACGGTTGTCAAGCACAGCTAGAGGGAGGAGTGGAGACTGAATGGGGACGCTGGTTCCCAAAGGCATGTGTAGAAGGGAATTCCCACCAAGAGCGATGTCAGCGGATTCTCTGTGTGTCTTAGGCCGGGGGTGGACTCCATTTGTGTTTTGGGGTAAGCTGAATGCTTTGGACCACCATTACACAGTGGGAGGAAGCTCTCACCAGTCCTCCTTACCTGCCTCCCCGTCTCCCTTTGTCTATCTGGCAGCTGCCGTTTGCCAAGCCCACCCCCACTGCAGTGCTGTTGGAAAGGAGCTCTGGAATGTCGCATGGAGAACAACGGCCACTCTTTGCTGTGACCTTCAGATTTCCCCAATCATCTTTGGACACCATGGGTTCATGGGTCTCCCTATTGTCCCCTGCCGTGCTGGAGGAAGAGCTGTGCTTCCTTCTGCCCCAGGCTGCTCAACTGATCCCCAGGCTTCCCTGTCCTCCATCCCCATCTTTCTCCCTTCTTTGCCTACTCCCTCTCTTCCCATGACAGAGATGCTTGAGTCCTCTCTGTCTTTAACAGATCTCTTTTTACCCACTCTTTGGCTTCTTCTTCTCCAGGCTAAATTGCAGTGAGCAACATCTCCTCTCAGCAACTCCACATCCATCCCCACCCACTGCCTTGCCCCCTGCAGCAGGCCCCATGGGGCTCCCTTTGCTTGGCCAGCAGTGCTCCTGAAGGGCTCCAGAGACTTCCGAAGCACCAGATCCAGGGCCTTTCCCAGTGTCCAGCCCCTGGTCCTCTAGGTAGCGCTGGGAACTGATGCCCTGCCTTCCTTAGAGCTTCCTCTTCTCTCACCAGGTCTTCAGCCCCTTCTGGCACCCTACACCGTTCCCCCTTTCCCTGGCCTTTCCTCCTTGTCCCCAGCGGATGGTCTTCATATTTCTGCCCTGTCCCTCAAGACTTTTCCATACACATGCATCCCATGGTGGTCTTGCCTGTTCTCATGACTTCGCCTGCCTGAACAAAGCTCCACTCTGTATGGTAGCTCTGGCCCCTCTGCCAGGGCCCACACCACCTCCAGCCTGGTCTCCCATCCAAGTCTTCCAAACTCAACCTCTCCAAATTGGGATCCCTCTTCCTCCCATCTCAAAGCCTTCTCAGCCTCTCCACGTCTGATCTGTCTTTGTGAATGTAACCATAGTCTTCAAGCTAAAAGCTCCAGCCTAATCAGCCCCACTGCTCCGTTTCTTCCACCTCCTGTCCTTTATGTCCATGCTCATCACTGAGGAATGGGAAAGAAGGGGCCATGTGAAGATGTCCTACAACAAGACCTTATACCCTAGAGGACTCTGCCCCTGGCTAGGTGGGGAGGGGTTGAGGAGGCCAAGGTCACCACAGGACAAGGACAGCAGGCTCCAGGCTTCTCAGCCCACCCTGCCTGGCTCACACGTGTGGGATTAGTCTTTCTAGTGCTGCTTTGATCATGAGACCCTCTATTCAAAACTTTGAATGGCTCCCCGGTGCCAAAAGTGCAAATCCAAGCTCTTCAGTCTGAAATTAAAAGGGCTTTGTAACCTAGCCCAAACCTACATTTCTAGCTGGAGCGCACCCCATGTCCTCAAAAGACTTGTGTGCTTTTTGTCCACTCTGCTTTTCAGTTTGCTGCTAAAGGATCCCACCCCAGGCCTCTCACACATTTCCTTGATTTCCTCTGCCCTCCATGTTCTCAGCACCCCTCGCAGATCCCAGAGCCCAGAGACTTGATCAGAATGTTCATCACATTCATTTTCATGTAGAAGCTGTCTTTGTTTCTCAGACTGTCCCAAAGGGCAGGGGCGTTTCTCCAGTGCCCAGCCCAGAGCCCAGCATATGCCAGGTCCTCTGCTCATGAGCAGGAAGAACCTCAGAAGAGGATGATGTCCTGAGCTCTTACCTGTCTGAGGACACCCTGCAGTTCCTTGCTGGACCACATGTCAGACAGGAGAAGCCGGGCAGCTTCTGCGGCCTTGGGTGAGGCACTGGGCAGGTGAAAAGTGCATTTGTGAGATGAGATTCCAGGAGGCGTGAGAAGGAACACCCTCTTCCCTCCCACCCCCACTGCCAGGGACTGGACACAGGGGAGGCCTCAGAGGAGGCCTCAGGTGTGCAAAAGAGAGGAGCCCCATTGGGGTGTGGTGAGCCTGGTCACCCTACACAGTGGGCACAACCCCATGACCCTGCCCACCTAGAGCACCCCAGGACTCTCCTCAGGGGCCATGAGGGGGCAGTGCTCTTCCACTCCAGTCCCCAGCCTTGTCCTGGGAAGAGGCAGCCCCACAGAATAGGATAAAGTCCCTATTCAGTTGGACCTGCTGCCCCATGCCTCCTGCTGGCCCAGTGTGTTGCCTCTTCCTTCCGTGCAGCCCTGGGGCCTGGATGCTGGACCCTTCGCTCCACGCACTCTCAGCTTCTGGAACTTCTCCTCCATTCAAGCCTCCCCCGTCCCTGGCTCCCCCTGCCCTGGGTGCTTTCCCTGCTCCATGGAGAGCTGCGGGACTGCCTCCTGCTGTGTAGGGTGAGGAGGGGCTCTGACTGGGGTGCAGCCCGTGGGAGCACCCCCCGCCCACCTGCTGCGGCACAGGTTGATGATGTTGTTGAGCATGCTGCTGGAGAAGTACTGCTTGGCCAGCTGTGGCTGTGAGGCCATCAAGTTCCTCACGGTGTAGCAGGCTGAGGATAAGATGTCTTCAGAGTTGTTGGTATTGCCAGTGTGGCTGGTGAGGAGCCTGGTCACCTCTGGGAACACCTGGTTCCCTGGGAGAGGAAGGAGTTGGGGCACAGGGTCAGGATGACTAGGGAAGGAGGGGCTGAGGGGTTCCCTCTGGGGCCACACTCTTGGATAGCCTTCTGCCAGGCTCTGAGCCAGGGGGCCCTCAGGGCTTCCTGGCAGCTCAAGCTCAGGGCTCAGAGACCCAGATAGGACTTTTGCAGATCTGCTCCCAGCCCTCAGGTGACAGGCTCCCCACTCCTGTCTCCACACCTGTCTTTGGCCAGCTTCCTTTCCTGGAAAGCTCATCCCAGGGAATGGCTTAAAAGATGACCTTCAAGCAGGCTTTGAATTGCAGGGAGCCTGCCATGTCTCAGCTAGAGGGGGAGGAGAGAGCGGGACCTTACCCATCACTCTGTGCAGCACAGGGTGGCGGGACATGTTGCTCAGGAGGGAGGCTCCAGACCGCACCACATCAGAGTTGCCAGATTGCAGGAGGCGGGCAATTTGTGGCAGGCCCTTTTCCTTCAGCCCAATCAACTGGCTCATGCCACTGGACATCTAAGAGAGAAGGAGCAGTTAAGGAGCTAGCCTGTGGCTTCCCAGGCACCATGGCAGGCAGAAAGGGGCAAGGAATCCCAAAGGCAGACATCCCAGAACGCTTTCTCTTTCACGTTGGAAGCACTGGCAGACAGAAATCTGCTCACATGTGGGTAACAACAGAAACCTAGGCTAACATGCACCTCCCCTTTCCCAGCCCTGATCCTGTCTCCCGGATCAGCCTGCAGACCAGATGGGTGGAGAGAGGGAAGTTTCTTTTCCCCTACTCATAGTAACCCAGAGTCAGCTTCTAGACTAACCCAAGTGTCCAATGCTGCTCTCTCACCCCACTGTCTCAGCGCTGCCCCCATTATGTCTCCCCATACTATCTGCCCATGTGAAACTGTACGGTCAAGGGTATTTGTCAGTTATACAGCTGGCCTTCTTCTTCCAACTTTCTTACCTCTTTAGAATCCAACACATATTTGTTGAGGGCTTGCTTGAGAAAAGAGGGCTAAGAAAGGGTCTGGGCCCACATGGAGACAGAACTGGGGTCCCCTAGAGGTAGGCCAGTTCACCCAGACCTCTAAGCAACAGAGCCACCCCAAGTGTAACAGGTCTAGGTGAATTTGGCGTTCTCAGAGCTGCCCAGCCTCACTCCTCATGGCCACAGAAGTTCTCTGCCCTTGGTCCACTCTAGTGCTGCTGCTGCTCGGTTCCCTTGTCCTAAGTAAAGCTGGAGAACAGTTGGCCATCTGGCCCATCTCAACTCTTCTTGATTGCAAACAGGTTTCCTCTGGCTTTGCCCCATATCACTGTGCCCTCAAAGCTACATACATTTGGCCTTAACATCTGCACGAATTCTGTCCAGTCTTCTCTGGACCTGCTTGGACCCTAAACCCTCTTTTTCCACCTTTGTCAGTTCAACAAATGGGAAACTCCTTTTGCCAAACACCCTCTCCACCCCATTCCCTAACCTCAAGCAGAACCCAGGAGGCCAGCCAGGGACCAGGAACCATGTGCCCAAGAGGGTTGTGTGGGCATGGACAGAATCCAGCATTAGTGGGCCCACCCACTCTGCACCCCCCAGCAGCTCCTAAAGGGCAGAGGTGTTTCCCCAGTGCTCAGCCCAGAGCCCAGCATATGCCAGGCACTCTGCTCACGGGAGGCTCCGAAGCCAGGGGACAGGCTGGGGGGAAAAGGAGGGAGCGGAGCCTGGACGGCGGCTGGAGGATGGGGCCACTGCGGGAGAGAAGGTACAGCCCCACTCACCAGCCCCTTGCTGGCCGTCAGGTTCTGCAGGGCACCCGCACAGGCCTCCAGGGTGGCATCTTTCTTGCTTTTGCCCATGAGGTTCAGGTAGGTGCGGATGGCATCTGAATGGTACAGCCAGCCACTGCCCTTGGGGTTGGTCTCTTCCTCGGGCAGGGGGCAGTCATAGTTGTTGTTCTGAAGAGAAAGAGCAGGTCAGGGGGTCAGTGGGAGCCTCGTGAGAGGACACAACCCAGGCATTCTGTCCCTGTTTCCCCAGCCTCAGGGTCATGGTTCCAGATAGGGCGAGCTGAGGAAGCGCCTGCGGAGGCAGGGAGCCTAGGACAACCCCGCTGCACCCCTTTCCTCTACGCACTGCAGCAGCTCCATGGGATGCAGGAATGGGCCATTGTCCTCCAGACCATCCCAGGATGTGGGAGAAGAGAGCATCCTGGCATCTTGGGAGCTATGCCCCAGGGCAGCCTTGGCCCAAACCTTCCAGATACGGGCTGCTTTGGGCTCTCCCATCATGATGCTTCCTCCTCTTCCAGACTCAGACAGTAGGTTTGACCCAGCCTGGGCCAACAGGGGTGGTCTGGGACCTGGATTCCACAGCTGGGCCCAGTGAAGGAGGCCTGACTACCCATCCCCGGCAGTCTTCTGCTTCTGGGGAAGCCTGGGAGAGCTCAGGAGATGTTGGGAACCAAGGCCAGAAAGGGTGAGAGTTCTGGCTTTCCTCAGATTCTCAAGGGCAAGGGAGAAGATGGGGGAGACTTGATCCATTATACAGTAAGAAAGACCAAGGCCTGCAAACAGAGGGCTGGAGTTTTAGACCTCTAAGGTGGTCTGAGCCCTTACACTTCCAAGAACAGACTCCCCCTTGTGCAAGATGAATGGCCTCTACTCAGCTCCTGGCATGCAGCATGAGCCCCAGGCCAAGGCGTCAGCACGGGCCTGTCCCTTAGGGCTGGTTTCAGGCTCCAGGAGGGCCCAGAGGAAAGGGCAGATGAAGCAGTGGCTCCTGGTGGGATGCTCGATGGGGCGGGTCCTGGCCCTGCCAATGCTGTACTCACCATCATCTTGTCACTCTTGTTGCTGAAGCAGCCAGTGGAGGACTTCTCGGTGTAGGTGTTGCGGGCGTTATACTCCAGCTGGCGGTAGCGGGTGGGCACCTCAGCATCCAGGCGGTAGGAGAGGTTGTGCAGGACACACATACAGTTTTCCACAGACTGGGGACCAAGGAAAGGCATGGGCCTGAGCCTCTGCCCAGCCAGACAGGCTCCTGGCCTACCACCTACCCTAACTAATAAGAGAGCAGAGGCACCTGGGCTGCATCGGGAAAGATGAGCGCAGGCACCACCACACTCTCAGCCTGGAAAGTCTTCCAGGGCTACCTCTGGGACCTGAGTTTGAATCTGTCATTTCCTCGCTGCATGAACTTGACTGGCCTCACTTCTCTGGGCCTCAGCTATCTCAACTGTAAAATGGGACTGCATTCATCCACTTCACTAGGATATTGGGAAGATGATACAGAGAAAGCACTTATCACAGGCCCTAGCGTGTAGTAGGACTGCTATGGACAACATGCCAATGGGTAGACTGGGATGCTGAAGAATGTGTCTTTTTTCCCAGAACAAACTCCTCCAGAAGAAGCCCCATGCCTCTAGATTCCAAAGCCATCTAGTGCCCCCATCATTCCTTCTTCCTATGGGCCAGTCCTTAGCTGTCAATGCCAGTGGTGCTAAGTCAACAAACAGCAGCACCTGGAACCCAGGGCTTCATCCTGGCATGGGCCCAGATCTTTGTCAATCTCCTTTGGCAAACCTCCAGGACTAGGGTTTGGGGGCAGCAGATTTACCCTTCTAATGATGTTTGGCCCTTGCTAGGGCCTAAGGGAATCTGACTTCCAGGGCTTGGGGTTACATAGGTGTTGGGGATGTTGTGCCCAGAGCAGAAAAGCGTCTTGTCAGTTGGAACCAGGCCGAGCAGCCCAGCGTCACTGCTCTCCTCTGCGACCCTGCTGCTGTTTCCAGTGGAGGGAGCAGGAGATAAAATCCCTCCTCACGGAAACTGTGCTGAGAACCCAGATGCTGTGATGCCAGCCAGTCCCCTGGCGGTCTGGGGCCTGCTGGACCTCACTATCTCCTGAGCCACTGTCCTGCCATGGTGGGGACATCTCAGCCTTCTGTTTATCTGCCCTCCACGATTTTGTTTTCTCTCTGTTTGTGCTGTGTGTCCAGAAGTCCAGAGAGGGCAGGAAGGTGACTCTGCCAATGGCTTTTCTGGGAGGCAGTGGGAAGATAGCAGTGGCAGAAAGAGTCTCATCTCAGGGGGGACACTAAGCCCTGGGGGCACCAGTATGGATTCCTCGGGGCTGTGGGGCAGGGCTCGGGGCCTCAGGACAGGGCTCGGCACCGCCAGTGAAGTGCAGCCAGCAGATACTCTCTGGGAGCTTCCTCTGTGCCAGGCCCTCTTCGTGTTTTGCTTATTAACTAATCGAGCCTTTCAGACAACCCATGAGTTGATATGATTATGACCATTTCCATTAGAGTGAAGAGTGAACTGGGGAACAGAGAGATGAGGGAAGCAGCTGCATCGACTACACTTCTAAGTGAGGGAGAGTGGATTTGCATGGGCACACTGCCCTCAGAGCCCACCCCTGTAGCCACACTGGGCCCTGCATCCAGATGCCCCTTCTACCACCCCTGGCTCTGTGCTACTGTCTTGTCACTGGGCCAGGCCTCAAAGGCACCCAGAAAACGTAGGGGTCTGGGCCTAGGGGTCAGGGTGCCACCAGGGGATGCACTCACCTTGTCGTCACAGCGGCTGGCCGCTACACAGTTCTGGACATAGGCCATGAGGGAATCAATGAGCCCTGAGTAGTTACGCATGGTCTGGCGGCCTGCATCGGCCGAGCTCAGGTTCCTGGGGAAGAGATCAGAGAGTGGGAGAGGGCAGAGAAAGGGGGAAGAGTGAACAGGAAAGGTAGAGACAAGAAAGTGTGGTGTGGGACAGGAAGGAGAGAGAACAGGCAGGGGAGGGGAGGGCAGAGAGGAGACGACGGGGTGGAGATTGGAAGTTGTAGTAGGAGGAAGGAAGGAGAAGAGGAAAGGGAGGAAAGGAATGAAGGGAGGAAAAGATGAAAAAAGAAGGAAAGAGAAACCATTTAGCCAATTCCGCCTGGCCCTGGCTGAGGCTGAAATGAGGGCTCATTTGCACTCAGTTCTTCTCCTCCTTCACTCTGCCCAGTAACTGTATAACTGGCAATGGCTCCATGTGGCAATGGTCCCTCTGCAGCTGCAGCCCAAGGCCCACACCCTGCTACTAGCAGCCGTTTGTGGAACAAGAGCCAGAAGCTCCCACATGCCCAGTCTCTTTCTGTGGGGCAGGAAGAAGCTCTGTTGATGCTGGATCAGAAGTGGAGCTGGGGGTGGCCAGGCTGGGCACCAGAAGCTCTCTCTCCACCCAAGCCGTGTTCTGCCCCTAGCAGTAGGCTCATTCCCAAGCAATCTGGGCTCATCAGCCTGGTGCAGGTGGGGTGTGGCTGCTGTTGCTACCGATAGCACATCAACCCCATAAAACTCTTAATTACCCTCACTTTTCATCTCCCCAGCCTCTCTGCTTCCTGGAGGCTGCTACTGGAGGCTGGCAGGGAGAAACACAAGTTGAGACACAGAGGCACATGCCAGCTGCACCCACCACTCTGAGGGGGGGATGGTTCTCAGGAGCTGGGAAAGACAACTCCCATTAAAGCGAGCTGGGACCCTAAAAGGGATCCTGCTCCAGGGTTCCAAGCCCTGTACAAGCCGCCCCTCCACACCCACCCCTCTCACCAGCTTGTAAACCTCTGGTTCTAGAACAAGCCCTCCCACCAGCCCCACAGGAGCTTTGCCACACCCTGGTACGGAACTTAGGCAACTTTGGGCGAAGCAGTGCTATCTTCATGCCAATGAACATGGCAAACAGTTTTAACACCACAGCTGGGAAGTGACTCATTAGCAACCCATCGGTAGACTTTTGTCTAAAAGAACACTCTTCAAGATAGCACAAGAAATGCATTTTTTCATGGGGTGGAGGAGGGAAATGGTTGAACCAGTTTGGATATTCAGATCCAGGCATTTCACACTCAGATTCCTGATTAATGTCCGCTGCATTCTCTCAAAGCGGGTGGTAGGGTCCTGGGCCTTATCCAGATCCAGGGAAGTTAGGAAGGTCTGAGTCCCTGTGTCTTGCAGCCTGCCCATAAGAGCGAGTGCCAGGTTGTCTGTTATGTTCTATGCACTGGCTGAATGTTGGCTGAGATGGGGCTGTCTGGGGAAGGACCCGAGGCTGGCACAGAAAGACCCCATGTATCTTCTTCTCTCACCTCAAGCAGCCTGTGGCATTGAAGAAGACCTCAGGGTCCACCACTTCCCGGGACATGTTGCTATTGCCATCGCACCAGCCAGAGAAGGGGATGATGACGCGGTCGGCCAGAACAGGCAGGGCATCGGCAATGAGCTCCTCCTTCAGCTCGTCAGTGGAAGACAGGTTCCAGAGCAGTCCTGGGGGGCAGAGACCATCATCCCAATTTGTGCCAGGCTTGGGATGCCCTAGGGACCGAGGTAACAGCCCCAGCCTGGACTCTAGCAAATGGGCCCTACTGAAATGTCACCTTCCAGGTAGCCCTGGTCTATAGAACCTATTGTCTGACTGTTTCATGAGACCATTTCTCAATGTTCCAACCAGACTGAAGGTTCCTTGAGGGCAGGGAACATCTCAGAGTTCTCTGTCAAGGCCAAAATTATGCATGTGGAAAGTGATCAAAAAACGTTTGATTGCTCAGTGGTTTTTAGTGTAAATTTTAGCACTTGGAATCTTCTAACGCAGTCTCTTTTCCATCTAAAAGTTATTCCAGAAATACTTATCAATTGTTACTCTGTACATGGTCTGATCTTCCCAGTCCAATTCTAGGTCTTCATGGTGACCTCTTCCTCTTGTGCCCCCCACCTTGAGTGCTTACCATATTTCTTGAACACAGCGTAGGTGCTTAAGACCTGTTAACCCCTTCCCCCTTCAGTCTTACTCTCTTTCCATCACCTGGGAATCCCAGGGCTTGTGGAATATGGATCTTGCCTGGACATCAGCCTTCCTCCTTTTGCTCTTTAACCTCAAAAAGATGGTGGCCCCTTGTGTGTGTGCACACCACCCAAGGTCACCCTCTGGATACCCCTAATTGGTCCAAGGCCAGTGTCACTAAACTCTCAGGATATTGGCCCTGGGTCAAATCTGTACAGCTGTGTCTTGGCCCAGCCTGGAGAGGTTGACTTGCACGCCAGTCTGGGGCCATAGCCAGTGGCCTTGCACAGCCCCCACGCTGGCTCTCCATGGCTGTGGCGTCCTACCGGTCAACTGCTTCTGGATCTCGGCATTCCCAGTTCTCCTCAGGAGGGTGACTGCCTCGCGGATCCCATTCTGCCTCCGGGTCTCCAGCTTGTTGGTGGTGCTCCTGAACACCAGGTTGCGCAGGGCCCCTGCTGCGGCCTGCTGGACGTTCTGGTTGGGGCTGCGGAGGAGGTCCACCAGCTTGCAGATGCCTCCCAGCTGATAGACCTGCCAGGAGAGAGTCGCCACACTGCCTGGTCAAGGGAGATGAGGCTGATCTAGTTATTGTCTACTCAAAGCTGATTTTTTTTTTCAGACCAAAAAATATATCAGTTCAGAAATATTCAAGTCTACCAAAATAAATAAGCAGTGTGAGGTCATGATAACTGACCCAGACCAGGAGGCGAAAGACCTGGATGCAGATCCTAGCTCCCATATCCTAGCTCCCATATCCTAGCTGGGAGACCCTCAGCTAGGGTCCCTCCTCTTTCCTGAGTCCTGCTTTCTTCCTCTGGAGAATGATGGTGAGGACTTGATAAGAAAGTGGATGTAAATACATTTCAAAACCCTAAAGCAGAACACAGACATAGAAACGGATACGATCTTATCCGGGACTCTGGGAAACACGTTTCTGACTACATCCTTGGGCTGAACTGAAGAGCCCTGTAGTGTCCTTCCCGCCAGCAAAGCTTTGGAGGCATCAACAGGCCCTGTTTTCTACAGTAAAATGCCTGGAGAGAGAAGGGGAGTGGGAGAGAGGAAGCGGGTAGGAGGGCAGGAGTTGAGAGGTGGGGAGCAGTCATGTTCTTTAGTGGGATTTGAGAAAGGGGGTTTCTGTTGAACCTATGGCTGGCATTGAAGTATCTCTTCCACGACCAGTGGAGGAAGTGTACCTGCCTAATGTCCACTTAAACAGAGGGCTTTGCTCTGCAGAAAGTTAAGATGCCCAGCTCTAACCTTGGGCAATGTGAAGGCCCCTGGCAGCTGGGCAGGGCGAGAAGAAGCCAACTGCAGATGCCCCCACCCATCTCTAAGAGCAGAGTCAGGCTGATACACGCAGGCCCTGCGCAGGCCCACCAAGGAGGAAGGTATGCAGCAAGCTACCTGTTGCTTGGCAGATTCATCCTGGAAGCAGGTATGCTGGATGTAATAGGCCCCAATGGCCTGGTACTTCTCATCCTGGGAGCTCAGGTACTGCACAGCCTTGGGGATGGTCAGCCCACTGCACTCGATGTCCTCACTGCAGATCCTGTGAAGAATGGGCAGTGGGGGTGGTTACAGGGTGGGCTGGGAGCCCTGCTGAGGGGGCTCAGAATTCCTCCTGGTACCCTAAGCTGCCACAGCCTAATCGCAGTCTGGGCCCACCTGGAGAATACCCCTGGGAACGGTTCCTCTCCTCCAGAGAAGGGAAAGCTACACCCACTGGATGTTGGGTGGATTTGCCCCATGTGAGAATAGTGAACCCCTGGATTTGCCCCATGTGAGAATAGTGAACTGGATTTGCCCCATGTGAGAATAGTGAACCCCTGGTCACAGTTAATGTCCAAGCAGGTATGTTATCTCTGCACTGAGGAAAAACTCCTCCCTATTCCCTGAGGGGAAGCTTCCCACCCACCTTGCCATCTCTCTTGTTTGTGCCTGGTATTAGAAAAATGGAAGACAATGGCCATGATCCCATCCATCCATCCATCCATCCATCCATCCATCCATCCATCCATCCATCCATCCATTCATTTGTCTATCCATCCATCTATCCATCCATCCGTCCATGCATCCATCTATCCACCCATCTGTCCATACATCCATCCATTCATCCATCCATCCAACCATCCATACATCCATCCATCTGTCCATCTATCCATCCCCAAGTCCAGCTGGGCTTACACAAAAATTTTCACATCTATCCTTTCTTCCCATTCTTACAGCCACCAATTTCCTGATCTTGATCACTTTAATGGCAGCAAGGGAATGCCATATTTGGCTTTCTTCCTCAAGCTCCCCCATCTAAAATTCTTACCCTTTTTACTAGATAAGTGGTCCTAAAACCCTGTTCACTGTGTTGTTCTCTAGCTCAGAAACCATCAGTGGCTTCTCCATACTTCAGGTTCAAGTTTAAACAGCTTAGCCTGATATCCAGGGGCAGGTATTGGGTTGAATCATAGGAAATGTCTGTAGTCAACCTTTTTTGAGCCATAAAACCAGACATTTCATATGTTTTAACCTAATAACCTGGCTGCACTATGAATATTCCCCAGCCCCTATCCAGGGTCTGCTCCAGCAAGACTGTCCCCTTCACTGGACCCTGGCCAGGTCTCAGGCATGCCTCAAGGCACGCCACTGGCCCTGCTGAAGCCCCACCTCTGTGAAGCGTTCCTAGGAAAGGGAAACCTGTCTTTTAAGAACCTCTCCAGTTCCCTTGGTGTAGAGTCACAGGGTGGTGACTGGCTGTGTCCAGCATTCAGAGAGGGAGCCCTCTCCTCATGCTTTGACATACCTGGTGGTCAATAAATAATCATGGTTTTAGCTACAGCAACCCAACTTCATTTCTAAGAAAACCACCTGAGGAGCAGAGCTCTCTGGCACTGAGTTAGTAGAACTGTTGCCTGCATTGAGAGAAGGTCACGGCATTCATCAGTAAAATGGCTTGACACTCATCCCTTCCATATCTCACCTAGAACCTCCACTCAGGGTCTCTGGTTGGGGCAATGAGCTGAAGCCAGAGGCTGCCCTGATCAGCCTCTAAGAGAGAGCGGTTTCTAAGTTCTTCTCCAGATCATCCTAAATACGCCTTACAGCCTTCAAGTAGTTAGGAAAAGTCTAGCTCTACAATGGGGTCCTGCTTATTTTCAGAACAGTGTGGTATTGGTAGGGAAGAGCACAGGATGGAGAGCCAGCTGTGTGGCCTTGGACAAGCTGCTTAACATCTCTGTGCCTTGTTTTCTCCTCAGGAATATTCATGCCTGCCTGGTGAGGGGTGTGAGGATTAAAGACAAAGAATGCAAAGCTCCTGAGGCTCTCTGAAAAGGAGTTAATTGTGTAACTCCAGAACAGCTCTGGGTTGTCCCTATCATGGTTACTGTTCCCTGCACTCGCCAAAGAGTCTGGCATGTAGTAGATGCTCGGCAAACGTTTGCCAAACAAATAACAATGAGCAGTAGGTGGTGATGAAGGACAGTTCAAAGGTTCAGGGAGCCCCCAGCACTGAAGGGCAGGCTCAATGCCACTCACAACACCTCTGCGTCTATGGTTCCTAACGGCGCACCCCATTCGGTGTCCTTTATTCCCTCTGGGTGATGGCCATCAACATCTATGCACAGGAGTTGTGCTCCGTTCTGTAGCACTAGATCATGAAGCCCCATGAAGTCCCTCAGGGTTTTTGTTGTTGTTGTTGTTGTTTGTTTGTTTGTTTGAGACAGAGTCTCACTCTGTTGCCTGGGCTGGAGTGCAGTGGCACTATCTCAGCTCACTGCCACCTCCACCTCCTGGGCTTAAGTGATTCTCTTGCCTCAGCCTTCTGAGTAGCTGGGACTACAGGCGCTTGCCACCATGCTTGGCTAATTTTTGTATTTGTTTGTAGACATAGGGTTTCATCATGTTGTTCAGGCTGGTCTCAAACTCCTGAGCTCAAGCACCCTCTACCCACTCCTGCCTCAGCCTCCCAAAGTGCTGGGATTACAGGTGTGAGCCACCACACCCAGGCCATGTCCCTTAGTTTTTATGTCTATTCATCCTATTTGTCTTTTGGATTTACAGGTTATGTTTTAGGTTATGTTGTAACATAACCTAAAACCCATTCTTTTCCCATCATCCGTACAGGGGCATATTCCTTTGCTCTCTCAGAACATGGATAGAGATTTACATACCTAAGATCAGAGGTTCTCAAACTCTAGTGTAAATCAGAATCACTGAAGGGCTTGTTAAAATACGCATTGCCGGGCCCCTTTCCCAGTGTTAGGATGGGTCCCCACGTCAGCATTTCTAACAAATTCCTGGGTGATGCTGATGTTGCTGGTTGGAGGAACACACTTTGAAAACCATTAACCTTCCTCTGTTCATAAACTGTGACCTTTAAAACCTACACAGTCGATGTCTGTTTCAGTTTCACTCTAAGAACTTCTTGAGGTCAAGGGCCCATCGGGCCAGGTTCTCCCCATCAGGGAGTCCATCACATCAGGGACAATGAACTCCCCAGGGACAGAAGCTATGTCTCTCCTGTCATCCCAGGAGATCTTTGCAGGGTGCAGTCAGGCTAAGGGTGTGTCTCCCCACTGGCCCTCCTGGCTCCCCAACCCAGCCCAGCAGCACTCACTTGGAGCTGGCCCTAGAGTGGCTGAAGGACAGGTCCTTGTTGCAGGAGATGGGCGGGACATACACGGGGTCCTGCTTGGAGGCACAGGAGGGTGGGCGCACAGGGCACTTCTTCACGGCCTTCTGACCACTGCAGGTGCTGTAAAAGCTGTAGCGGTTCTGGGTGGTCTTGTGGCCCTTGCTGCCCAGCGTGCCCTTGCGCAGGGTGCCCCGTGGGTCACAGTAGAGGTCGGGCTCACTGCGGCTCGCCTTGATTTTCTGCATGAAGCAGATGTCGCTGCCTGCTCCGGTGGTGTTACAGCTGCCCCGGGGATAGTGTCGGCTCCAGTTCTCCATCTGGCTGTAGGAGCTGAAGCGCCTGTTGTCAGGCTCCCGCTTGAGGGTTCCATTGTAGATCTGGCCAGGGAAAGGGAGGAATAGTTCAGTCAAGGTTCCTAAGTGGTGGTCCTGGATCCAGCAGGGCATGAGATAACAGCCCTCCCCAGCCCCCATAATAACGCTCAGAGAATCCCAGAATGTTTGGCGTGGAAGGAACCTGAGCCATCAACTGATATATTACTTTTCTGACTGCAGACTGTGACGCATTATGGATTATAAAGTCAATTTAGAAGACTGTGACCATCATTTTTAAAAAGATGGAATAGAATAATATATCCTGGAATATAAAATATCAGAGTGCAGTGCAGGTAGTAAAGTCACACATTGTTTTGTGAAACAGTGTATGGGTACTGGATTGCAACATACAATGCATTTATTACTGTGAATTGCTGTCAAAAAAGTTTGACAACCTCTGATCTAATCCCACATGGTACAGTCCAGGAGGGGGAGTTGGAGGCCCAGAGAAAAGTGACCTTCTAGTAGTCACTCAGTGAGGAAAGGATAAAACCCAGACTTGAGCCTGGGTCTCCAAGCCCTATGCCATTCCCAGACACCAGCAGCTTCTCACATAGCCAGCCTTCTTTGGCCCCTTATACTCAGCACACAGAAACTTCTATTCTGGCCAGGACTGTTTTCTACTGTTCTTTTCTGCTAGACTCTTCATCTTGCCTCCCCTCTTCCAGGACAAGAAGCAAAGGGTAACAGATCACCTCAAAGGCCAAACAGGGACAATATTCCTGCTCCCTGGGCCCTTTCACAAGGGACTGTGAGCTAGGGGCCTGCTTGCACACATGGAGGCAGGCCTGGGGCTGCAGGGTTGGGTACAGGGAGGGCCTCCTGGGCTTTGTTGTCAGGCTGGCAATGGGGAGAAGCCTGGGCAGAGGCTCAATTCAGCATGAAAACATACAACAGACAATGAGGTGCCCCAGGGGCTCTGTGTGAGCCCAAGTGGGGAGTTGGCCTCCTTGGGACGAGCCTCTGAGGTTGGAGACTTGGTGGGAATTAGCTCTGGAACAGAACTCTCCGAGGAGGACTTTCCCAGGAGCTCACAAGCTGGTGGGTCTGACCTGCTCCAACTTGTTCTCAGAGTAGGGGATCAACATCGAGTCTGATAAAAAATGTCTTCACACAGGTGCTGACTTGGGACTCACCTTTGCTGGGATGGGCCAGGGCCAAACCCAGCAACCCAGGGCCTGCCTGCCCACCCCTGCCCCTCCCTGAGAGAGGGTGGGGGGGGAGAGAGAGAGAGAGAGAGAGAGAGAGAGAGAGAAAGGAAGAGAGAGAGAGAGAGAGAGAGAGAGTATATGTGTGTTTAGAGGAGGTCGTTAGGCAACTGGGTAATTCCCTTCCACACCAGATCTAGCCATACAAGGCTGGGGAGGGGCTGACACTCAACTTGGTCCTTTTTCATCTCTGCAGGGAGTCACAGACAGCAGGAAACTCCCATGGTTTGAGCTCCCAGAAAGACTGGGTGTCAAACCACCAGTCAGAAGTTGCATCCAAAACTCAGAAGCCACAGACTGTTAACCTTGGCAATGGCCTGCTCATCTCCTTCACCCACACACACAGCTGTGCACTCAGGCAGGCACAATTTTCTTCCCCAAACTGGGTCAAACCAACCTACCCCAAAGAGAACTGGTGTCTGGTTGTTGGGAGAGGCATAGATGGACAATCACAAGGCATGGGGAGAGGAGCTGGGCAATTTTCTGAGCATCTGGGTATGGAATGCGTGTCCTGCAGATTACAGGCAAAATATGCCATGAAAGCCTTTATAAATGGCCACACCCTCCATTCTCCTCTCAGGGGAAGGAAGGTGGCAGATGACAACATGGAGGGGGAAGCCCAGCATTGCCAAAGGGCGAAGAGCCAGCTAAGCCTTAAATGGAAACACAACAAGGAGCACCCTTGTTCTCCGTAAAGGACACGCCTGGACGTCATCTCAGACACCTGATGAGAAGCCCAAACGCTCATCCTGGCCCAAACCCAGCAAAGATGTGATCATGCTGATTGAGCCTCTCAGTGGCTTTGGGCTTTGCTTTCGTGTGCTGGGAAAAGGAGCAGCTAGCAGCCTTGCCAAGTCACAGCCAGGGTGGGCTGCCCACAGGGAATGCGCACTGGCTGCACCCACAGGGGAGCGGGCAAGGTAGGGAAGGCAGGGACGTCCCCGTAGGACTGCATTTCCCAGCCTCCCACCGTCAGCCACACCCCAGTGGCATCACGCATTCCTGGGAATTCCACCCCAGCTCCTAGTGTCATGGTGCTGGTGGGCTGTGCTGCCTGAGGACAGCTGAGTAGGACTCTTTCCAATCATCATGGCCTTTTGCTGTCACTTTGACAAGCAGGAGTAAAGTCTCCTCTCATTAGACCCCATCCTCCCCAAGTACCATGAGGGGGCCTGGATTCCCTCCAAGGCATGAGGAGGTGAACTGCTACCAGCTCTCCCTGCACAAATGGCCTGGGACCTGAATGAAGCCTGCAGCCTTGGAGACTGAAATGGCAGCAACTGCCTGGGAATCGAGGTGCTTCCTCCAGTTCACTGGGCTGAGACCTACAAAGTGGAGGAAGACCCAGGGTCAAGAACACAGACTCTGGAGCCAGCCTGCCCTGGCCTTGTCAGTTGTCCAGTGCCTCAGTTTTTCCATCTGTAAAACTAGTATAATTTTACCCAACATAGAGGATTGTTGGGAGAATCCAATGAACTAATGTTAGAAAAGCACTCAGGACGGTCCATGACGTGAGTGTTTGCTCAGTAGGGACATTGTATCCCTCTGACTCTTAGATTGGGCACAGGTTGGCTGCCTTAGGACTTGGTTCCTAAAGGAGAGATTGTATGTCACCCGTGACATACCTAAAGGAGCTACCAGGTGTCATAAGAGGGAGGATGAACCCAGGAAGCCAAGACAGTCCAGGAAAGGTGTGTGCACCAGTATCAGAGTCCCATGCTAGTCTCACCCCACAGACACAAAACAGTTCTAAATATGTCTCAGAAAAGTGGAGGAGAATGGTCTGCCCAGATGGAGCACCTCGAGTGAAGCCAGGCTTTATCACAAATGGTGCAGTGTTTCTTTACGTGGGTGCTGTCGGCACCTGAGGCAGAACAGTTCTTTGTATAGGCTGTCCCAAGCATCCCAGGATGTTTAGTGCCCCAGCCTCCAGGCTCTAAATGCCAGTAATGCCTCACAGTCATTGCAAAATGCCCCCAAACATTTCAAAATGTGCATTGCAAAATGCCTCCACACATTTCCAAACACTGTCTTCCAGGTCCCGGGCGAGCAGCTGCAGCCAGAGGAGGACGCACGGACAGTGCACGTGTGCCTGTTGCAGGTGGGAGAGCTTCACTGCCAAGGCCGGCTCTCCCAGCCACACCCGCACATTCAGATGGCAATCTGCTGGCAGTGCCTGGCTCTTTGAATACAAAGGACAGTGACACACACACAACCTCTTGTCTGGTTATCCCATGGATCAGAACATTCCAGAGGCTGGAAACTCAATTTCCTGGGAGCAGAGTTGATTACTCTGCCAGACAGCAGGCTAGACTGGACAGCCAGACAGAAATCCAGAGCGTTCCGAGAGACATGTTTCTTCACTGGAGACCAGTGGGGCTTTCGAGGGTTCTCACCGTCCGAGGTGAGCCAGGAAAAGCCGCTTTTAGCTAGGAGCCCCCCAGCTGGTCCCTGCTCTGCCACCTGCTTGTGTAATTCCCCTTCTCCCCTTCCTTCTTGGAGAAGTGGGACGTTTTAACCCCACACTGAAAGCTCCCCTCTATTCCTGTCCCTCATTAAGTCAGGAAGCTCTCAGAGGCCAACCCCTCCTTTATAGGCAAGGAGACAGTCCCAGTGAAGCAATACAAGCCCCAGATTCAGGGCCTCAAAGAACTGAATATGACCAGTTGCCCCTTGAGAGAGCCATTCAGTGTGGAGTGGCCCCCAAAGCTGGAAAAGCTCCTGATTGCCCAAATCATCAGATAGGGTAGTAACCATTCAAAAAGAGATGGCATCCTCCTGTCCTTCCATTACAGAGTCCTCACTGACTCTCCTCTTTTACACCCCTGCTGCCCAGGCCCTGGCTCTGGCTCCCATCAGCTTACCACCAGGCCACTCCAGTGCCCCCACACGGCCCCTGCCCAGCCCCCAGGGCTCTGGTCCCTGCCTTGTGATGCCATCACTCCACGCTCCTCAGGGAAAGCTTTCATCAGCCCTTGCCACGCTGGAGAACCTACAGTGTCTGCTCCTTACAAGACAAACTCCTCAGCCCAGCCCCACCCTGCCTGTCCAGCCATCCCTTCCCCTCCCCAGCACACTAAGCTGCCCCATGACCTCAGCCACATCCTGGGCTCCCTGCTTCTGTTCAGATGCTCCTCCACCCTGAACAGCTTTTCCTCACCTGCCGCCTCCCAAGTACTATATTTCTCTAAGGCCTCTTCTCAACCTGTCATCTCTAAAAGGCTTGTTCTAACCCAGCCCTGTCTCCGTAACAACCAGAATTGGAATTATTTGCCCTTACAGCCAGGGACCTCTGGTCTTGTTTGTTTTCTAGTTGCTAATGTAGGTTTCTGTCCTTTCCCTGAGCTCTCCAGGGTAAAGATGCCCTTAATTGTCCTAAAACAGGGCTGAGTTCACAGCAAGAGCTCAGTGAAAGGTGGACTGACTGAGAATTTGTGCTAGGGATGGAGATTCAGGATGCTGATGGCACTGGAATTCCCACAGCCTCCAGGGCACAGAAGAGAGAGGAGGCACCATGAGTAAAGTGGGCTGGCAGGAGGTAGGGCCGTTCTAGGCAGGGTGAGGCAGCCTGTGCTGGTGCATGGCATGGGGTCCAGCTGTGATGTCCAGAATTCTTCCCTTTACCCCTTGACCTGAGCAAAGCAACTGGGTGGTTGAACCCAGAGAATTTTATCCAGCTCTAGCTGGACAGACAGAAGCTGCCGAACTCCTTGGGAGCTGGGTATGTTCCTGGCAGGACAAGATGAAAAGAGTGTCTGTGTCCCCAGCTATTAGCCCTTTTTGAAACCAAGCTTCTGCCAGCAGGGTGGGGCCGGCCAAACCTGTTCTCCAGTGAGACACACCCTGGTCTGCCTGCCGAGTCACACACCCAGCAGTGTCCAACAGGGCCATCTTCAGCAGCGTGATCTCCCAAGGCCCTTTCCATGAAAGGGAGTGCACGCACAGTTTCATGGAGTCCTCGTGCCTCTCAGGCCTGGTGAGGGCTTGCTGGAGAAAGAACCTTGATTAGATGCCTTTCAAGGACAGATTCCATTTGCCACTTGCCTAGTACCTGCCACTCCCCACTCAGTGCCCAGGTAAGGGGCTCTCATGTACTAGGCATGTAGTGACCCTTGTTCATCATGCTGGGATTTCAGTCAGGACTGGGGGATTGGGTAGAGCTGACCTGTCACAAGGAGCACCTCGCATGTGGCTTAGTGGCTCTGCTCTCACCCTCTCTGGGGTTTGGAGAGTGCAGGTGATCTCCCAGCAAGGCTGCCGAGAATGGGGCACACAGGGCTCCAGGAGGTCGAGAATCTTCCCAAAGGGGTAGGGGTGGCTGCTTATTCAGCAGTCTGAGTCAGCATGGGAACCAATGGGGCCTGAGTCACAACAGACGGGACTTCAGCAGGGGAAGTGTTGATCCCTGCCTCCTGACTCCTCTGGGCACGGCTCCTTCTCTGAGAAGCAGTGGGTTCCACCCTGGGCTGGCCCTCCTTTCTTTTCCTGGCACGCTGCTTTGGGCAGAGCAGCCCCACTGCTCAGAAGCCCTGACGTCTGGACACAGAACAATACCATTTGGCCTTTAAGGAGGTGTGGTGGGTGTGCCTCACTGTGGGTCCTCAAAGGCAGAGGGGGCTGCACCCACAATGCCATCGCCAGCACCCCGAGACCAGCAGTGCCCACCCAGGTGAGAACTCCAGAAGGTACTTGCTAAGTGCTACTGAACTGAAGTCGCTAAGTGTCCACTGAGAGAAGGCACAGGAGAAGCCATAAACACCGTGATGCCCAGTGCAGGCACATGTTGCCACCTGAAGTTTTTAAATGTAAAAAAATGTAAAAGTTTTGGTGCCTGTCCTCAGAGTAGAGACTTCCCCAGAGATCTGGCTAATAATGGTCAGAGTCCCTTACAAGCTTTGAAAAGCAGAAACGGTGAGCATACTTCAATCACGCCAGTATTAACAAATGTCTATGGATAACTGAGGACAACTTTTCTAAGCAGAAAATATCCTATAAAACTTTGTAGTTTGTGGGTCTTTTGGGAAGATGCTGCTTTCTCCAGTGAGGCCCCAATTCTGGGATAAAGAAGGCATCTTAGCTTCTTGGGCTCCAGGCTCTACACCTGCCTGCAAAGGTCAGGTCCATGGCAGTTCCTAAGCCTGGTGTGGGGGGCGGGTAACATGCACTGTGCAGCCCAGTGCCTAGCCGACACCTGGCGCTCCATCAACACGAACACGCAGCTATGGCGGCTCCTGCACCAGCTCCGTCTCCACTTCCTGCTCCCTGTCTATTTACTGCACTGTGGGAAAAAGCAGGTTTTCTGAAATGCTTCTCTTTTACCTTTCCCCTTCTACACCTGAGAAATAGGTTTTTTCTCAGCTCCTAACACTGCTAGGATGGGTTTGCAAACAAGGACCTAAGGTTTCATACACAGATATGTCTGTTTCCTTTCGGAAGGGAAATCCCTGGCAGGCGTTTGCCACTTCAAACGCAGCTCTCACAGCCCGAGTGGTGGAGGACCCCTGGCCCTCAGCCATCTCCCTTCCATGGCCCCAGACAAGTGGAAGGCATGGTCATTCTGCCCTCCAGGAGCCCCGTGTTCTGAGGTCATAGCTTCTGGCTTTCAAATCCAGAGGCTGGTTCAACTGTCCCAGTGACGGTTCATCATGAAGAGGGAAAGCTGAGGGGGCCATGTTGATATGAAATATCTCCTGGAGTCCTGGATGATGGGCCAGCACCCCGGAGGAGCACCCTTGAGGGTCAGGAAGATCCCACTGGGCCAGATGCCCGCCACCCTATGCTAGGAAGTTGGAGGGAGAGGCTGGCTGGCCCCAGAGCCACCCCACGCAGTGGACCAGGAGGTGCTTTCCAGCCCTGGGAAGAGGAGAGCCAAAGGCTGGGAGGTGGCCGCATCCTGAAGGGCAGGTGCTTACCTGGCCCAGAAAAGAGCTCCCTAGAGACCCAACAGTGGAAAGAAACCACTCCTGCTGGTTAGTCAAAGTTTTTTTGTTGGTTTGCTTGTTTGAGCCAGCTCTGTAGCCCAGGCTGGAGTGGAGTGGTGCCACCATGGCTCACTGCAGCCTCAACCTCCTGGGCTCAAGCAATCCTCCCAACTCAGCCTCTCAAGCAGATGGGACTACAGGTGCACACCACCATGTCCAGCTGAGTTTTAAATTTTTTGTGAGACAGGGTCTCCCTGTTTTGCCCAGGCTGGTCTCAAACTTCTGGCCTCAAGTTATCCTCCTCCCTCAGTCTCCCAGAGTGCTGGGATTACAGGTGTGAGCCACTGTGCCTGGCCTGTTAGTCAAGAATTTTACATGAAGGGAGAGACACTTGGCTGGGCCCTTCAGTGCTTGGGTAACAGATCTCACCTTTGGAAGATGAGCATGTGCACATGCACGCTCACACATGGACACACACACTTCTATATGCAGTCCCCACTTGCTCACATGGGACACACATCCCATGCCAAAAGTGGACTCAGGTAGGGAAGGTCTTTGGAAGTTGCTTGAGCATACCCTGAACACCATCACTGGTGTGGCGCTTCCCAGTGTGCAAAGGGCTTCCCTGTTCATCACCTTGTGATTATCTCCCACCTGGCCAGTGAGGTGGCAGGGCAGAGAGCAGTAGCTTTGTTCTGTTTGTGAGCATATTAAGCTCAGAAAACTTTAGGCTGGTCCAAGGCCACACAGCTAAGATGGGGCAGACCCTAAGCCGGGACTCAGGTCTTTGGTGTCTCTTACAGTGATTATCCTCCAGCCACTCTGCTACCAGAGTCTGGTGACACAAACAAAGTCTACAGGGCAAAAAGTTTCTGTAGCTAAGGGGCCCTCTACAGAAATTCTAGCATCTCTGGCCAGTTGCTGGCCCCGACTCCCGGAAGACCCCATCCCCAGTGGTTCTAGACACAGGAGGTGCCAGCCCTTCTTCTTTGAGCCAACCGTGGGAGGTTCTTGAAGACATTTAAGAAGTGTGTAGTTACTTAGCCATGTGTCACAATTCTAATGCCCAAAGACCTGGGCTGGAAGACCATCTGTGCCAAGGGATGCCATGCCTGTGGCAAGGAGATCTTGTGGTCATGACAACTGTTCTGTCCTGGCCAGGACAGTAAGAATGAAGGTGCAGTGAGTAATGGGAATGTGACTGTTTGGTTCCTCTCCAGCCACCCTTTGCTCTAAACGCACCACTGAGTACACACAATTGGGGCTGAGAAAACAGGGACTTGTGTTAAAGCTGGTACCTGAAGCTGAGCCCTGGAACTTCTGGAACTCGTCCAGTCTTGCTGAGCTTCTGGTGTGGTCAGGAAGGAGGAAGAAGGAGGGAAGGGTCCCTGGCTACCCCTGAGCACCCCAACTCTGCTCCCAGCACTGTGGGACCTCCTGAGAGCTGATTAGGACCCCAGGTAGATATGAAAGAAGCTTGGGGACTTCCTGGGGGCCCTCTCCAGGTTGGCCACAGAAGGCAATTCTTCCACAGGGCTCAGCACCCAGCAAGCCCTGGTAAGTTCAGAGAACTGTAGGTGCTCAGTCAGAAACATCCACCTTAAATATGCCAGTTAAAAAAGTGTTCAGCCAGGTGTGGGGCTGGTCACCTCGGTGAGGGGAGAAGGCTCTACTTCATGGCTCTTCTCTTCGGGCCTCAGCTCTCCTACCTTGCCTGCTTTGGGAAAATTATCCTGAGCCATTAGCATATGACCTGGAATCTCCCCCAAGTGCTGGCCACGCACTACTGGTGGCTGTGGGGTGACTCCAGGGAAGTCAAGGACACAGCAATAACTAACATTGAAACTCATAGAAAGGACTTCTTTTTGCCATTTTGATTACCACAAGGAGAAAGTCTAGATGGGTGTCAATATGTTTCTTTAATATTTGCCAACCTTCCTTTTTAAGCAAAAACAAAACCAAACAAACAAAAACAAACAAACAAAAATTTTTCTGCCAGGTAAAAGTACCTAGCTAGAATTAAATAATGTTATGTTTTTATTCTATTTATTATAATTGATTACCAAAGTTGTGGTTAGTCTTCATTTGTGGCAAAAGATACCGGTTTCTGTCATTTGGGTGAGTGATATAAAGTTTCCTTTCAAAATAAATACATTGGAATAGCTGGGTATGGTGGCACATGCCTGTAGTTTCAGCTACTTGGAAGTCTGAGGCGGGAGGATTGCTTGAACCCAGGAGTCAAGACCAGGCTGGGCAACATAGTGAGACCCCGTCTCTAAAATAAATGCATGAATAAATAAACAAATGCACTGAACTGATAAGTAATTCTTTAAATTTTAAGTAATTACTTTAAGTAAATAATAGTTGGTATGATTTTGCAAAAATTGTGACAGCAGAACGCAAATGACAGAGGTCTGGGAAACATGATTGCTCGCAGTGGCAAAAATACCGTGATGTGACAGTGTGACCAGGAGCCCTGAGTCAGGAGTCAGGAGACCATGCTCTGGTCTTGGTCTCCCCTGCCTAGCTGTGCAGCCTCAGGCCGTCGTCTCACCTCTCTGAACCTCAGTTTTCCCAACTACAGCATGCCCTGTAAGGCTTCTTCTGAAGGAAGGCAGTTCGGCAGTCTGCGATTCATCCCTTGCTGAAGTCACAAGCAGCCTCCTTCCCAGCCTGTCTTCATCCCCTTCCAGGCCTCGCCCTTGGGCGCCCTGTGGGGGCGGGAGGGGAGGGGCTCCGGGTCTAGAGCTGCTTTTCTCCCCACCTGTGTCTCTACAGATCCCCTGTCCCCTCCCCGTGCCTGAGCTGATTTTGTTTTCAGCTGAGTTTGCTCTCCTGGGGCAGGCAGGCCTCCGTAGAGACATGCCAGGGCCCTGGGGGAGAAAGCAGAGCCTCACCCTTGCAAAGGGTAGGGACGGCTCTTCCACCCGCTTGGGAAATTCTGCTGCATTTGTCTCGCTGAGCCTAGTGACAAAAGGAAAACTCTCGAACCAGAAAAAAGGCACCAGAAGATCCCTCCAGGACTGTATTTTGATGACTTAATCCCATGCCCTGCTTGCTGGCTTCGAAACTTGGCCAGCAGGAGGGGCTTGGCCCACTTCTCCCCCTGCCCTTCTAGGTCCCTCCCTCCTCTTGCTCTTCATACCCCCCTCAAAGTCCACTGGGGTCCAGACTCAGTTCTGCCAGATTTATCTGTGAGGTCACGGGCAAGCCCCTGCACTTTTCTGTGGTTTGATTTCCCTGCAAAGAAAATGAGAATAACAAAGCCTGGTCCACCTACTGAGCTCACAAAGACTGAAGGATCAAGTCAGGAGGTGAAAACACAAGCAGTTTGTACAAGTTCAAAATGCTTCAATAATTCAAGGGATTATTAAATAACCGGGTGCCGCGGGTTGGAGCACTTCCCCCTTGAGAGCTGACTGAGAACACAGCACAGCTGAAACAGCCTTGAAAGCCACCACCTGTGGCTCATCCGGAACCCAAGACCCCCTCCCCAGATGTCCAAGACTCAGAACCTAAGCTGGGGAAGCAAGGCTTGGAGGTCACCTGGTCCCACACCTTCAATGACAGATGAGGAAACTGAGGCCTGGAGAGGTTTAAGTTAGTGTATGCTGCAAAATTTAACTTTTAATTATATCTTCTTACGCTGTTGTTTTGTCTGTCATTTGTTTTCCACTATAATGTAAGGACTTTAAAGACTTGTTGGTTGAGTAGAGTAGTTTTTGTCAGGGCCAAAAAAAAAAAAAAAAAAAAAGCAAATGAAACTCCACCAATTTCTGCTGGAGCAAAA
>NW_012104031.1:5287048-5367885 GCF_000951045.1 Mandrillus leucophaeus
TTAAGTTAGTGTATGCTGCAAAATTTAACTTTTAATTATATCTTCTTACGCTGTTGTTTTGTCTGTCATTTGTTTTCCACTATAATGTAAGGACTCTATAGACTTGATGGTTGAGAACAAGAGTGAAACTCCATCAAAAAAAAAAAAAAAAAAAAGCCCAAAATGAAACTCCACCAATTTCTGCTGGAGCAAAATAAAAAAGTCTAGAATTATCCTTGATTCTTCAAATCTTCTCTCTAAAGTTTCATATTAGGGGAGAAGGAGAGAGAGCAACAGCTAACTTATCCAGAAGCTTCCTTCTCTGGAGAAGACAGAATTCCATCCTCTGTGGCCAGGGAATTGTCTGCCTCACAATATCTCATCAGAATGGAGGAAATCGAGCCCCAGGCCCATCCAAGCATAAGTGTTCCCAGCCTAGCCATCAACTCAGAGCTCTACACAACATGAATGGAAATGATTGAGGAAGACTTGTTGATTAGTGAAGCTAAAGGAAGAAGAACTGGCTTCTGTTGTCTCTGGGGAGAGTGGAGGTCCTTCCTGCAGACATCCTGAGAAGGACCCACTGCTGACCGCATCCTGGGCTGCCAAAGCTTGGTGCTCCCCACTTGCTAAGCAGCTGCCACACTGAGTCCCTTGGCAGTGACGAGTCTCCCTGCACATCCTGACCAAAATGCCCTGGTCTGCCCTCTCCACCCCCCTACAAGGATCCACACTGTCAGGACAGTGACTGTTGGGAGTCTGCCCTCTCCTGGGTCAGGTGCTCCTCCCTGGGGCAGGAGGCTGGAGGGGCCAGCATGCTCACTCAACCCCTAGGAACATTGTTGTGAGGTTCTGATGAAGGCCTGGGAGGCTTACGAGACCTTGGGAGCTGGCAACGTGAAACCAGTTGCCCTCCTTGGGGGGATGCCTATTCTTTGTGAACAGTCAGCAAGCTACTCCCAGACTGCAGCCCAGACCTAGGGGCATTCCTGCTCTGCCCTCCATCCTGTCTGCTAAGGGCAGCCCTCTCTCCTTTCACACTCAGTTCAAAGCTCAGCTCCTCTAGGAGCCGATCCCGACTTCCTGCACCTGGAGCTTGCCCGTGGAGGACACCACTTGAATTTGTTCACTGGAACCGTGTCCTCCTCCCTTTGCAAGCCCATGCTGCTGACATGGGGCCATTCTCTGACTTCTCTCCCCAAAAGAGCGACACAGAAGCCAGACATCAGAGTTACAAGGAGGTGGTCTGAGCCACCATCTAGTCTTGCTGATGATAAGCCTGAGGTCCAGCGGAAGGGGAGTCCCCGACACAGTCACGGGGAACCAGCCCTCAGACCACTGTTTCTTCCTTTTCTCCACATTCTCTCTGGACTCTAAAGGAGCCTCGCTGGCTTGCCCAGTCCTCAGTCAGGAGGCAGAGCCTCAACTCACCTGCCATGGAGGGGAGAGCAAGCCCAGAAAGGAAGCTCCCCGAGCTCAGCCCAACCCTAAAGGCAACAGAAGCTTCTTACGGGAAGCAGAGCCACTCTGATGGACTGTGGCTTGGAAAGGAGGGCCCCTCCCAAGGAGTACCCAGACACCAACGTTTGCCATAGGCTTCTCTTTCAGTTTAATACAAGGAGTGTCCCAGTGGCAGCAGTGTGTCTGTGAAAGCACACGGCGTGCTCTTTCCACACGGAGAGGTGGCCCTAGAGCCGGCCCGCCCGCTCCTGCTCACTCACCTCCATTTTCTCTCAGAGGCACATTCTGTCCCTTGGCAAGTAGGATCATTGCCTCTTCTTGTTGGGGTGAGAGCCTGGGGCCCTTCTAGGACCCTCCTATCTCCCAGGGCTGGGTGGGGGTGAGTCACAAGCTGGCAGCGGGGACACTGAGTTGGCAAACACATCAATTGCTCCCTCTTGGAGCAGGATCCGTACCTGCCTGGGAGTAGGAGGCTGTGGTCTACTGTCAGTCCCTCACCTGGACTTTTCAAGAAAAGACGAGAGGCCCGGCAGGCACTGCCGAGGGAACCCATCTCACACACCTGGAAAGTGGCATTTGGAGCTGAGACGCATGGTTTGGAAAGAGGGAGTTGGGTCTAAGTCAGGGTAGTTACTCAGCAGAGCTACTTGTTGTGCCTCAGTTTCCCTGTCTGTGAAGCTAAAGTAAATGAAGTCCTACCATCTCTCCATCCTGTTGCAAGGGCTAATTAACTGCTGTTTTCCTGGTGCCTGGAATGCTCAGATGAAAGCAAGGAGGAAATTAAGAAGCTTTTATGCATCTGTAGGCTTGAAGCAAAAATCTGGGCTGGAGGAATTAACACTGCCTCTGACCCTGGAGGGACCACCACGCAGGCTTTAGCTATGAGGCCCGGTAGCTACTCAGAGTCAGCTCTCAAGCCACATGCATCCCTAAGTGAGTCCTTGGCTATGATTTAGCCCAATTGCCTTGCTCCATAGTTGAGAAAGCCAAGGTCTAGAGAGGCGAAGGCCACTCCAGATCCCTCAGTTTGTAGCAGCCCAGCTGAGACTGGAATCCATGCCTCCCACTGCTGATGTGGTACGTCACATCCCTAAACCTCATACTGCTCTTTGAGATAGGAATTTTCACCCATTTCTGAGATAAGCAAGCTGGGGTTCAGCTAGATTAAGAACTTGACTAGAGTCACATAGCTAGTTAAGGAGCAGACTTCACTAAGAGTCACACAGCTAGTGAAGTTCCTGGCCAAAGTCCAGGGTCAGGTGCTCCTCCACACTAGGCTGTCTCTAGGCATGGCCTCTGTTGCCTGTGGATTGGTAAGGACAGTCTGTTTCTGCTGCTGCTAGGGTAGGAGTCCTGCCGTGTTTCTCCCTGGCAGCCCCTCTGCAGTACCTGGCCCATGGCTCTGCCCTTGTGGACACTGGATTAGCATGGCTGTGACTGAGGGTGAACCACCAACCTGGGGAGCACTGTGCTTGGCTTCCCCATCCCCTACTGGAGTGTGATGCAACCCCAGTCCTCCCATCTGTAACAGAGGCTTCATCCACATTTCTTCAGGTCTAGGGTGGCCAAGATCAGTTCTCCTTAGGGTAAGGGTCCCTAGTACATTGTCCACAAGATTCTGTCACAATGGGATCGTCAAACACAGACATATCAGTTAGGCAAGTACAACTGAGAAGAAGCTGGGAGAAAGATTTGCTAGTAAGTCCTGGGTTAAAGTGGAGAAATGGGGTCAATGAATAGGACAATGCCAAGACAAAGGCAGAATTCTCCCTTGTTCTATTCTGGGAATTCTCACTTTCAGGCATGCCAGGCTGGATTTAACTGAGTGATTCAATGTGGCAGTCACCGTGGTCACCCTGTTCCAGACCTCCCGCTGGTGATGCCTGAATGGTTTTCCTCTCTACTGATTAGATCCTGAGCAGGGTGGTACAGTGCAATCCACTACCCAAGAACTTTTTACTTGGTAGGACTCCCAGAAGAACTGAATGCTCAGGGTACACCTCTTGATTTGAAAATAAGTAAACCCTTTGGAGCTGAAGATGATAGACAGAAGGATTGTCATCTTAATCCAGAACCATTCCCTGGAAATCAAAATTGTCCACACGCCTCAGCTTCATTGAGGACAAACCCATGTGATCAAGGTCTATTTTCAGCTTTGGAGTAGAAGGGCTGTGCCTTTCCATGGCTCCAGCTCTCTATTCCCTGCATCCTGGTCTTTGCTGACCCAGAGGAAGATATTCAAGGGACATATTACAAGGACAACTAAGATGGGACAAAAATCCTCCTTTTCCCACCAGAAATACTGCAGCCTAAAGTAATTCTGCTGCTGCTGGGTCCCCAGCCTAGGAGACGAGCACGTAAAGGAGTGTTGTTTCTATTACAGGAATGAGTGGGGAGACATCGTGATGGAGGGTTGCCAGATTTAACAAATAGATAGACAGGGCACGTAGTTATATTTGAATTTTACATAAACAACAAATAATTTCTAAGTTAAGGCATGTCCCAATTATTGTATTTGGTTGTATTTTATCTGGTAACCCGGCCCGGAAACCCATTAATGCTTATAGCCAAGTGAACCCAGCTTAAGTCTAGGAAGGGAAAAACAGAGCCTCTCTCCTGCCTCTTTTGAGCTAGGCTGACTCCCCATGGGGAGAGTAGGCCTGGCTGGAGGGGATGGGAAGGGAGGAAATGAAGGGACTCAGACTCATGAGTGTCTTGCAGATCCCTAAATTTTAGCATTTAGTGTTTAGTTGTAATGTTCAAATATTGAGATTGTGGAAACCCGCAGAATGGCAGTCATAAGAAGAGCAAATGTCTGGGGTAATGAAAACAAACCCCACTAGGTTAGGAGTTAGGAGGTCAGAGATCTAGTCGGCTGTAGCAGTAACCAGCTGTGTTGCCTTCAAGGAGTAATTTCTCCTCTCTGGGCCTGCATTTCCTCAACTGAAAAATGCAAACAGTGTTGGGCTCTAATATTTCACAGGTCTGGTACTGAGAATCAGAACAGCATAACTGAGTATGCAGCTGAGAAATCAGGCAGCAAGGCTAAAACCTGCCCCATCTTTTGCTCCATCTCACCATCTGCTTCCTCTCCCTGAGGTCTGTGGGACTCTGAGGTTCCAACGTTGTCCTTCAGCAGATCCTTCTGCCTGAAGGAGGAGGCGGCTGGCGTGGCCAGCAGAGAGCAGGACATGGACTGGGCCAATGACTTTCTTTTGAGCAGTCTTTTATTTTCCTTAAGCCCCTAGATGCTTTTTGTGTGTCACACTATCTTTGTTCCAAGTTTTATTTTATTATAAGAAAGCCTCTCTACATTCAATTTGTGAAGTGAATAATCATAAATTAAAAATAGTATGATTATTATTTTTTAATTACAAGGCTATTATTGATACAGACTATAAGGTAAAACTATAAGGTAGGACCATTGCTTTTTAAACATTTTTAGAGCCTTCTTTTTGGAATTGCCTACAGACCCTTAACATATTTAAATGAGATATGTACAGGAGGTGACAAAGCTTTGCTATTTGAGGATGGTTTGATATTTAGAACTACAGTCAGATCTGAGGAGTGAGGTGCTCCAAGTGAGTAGTATTGTTTCTGGTCAAACCCAGGTCATGACAATAAATAAATGAGACTGGTTTTCTTATCTGGCTCCTGAAATGATGCTGAAGACAGTTCTGAAATTTTAGGGGTTCTAGAAACATTCTGAGCAATGGCAGTATTGGTGTCATGCTCCAGTACAGAAACTAATGCCTTTATCCTGTTTGTCTGTTGACCTCTGTGCTTCTAACTTGACTGCAAGTTCATTGAGGGCAAAGTCAAATGCTTTTCAACTGTGTTTCTGTAGCGTGCCTCACTCACTGCTGTGCGTCAGCAATTGCTCAATACAAGTTGGCTGACCAAGTGAATATAAAGTATCTGCAGCAAATGATCCTTCATCAGCTCTCAGAAGGTCCTGAAAATATGCTGATGATGCTTGTACAGACAAACTACACCCTCCTCCCCACCCTCCATGCCTTCTGCCACCATATTGGTTTCACCAGAGGGGAGGAATAACATCATCCTGTGCCAGTTGTACCATCCATGGGAAAATCCCACAGACATAGGATTATCTCATGCCACAGATCTCTATTGCCTTTCTCCTGCTCTCCTTCTCCCTATGTCTGGACCCCGTTTGGTTTTGCCCAGGTTTCATCTGATTATATGTCTGGCTCCAGTATCAATTATTCCACTTCCTCCCTACTTGGCCTCCTCCCTCTGCCAAATCTTCATGTGTGCTCAGCTCTTCCCTCTTCCCATAGCCTCTCCTGAACTGAGAGGAGATAGGACGTGCCTCAGCAGCTACCCTGCCATGAGTCATGTCTGCAGTCCTGCCAGCGAAGGAGCAAGGAGGGTTGGGTCTTAGGGTGCGGAAAAGGAAAGAGATTTTCACTGGTTGTCAGAAAATGGGCACAGGGTGGGGTGGGGACAGTCTGGGAGCATTAAAAGCTAGTGAGATGACTGAGGACTGAGTTAATTAACCAGAAGTGAAATGTTCAACATGGGCCAAATGAAGATTCTTTCTTTCTTTCTTTCTTTCTTTCTTTCTTTCTTTCTTTCTTTCTTTCTTTCTTTCTTTCTTTCTTTCTTTCTTTCTTTTTAGAAATACCTTCCCAGATTACACATTTCCATGGTTACATTACTCATTTGATAATACTTCACAGTTAATGTCATCTGATATCAACCCGTGAGTGAAGTAGACACATGAGTATCATCATTCTCTTTTTATGGATGAGAAAACTGAGGTCCAGAAAAATTAAACTATCTAAAGTCATAGAGCCAGAGAGAGGCAGAAGTAGGACTAGAACCTAAGCCTCCTAAGCTCTGATCGGGTAACGTCATTTAAGTAAAGACATGTACCATCTGTACCGTCAGCATAATCATCCATTCTGGCTGCTGGTGCAGTGATCTGCCTTCCTTGGGTTTCATCTAATCCCTTTATGCTGCATTCCTAAGCCATTTTCTCAATTTGGTCATCACCCTTTGTGTCAAAGCCTTTTTATTCACATCTATGCTTGATCTGTCAGCTTACTGGGTTCAGTCTGCTGGGTTTATTTTGCACTAAGAGTGTCATTTGCCATCAAGAATCAGGAAAAAAGTGAGGGAAGTAAATTCGCAGCACACCTAGTTAATTGTCCCCTTTCATCCTCAAGCTGTAATATGTAAGAAAGACATAGCCTCCAAGATTAGCCCCAAAAAGAACTCAGGAATGGAAGAATCAAGCACATGACAAAAGAACACCAAACTCATAAACTCCCCACCCTCTCCTCTCCCCAGGACCCAGGACCTTTGACAATCAATCAGGAGTGATATCTGTGAGATGTCTGTGTCTTAAAGCAAATGCTGCTGAATCCTAAGGCCCCACCAAGACAGAGCCCCAGATTCCCACAGAAAAACAGCCTTTATTCCCCATCTGACAATGTCTTGAAGGCCTTACAAAAGAATTCCCAAGAATAATGCAGGCTAATGTTGCATTAGCGAAAGTAAATGAAAGTCACAGAATCTGGAGGCTAGGAGAAACCTTGGGTGCCATCTAGCCCAATACCCCTGATTTTAGAGCAGCAGAAAATTCCTGCACTGGCTGGTATGGTTGTATCCTGAGCATCTACTGCAGTGCTTGTCACAGAATTAGGTCTTAATAAATATTTGTTCAGTGAATGGATAAATGAAGTATAGTGGATTGAGATCACTTAGAAAGCAGACAGAGTCAGGATTGCAGGATCTAAAATAACCTCTATCCATGTTAATTTAACAAATAATCTTAAGAATTATTATAATCTTTTTTCATGTATATTAGTTCATTTAATCCTGAAAATAACCGCTCGAAGTACTTTGTTATATCCACTTTCCATGTGAAGAAGCTGAGTCCCAAAGTTTGAAGTAACTTGCCCAAAGCCACATGCTCAGTGAGTAGCAGAGTTAAAATCTGAACCCAAATGTGTCTGGGTTGTCAGGCAGGCTCCACTCTAGCATGCAGCGTCATATGCAGGAGTCAATGCAGTGGACATGTTCTCTTGGATCTTTGACCATAAGCATAGAATGAAGAGAGATGACCCTTCAGGATTTTCCTAGAAACGTCTAAACTGGTCCATTAATAGACCTCAAGAATGCAAACATTTCCCAAATCCATGATCAAATCAGACCTACTGAGAAATGGACATTTTTAAAAATGTCTTTTTAAAATGCTTTTCCCAAAATGTTCTCATTTGAGACATTCAAAAATGTCCAATCAGCCCAAACGAGAACCACCTATGAAACAATGGCCAAGTCAACAGACCTAGTCAGAGTTATGAGCCTCAATTCACGGACCAAAGCCTACATCACTCTTTTTAGCAACTGGCGCAGGTTTTCTCCACTATAAACCCCAAACCATCCCCACAAGTACTCCAGGTCTTTTAGGATGGAAGCAGTTCCTTACCGGATATCCCCATGAGCCATTCCCTGCCTGGAACTTGGAGTAGTAGCTGCTCCTGCTGGTGGTCCCATAGTTGTAATTGTCAGCCAGGCCATCATACATGGAACCTAGAGGACAAAGAAGGGGATTAGGACAGGGATGGCCATGATCTTCATCCACCCCTCTTCCTCAGGGCATCATTTCTGCATCCAGGTCCACTATGCCGATGGAGGAGACCAGGTCTGAGCTCCTGGAGGAGAAGGCGGAGAGTGTCATCTCCATCTATCTCCACATCCTCTGCAGCCAGGACCAAGAGAAGGGCTACCACAGACTCCCGCAAGGACAGCTCTAAAACTCTCATCTGTCCCCTTCCTGGGAGCCCAGTGGCTCTGCTGCTGCTTGGGTAGGTTAACACCTACAGGTCAGGACTTGGTCTGGAGGGCCTTGGAGCATGGCCATTCCAGTCCAGGGAATCATCACTCCATGTTCCACAAGGATAAGATTCCCACTCGGGGGAGACAGGCAGGATCCCAACATTCCCAGTCCAGTAGCAACAGCTGATTAAAGACTGATTCGGGGGAGGACTCTGGATTCAAATCTCAGCCCAGCCCCTACCAGTGACCAGACAAACTTCCTCCCCTTCTTTCACCTCCAACATACTCTGGTTGGTGAAGGGGGAGCAGCGATCAACCTCAAAGGTCCAGTGAGGATTAATTAATGTTTTCGGAGTGCTTGGAGACCCACAAATGACAGGCTCCGCAGGAGGACAGAGTGTCATTAGAGTTATTAGTGGCAAAGTGGCTTTGCATCACAGAAAACAGAACTGAATTTGGGGCTTCTAGTGGGGCCACCCCGTCTTCTCCCTTTCACTGGCCAGCAGGGAGACCCTATGGGACAGCCTCAACTCTGCACAAGCTGGTCTGTTCACTGTCCTGCTGTCCTTGAAATATGGCCAATGGTGACAGGCTCACCACTTTACTCACATCTCCCTCCATGCTGAACCTGCCTTCCCTCCTCAGCCACTACCTTCTAATCTTGCTTGTCTCTTGAAGCCAAGCTCAAGACCTCACCCACTCCAGGAAGCCCTTTCTGACCAGCTCTGCACAAGGCAATCTCTCCTGCCTCTAAACACATACTGTCCTGCTCTTGATAGCCCAGGTCTCATTCTGCCCTGCGTCTCATTCCCTCAACTATACTGGGAGCTCTACGAGGGGTAAGCCATGGCTCCGTGGCCTGCCCCACACTCTTGTTAAGTGATGGCCTTGGGGGATGAAGGCGAGTGGGATCCAGTGAGAGCCTCCTAAGAGGGATATGCACTCCTTTTCTCTAAAGCGATGGTCAGATTCCCCCATCAGAAACCCTGTCTAGGGGTAACAGAGTTGGGCAGTGATCTCACCTGGCCAAGTTAGCTACTCCCCATCTGCCACACCCACTTAGGCTCCCCAGCCATTGCCTGGGGGAGCAGGGCTGGAATATCTGAGCTGGGAGTAGAGGGAATAGCCACGGGGCAGCTTTGGAATGAGGCAGGGATCCCCACCCGGTGCCACCTCCCCTGTCCAGGGCCAGGTAACCACCCATAGCCCACAGCAGAGGGTGCTGCCGGATTCCCATGACCCCTCCATCATGACCATTAGGGGTCTCGAGCTCTGGCAGACACAGCTTGCCCTGGGGCCTAGCGGTATTGATATTGGTCCTGGTTCTGGTGCTGGGCAAGTCATCTGCTCTCTCTGAGCCTCAGTGTCCTCTTTTGTCAACAGAGAGGGTTGGCCTCTTACATCCCATAGGCCCCGTACAGTTCCAGTGTTCTGTGGTTGTGTGATGACAGTGACACATGGCTGACTGCATTCAGAGGAGCCAACTCCTCCTCTCCAGAGATACAGCTCAGCTTATGAGGAAGAAGGGCAGACATCAAAGGCCACACTACCGCCTCATTTGCCACCTGCCTCAGAGTCCTCTGAGAGGCCTCCCCTATACCCCAGGCCCAGCCCTGACTCCAGAAGGGCCATCCGCCTTTGAGTGACATCCTGGGACTCTGCCGTGTGGCGCATTGAACCTCTGGCTTCCTCCAAGCTCTGGTGGAGTGCACACAGCTCTTCCTCCACCTTTCCCCAGCAACTGCTCCTCTGGCAAGACTGTCCTTATCAGGAAGAGGCTGGAGGTAATCTCGTGGGCTCAGTCACTCAGGACTGGTGCTCCCAGGGAAGGGAGCTGCAGCCAGGCACACTCACAGTCAGGACCCTAGGTGGCCAACTGCCAGGTCTTGTCTGCCTTCCTTCCACCCAGCCCGCTTCAATCATTCTTCCAAGGTTTGATACGATAGAGTTCACTTGGCTCCGGCCCTGTGAGCAGGTATTTCTCACTAAAGGTCAGGTGTGGGTCAGCCAGCTGCTTCTGGATGGAAAATTTGGGGTGGTGACAGACAGAACTCTATGGAGCACTGAGGAGGCCTCCTGCTATGAGAAGGAGCCCCAGGGGTCTTGCACTAGGGCCTCCTTGCCCGTCTTCTGGGAGAGAACCTGTCAGCATAACACTGCTGTCCTCCTGGGTCATCAGATGAACCATCTTCTCCCACCACACCCTGCACCTGCCTGCCTCCCTCTCATACACTCCTCTCTGTGTGAAGGTAGAGGCCTCGCTGCCATGGAGGTGGCAGTGGACACACAGACACATGGAGGGAGAGGCCAGAATGCCCTACAGTTCCCAAAGCCAGTCCCCGTGTCCATTGTGAATGCTGGTAAAGGCAGGTGTGACTGCCACTCACTTGTGGTTGGGCCAAGGCCTGCAGGCCCTTCCAGGCAGTTCCTGAAGGTGTCTCCTAAGACCTTTCTGTAGTTGGGGTCTGCTTGGCTCTGGTGAGAATGAGGGTAACATCACACCTGCCTACACTGCTAATCTGGCAGAAGGTGACAGTATTTGGGGCGGAGGTGGTGAGAGAGGGGAGGAGTCCATAGTTGTCACACACCTGAAATCACAGCTCGCAGTGTGCCAGATAACCAAGGAGTACTGGGGGCAGGTGTGCTCTGTCTGCAGGAGCGCTGTTCCCACAACAAAAGTGATTTTCTGTGCTCTTGACCCTGGGGTGTCTGGCTGGTAAACAATGCCCCCTAAAAGTCAAGTTCAACAGCAAGAGCATGGGCTTCTAATGAATGTAATGGTGCTAGCTCACTCTTCCACTTGGTCCCCAATGTCTCTAGAACTCACTTCTAGGAAGCCTTTCCTGATGAATGACACCTACTCCCATCTCCATCTCACACCCATACCAGTCTCCACCACCATGTACTTCGGATGCTCTCTGAAGTGCGAACCATGTCTCTTCTTTCCTTGGGACCTTGAGCTCAGGGCACTGCCACAGCTGGGTCCGGGCCTGACTGGCCTGAACTGGCTCTTTGTGTCAATGACCTCTTCTCCCTTGCCCAACCCTTGTGGTGAACGTGCTCTGATGCCTGGTGCTTAGAGGCTCAGAATGGGGTCAGGCTCTCCTCCCACTCAAAGAGGTTCCTGGTGAGTGGGGTAAACCAGGAAGAGAGGAGGGCTGCTGTAGCTCTCAAATACCCAAGGCCACCTCCTTGAGGAGGATTCTTAGTTCCTGGGGAATGGGGGAGGGGCTAGTTCCCAGCTCACCCCACAGAATCACTCCTACCCTCCAGATAAGCATCTGCTTTCCCCCTCTTCTCCCCAGATGGGCGCGTGCACCATGAGCAGGGATGTGGTGGTTTCTCGGTGACACTGACAGTGTGCCCAACCTGCGTGTCATCCTCAGGAAGCATCTGCCCACCCACAGAACCCCAGGGTCAAGGAGCAAGTGCCTCAGCATCTACCATTTTCTCAGGTATACAAGCAACACAACCTGCTCTGTCCACGTAGCTTGTCCGATTTTACGTCCCTGTTTTAGGGTGTAAAACCATCTCAGAAAATCTACCGCTCGGGTCACCAATGTCCTGGCACACTGCTTCCCTTTGGTGCCTTAGACAACGACGGGCTGATTCTCTCTTGTGTCACTGGTGCAACTCAAGCTCTCTCACCTACAAAACCTTTGAAAATGGAGGCGGCTCGCTCTTTAGGATGAGTGGAAATCTCTCTCCAGTAGGGACAGGCATGCCTTTGCAGGGATGACTCATCCTCTTCCACCTCCAGGCTTTCAAATAGGTCACACTTACTGCACCTGAAACATTCTTTCTCTTCTTCTCCAACCCTCCCCCTGCATTCAAAACCTTGCACAAAAATCACCTTCCCCTAAAGATGACCCCACCCAGCTCTGAGCACTCCAAACCTGCCAGGATAACCACGTCAGCGCTCAATCCAGTGGCTGACTCTGCACTGGCTTGTGGGTTCCTTGGAGTGTAGCTTCTGTACACTGTATGTGTGTGTGTGTGTGTGCACTCCTCCCAGAAGGTAGGGCCTGGGTCTCCCCAGCCAAGCTGGGAGCTTCCTGAAGCAAGGAATCTTCACCTTTGGTAGATCCACACTCCACACCCCTAATCCCAGAACATCAGCCTTCCTGACCAAGAGGCTGCCCTGCAAACAGAGGTCATCAGGAAACCCATTTTCTCCATTCTCTTTCTCCTCAAATCCTTCTTCTTTGTCACAGGGCAAGCTGCTCGGAACAGATCCTTGCTGACTCTGTCTCCCTTAAGGCTGATGCTTCTTCTAGCATATTTTACATTTGAATAAAGCCCACTTGTCCTTCAGCACGAAAAGCTTGAGAAAGGAAGCTCATTTTCTTTTAGTCTTGAAAATGCCTTTACTTCACCCTCTGAAATCTCTTTCACCTGTGGTGCCCAGAAAAGCTAGGCCCACAGCAGCAGGAATTTAAATGAGATAACAAGAACTGCCAGGAAGCTACTGCTGAGACAATATCCTCAGAGGTGTTTCGGAGTGGGCAGGAGTGGACTGTGTCTGCAGGATGGTTCTAGCTCCTGGAGGGAGGACTGGCCAGCCAGCCTCCTGCCCTCTCTGCTGGGCTGCTGGGAGCACCATGACCAGGCCTCCCCCAACTCGGCAGCTTCTAGGAGATGGGGAGGGCAAGGAGTTCAGCACAGCCTCACCGGGCACTTTTGTGTGGCTCTTGACCTTTTCCTGGGTGTACATACTGAACAGAAATGCTGAAACAAACTGGGTTGCTGTGGCCTGTGTTCTCTCTTCTCCCTCTGCAGCCCATGTGACTCCCTCAGGCTCTGCTGGGGCGCATTCAGACCTGGCTCTGCCACAATCCTGCTGCTCTTTCGGCAGATCTGTTCATGGCCACCACCAAGCCTGAGGACTGGGCAGAACGTGGGAACATCCTGTGGGGACAGGACGGGTGCAAGGGGGCCGGGTGGTGGGTTAGAGTGGGCAAGGGTCGATGGGTTCAGATGGGGTTCAGAGTAAAAGGCTCTTGCCAGCAACTACTACATTAGGTGTGCGTGCGTGCGTGTGTGTGTGTGTGTGTGCGTGTATGAGAGACAGACATGGGTGTATGTCACTGTATAGGGGTGATCGCCCATGCTGGATCTATGTGAGTGAAGGACAGGGACTGGAACAGTGGTTCTCCAACTTGGCTACACATCAGAATCACCTGGGAGTTTTTGAAGCCCTGATGCCCGTGTCATCTTCATACTCACTAAGTCAGAATCTCTGGGGGTGGGACTCAGGCATTCGCGTTGTTTTAAACTTCCAGGTGATTCCAATATGTAGCCAAGTTTGAGAAGAGTGGATGAGAAGACTTTTTAATATGTTAGGATGTTTACAAGAGAGACACGATGAGTGGCATGCCTTGAGGGGAAGAGCTTTTTGGCAGTACAGCTGCTGGCGGTCTGGGCAAATGGTTTGCAGAGCTAGAGAGTTATAAAATCTATTTCCAAAGACTGTTACCATTGCAAAGCACTTTGGCGATGATCTAATCCAACCTCTGACAGCTGCAGAGATCCAAAGAGAGGCAGCGACTTGTCCAAGATCGCACACCAGGCAGTGGTAGATGCCAGGCTGGGCTCCTGACACAGCACAGCTGCAAGGACACACGTGTACACACACACGTAACGTATGCGTGTGCATGTTACGTGTGAGTACATGTGTGCATGTGTGGGTGTGTGGATTCATGTGTGGGGTGTATTGTGTATACATGCGTATATGCATGTGTGATGTATGTGTGTACACTTGTGTGTGCACGTGTCCATCGTATGCCTAGAAGGGACTTCACATGAAGATATCTAACATTCCTCCATTTTATTTTGTTCAAACATTACACATCTTCTAAGGGTCACACCCCATCGCAGAAGCGATTCTCAGATTTCTAAACCTAGAACAATTGGCACATTGATACTTACAATGATATGGGGTGGGGGGAGGAATTTTACTTTTAAAAAATCTCTGCCAAGGAGCTGGATCCAGAGAAACAGCATTTGCTGCGAAACACCCTAGAATACCCAGCATTTTTGCATGTGTTGTAACAGGCCAACGGAAATTCTGGCTAAAACTCCAACTTCAAGCCAAGGTGCATTGTAAAGGAACAAGAATTGGTTCATTTGAAGTTTAATTAGTATGTTTCGCCAATGGAACAAGCTAAAGCACACATAGCCATTACCATCTGCAATCTCAGCTTCGGTCCCAAGAAAACAACCCCAGAAGTGATGTCTATGGTCAGGAAAAGAAACTTTCAAGAGACTCTAATGAGCAGAACATTCACTCAGGCAGAGGCTCATGCTGAGACACGGTCAAACACAAATACAAAAAGCCATCAAAGTGGGGGCTCCTGAGGCAAGCTCCTTCACTGTGCAGGCTACGGAGTTGGTGCAAGCGTGCCCCCCTCTCCCCTGACGAGGGCTGAATAGACACAGGAACCACAGAAAGGGAGCAGACACCTCCCCTGGCCCAACATCACCTCCGGCCCCTATCTCTGATCAGAGAGAAATAGAGGCTTAGCAATTTTAGATGGGAAACAGTACTTCCGTGAAGAAGGGAGAAAGAGAATTTCAGGCCAAAGGCTGAAATAAAAAATCATGGATGGCTAAGCAGGCAGTGAGACAAAGCAGGCAATGGTGCTGGTATTGCTAGGACTTCCCTGGAAGGAGACATGACAGGTGAAAGGAAGTTCCTTTCACTGAACTGGGTATGATCTGTGTTCGCAGTGGTGGGGGAGCACTTGGGTTAGGGCAAATGAGATTCAGGTTCAGCTCTAGAAAGAGATTCCAAGTAAAGTTATAAAGATCTGGAAGGTGGGTAAGTGTTTCCTTCCCCATCCTCAGGGAGGTCGTTTCCCTAGCAAACGTCTTTTGCTGGGTGGTGACATCCCCCTCAGTTTCCCCTTGCCTCCCACACAGTCTGGGAAGAAAAGGATGCCAGACACCCTGAGGCACACAGGGACAGCCTGAAAACACAGGGGAGCAATACTTCAGGGGCAGTTCAAGATGGGTAGGCAGGTTAAGGGCAACCTCCTTCTGCAAGGTCTCCAGGCCACAGAGGCCACCTTCTTCCTGCCTGGGACCTTCATGACCAGGGCGAGGTGACTGTCTGATCTGCAGCACTTCAGGGAGGGCATGAGTGCAACAGGCATTTGGTGACAGGCTCCAGGGGCCCTTCATCCAGCCCTCAGTGGCTCAATACTCCCTCAGTGACAAGAGAGAAAAGAGCCCTAGTGGAAAGGAACTGAGAAGCCACTTCTATCACAGGACCAAGGATGGCTGGTCCTGACTGTCCTTCCTGGGGTACAAGGAGCAGTGGCTACTCTTCCAGGCAACCTGTAGGGTGTGGCTGGCCCTTCTTAACTCGGGGAACTTTGGATGGGATTCAAGGGGCTCAAGAAGACCCTAGGCGAACTGACTCTGCTCTTGGAAGAGACTAAAGGAGAATTTGAATCTGTCCAGGGTGCAAGGGAAAATGTCTGGGCATGGTCCTTCCACAGCCACCAGCTCTTTCCATTCCAGGAACCAAGGCAAGCTCCTGACAGGTAAACCAGCATGAGAAAGAGGGAGCAGAGTGAGTAGAGGTGGCCGCAGAGCAAATAGGGGACGCTTGGGCGTTTCTGATGGAGAGGACAAGGAAATCTGATGAAAACTAAGCCAGCTGAACCAGAAACACCAGCTCCAAGTGACCAAACCGCCTCTTCCAGCAAGGATGCCTCTGGGGAAACCAGCCTCCTTTAGGAACCTCCGCAGAGTCTGAGGGTAGAGGGGACACGCCCACAGGGCCAGACCTTGGAGTTTCTGGAGAGGTAGCCATCAGCATCAACCCTCCCCTGAATGAAGCCCCCTGAAGGACCTTGGGAGGAAAAACAAAGAGGGAACAAAGGAGACCTTATCAGATAGAGGTTCCCCACAAAGACCAAGCCCAGAAAGTACACTTCAGGCTGACAGACACTCAGCCGATATCCTGATAGGTGGGAGGAAGAAGGAGTCCTTGGGGCACCCAGAGCCATTTGAGTTTTCTGGAGTTGTGAGCCAAGAGCTCAGGCTGGGATGGAGTGGAAGTGGGAAGGGGACAGCCAAGTTTTGGGCAGAGAGGAGAGTAGGTTGAGCAGTGCCCTGGGCTATAGCCAGAAATGGGGCACTTTGTTCTTCCAAACCTACTTCTAAAGAGGCTAGGAGGCACCTACCAATGCACCAAATAAAAGGGAAGGAGGCATGTGCTCTGGAGGCGGCATGACCTTGAGTGGAAATGTGAGGAGAGGAGCCCAGGGCTCAGACAAAGGCAAAAAGCACAGAGCAGCAAAGGCCTTTAGGTCTGGGGCCCAGGGAGTCATCTGTCCGCCATTTTCCTTCCTTCGGCTCTACATGGGGCCACTCAGGAATGGGGGCTAGGGAGTGGGTGGGGGGACAGAAGCCAGAGGTAGAAAGTGTGAGGTAGGGGTGTGTGTGTGTGTGTGTATGTGTGGTGGGAGAATGGCCAAGGCTGGTTTCTTTTGTCTCCTTCCACCTTATTACCCCCTGCCCCTCACTCTCTCCTAAGGCCTGTCTTAATAAATAAGTCTTGGTTTACCTGTACTGGTTAGTGGTGGGTAAAGTCTTTATTAGTATTTTACTAAATTTAGCTAAATAAAATAAGTAAATAAATAAACAAGGGGAATCTTTGCTCACTTGTGTGTAATTCTTACCAGGCATCCTTTGTATTAAAGTATCTGTTTGGTCTATAAGCTTTCCCCTGTCAGGTACTGCCCCTTCCTCCTTGAGTTTCGCGGGTGCTGCCCCTTTCTCCCAGGCTTCCCCAGTCATGGGATCTGGCCTCTCAGAAGCTGGAGGAGGGGGTGCCAGGCCCCGGATCCAGCTTGGAAAAGTTCCCGTGAGGGCTCAGCTAGAGGCCTCCCTGGGGCCTAGGGGGATTTCCAACCTGCCACGCTTTCCTTACTCTCCCCATGAGACACTTGTCTACCTAAGCTAGGTGGGGTAGAAAGAATTCAGTGAGAAAGAGGAGTTCTGCATTGGCTATTCGGGAAAGAAGGCATCCTGACCCCCTTCCCTGTTGTCAAGGGACCCACTGGCCGTGGGGCGGCCTTCCAACTAGGCTAGCCTCTTTCAGGAGGCTCCCAATAAAGTGCCCTGGAGTTCCAGGGCCTCCTCTCTGCTCCCTGTGCCACTTCCCCGTCCCGCAGCGACTCTCCTGAGCTGCACTCCTGTCTCAGCGACTCCCTCACGCCGCTCACGGATACACATGCACACAGGGACTGGGGTTCCCCTTGGCCTGAACGCCGGGCATCGGCTGCCAGCTGAAGGCCAGGAGATTAAGCCCAGGAAGGTTGAAGGGTGGCCCACAACTGTTTGCGAGCGCGGGGACCATGGCCCCCAGGACAGCCAGGGTGAGACATGATGCAGGGCTGATCCCTAGAGCAGCACCCGAAAGAGAAAGCCGTCCAGACCCAGGGCTCAGGGACAGGAGAACCGCTCGCGGGGGATCCTCAGCCTCCTGGCACGCTGGGAGATACTGCCGGCTGTGTCCGGGTGAACCACCCATCCTTGCCCACTAGCGTGCCATCGAGCTCGTGGAGGTGTCGAGCCAGCCTCGGGTGGCTGTTCCATCTGCTCGGAACCGGCTAGGAGCTCGGCTGCTCGCATTCAGCGCGTAGACCCTGCATGGGGCCAGCAGCCCCTCGCCTCCCCGCACCCCCTGGGATGCTTGCGTCCCTTGGTCTCCGCCGCTGGGCCAGGGCGCTCTGAAAGGGGGCGCACGGACCACGCGGGGACCGAGCCTTTACCTCGATTGGAGTGGCTCAGGGTGGACGACTGGGAAGACTTGGACTTCTGCCGCTTGACGGTCATCATCACCTGCTCCTGCACGCGCTGCCTGCCAGACGTGCCTGTTTTCATCTTTTGGTCCGACGGCAAAGCCAAAGTGGAGTTGTCCTGGTCCTGGAAGCATTCGTACGCCAAGGCGGTCTTGAGCGGCGAGTGGTTCATGGTCGCGGGAGGCGGGAGGCGGGAGGCGCGCGGCCGGGGCCTGGGAGAGCAGAGAGGCGAGGCGAGGTGCGGTGCAGCGGGCGGGCGGTAACGTGCTCTTCTCGCTCTCAGCAGCTCCCTACGGCCATAGAGTGCGTGGTCCGCGTGAGGGCTCCCGGCAGCTGCTCCTGGCGCTTCCACCCCGGTTCGTCCCTCTTTGGCAGTGGCGAGGCCCGCCCTCCGTCAGACAGGATATACCACCCCTGCCCTGCACCACCCACTCCACCTGGCCGCGCGCTGCTGCCGCTCAGACGCGGAGCTGCAGGGCACTGCTGCTGCGGAGCCAGCGCTCTTGGGGGCAGGGCTTCGAGTCCCCCGTGTGGGACACTGGGCCCCTTCCTGCACGCTCTTTTTTTCTCTCCGTTTCCTCTCCCCATGAGCAAGAAACGTCGCAAGCCTTGAGGCCCCAGGGAGACGCCCCTCTGTCCTGTTCTGCCGGCTCACTGAGAAAGCATGTGTTCAGCTCAGGAACCGAGGGAGACCTCTCTCTAGGAAAAAAGGAGCCTTTCTTGACCAGGCTGTCCGGGAGAGCCAGGCGTCCATCTCCCTCTGTACTGCGGTCATAGCAGAGACCAGCCCCGGCGGTGGAGGCTCCCGGGCTGATGGCAGAACCATAGCTCTTGCTCCAAAGGAGTGCTCCATCTTATGGGGGCAACCCAGTCTACTCTAAAGCAGTTTCCTCTGAAGCAAGTCGGGTAGGGGCAGGAAGGCCACATCAAGGAGCAGACTTGAGATATCAGACCACACAGTGGGTATGCCTTGGTGAAACTGGTGGTTATTTGTTGTTCATGAGTATAGCCCGGTAAAACACCACGTGAACAGCGGATCCTCTCTGAAACTCCACTATAGCCTTTGATACTATGCCTGGCACAGGTAATATTAGGTACTCAATAAAAGACATTTTTAAATAGGTGAATACATGAATGCTAGTTAATTTAAGGTAAATTAAATCTAACTTGGATCCTAACCAACTGAAAAATTGAAAAGCTGCTTTATCCTGAAACTCCACTCTGGACTTACTATTTTGGGACCACTGTGTGCATTCCCCTATGCACACTCACACCCCTGGGGACACATGTGCAGTGAAGCTTCATTCATGTAGCATCCTCCCCAGGGATGGAGAGAGCCCACATCAGTGAATCTGGTGTGTAACAGGAACCGAGTGCTTTTTTTTTTTTTTAAAGTATTTACTTTGATGGAAATATTTCTAAAAAGTATCGCATTCTGCTTTGCCTCCTAAAGCAAACAACACTGAACATATTTGCTGTACTTCTTGATGCCCTGAGTTTCACATTCTGGACATCCATTACTGAACTGTGTAGTCGTGCAGTCCAGTCAGCTTCTTAGTTTTGGGGCCTCCACCAGCTGTGTGACACTATCACAGCCGTCACTCTTGCTGTCATTTGAGGTTGCCGTTCACAGCTCACATGCTTTACTTTTAGTTTGCTCTTCTAATCTACGGAGGAAAGGGCAATCAGAAATCTATTCTTTTTGGGAATTTTATGTCGAGGAAGGATCTAGAAGACTGAATGACTGTCTCAGGGACCACATGAAGGTCACTCACGCACTTCCTGAGATGTGGGTGTTACATGCTGGGAGCAACTTTCCCAAGGAAGGTATTCCTAGTAGCAATTTCCAGAGCAGAGTGTTGTAAAACAGACTGTAGTTTCTAATAGAAACAATTTTATTATTGAGGGTTCTGTTCCTAAGAACTTATCCTCAAGTAAACCAGAGATGTGACCAAAAATATGTCATAGATGTATACAAAACACCTGTAGACCTCTATTATCATTTCATATTGTAAGATTCTGCTTCCAGCCGTAGACCACCAGGACTGGATAGAGCCTTGGACTTCATCCAGCCAAGCACCGCATTTCAGTGATGAGGAGAGGAGACAGTTTGCTTGCAATGCCCCAGTTAATTTGTGGCAAAGCCTGCATCCTAACCAGGCCTTGTGACTCCTGGCACAGTGTTCGTTCCACCACATCATCCAGCTTCCCTTATAAAAGTCCTATAAAATGGACATTAAAGTACAGTGCACACCGATTATATAAGGGCCCCAATGTACTATAAAGTATACACGGCAGCATATAAAAATACAATTCCATTGTATCACACATTTGGCCTATCTAAAACCTAATATGCTAGCCATAATAAATGTTAATTACATCTTTAAATAATGATAATTTTCCTATTCTAGGATACAGAAGGGCCCTGAAGGAGGGGATTAGAGTAGCTCATCTTCCTATAAAAGGCAAGTCTGTGGAAGCTGAACTGATTATCTTTAAAATCATTTTCAGGGATGAAGTTCAGTTTTTCTAGCTACTTCTCTACTATGTTAATAGACATTATTTTGACATATTGATAACAATAGCCAACATTTACTATGCTCCTCCAAACACCATGCCTACCAACCAGGCATGATTCTGAGCCCTGTACATGAACCACATCATTTGAATCCTTACAATGACCTTATGAGGTGGGCACCATCACCCTTCTTTTTCAGATGAGGAAACTGAGGCTCCATGAGGCCACCCAGCTGGTAATGGGCAGAGACAAGGCAACTGCAATCCAGAGCTGGACACTCAGTGGTAGTGCCAGGCTGCCTCCTTGAGATTTCCCTGTGACAAGCAGATCCTTCTCTGGATGGGTCTTTTAACAGCATCTATTCCCATCACAGGGCATGAAAGTCAGGCCAACTGGGTTCCTGATCTAGTTGTGTCACTAACTAGCTTCATGTTAGACAAGTGCCTTCCTCTGTCCCTCGCACCAATCTGCAAAGAGGGGGTAAACTTAATGGCTCCTAAACTCCACTCTAGCCCTAACACTATAATTCTGATGTCAAATGTGGGAATTTGTAGGGCAGGACATCTTGAATCAGGCCCTTCGGACAGAAGAGGAGAGGAAAGGGCAGTCAGGTTACGCATTCTGGGCCACGGTGAGGGAGACATACTCAGGCTGGGAGGATTGGTTTGGGGCTCGGGTGTATGGTTTTGAGTCAGCAGGCCAACGCTATTTCCATCATCACTCTCTCTCTTCTGCCTGCCTGAGCCCCACCCTATGTGGGGCCTGTCTCAGAAATCAACCAGCAAGGACGCTAACACTCCTAAAGTGAAAAGTGAAGAAAAGAGGGCAAGGAGGCACAGTCGCATGATCCCAGCTCTGAAATGGCATGCTTTCAGTTGACTGTCAGAACATATATTTAGATGGTAAAATTCTAATGGATATGGGTTAATTTCAGCTTGGAAGGTGTTGGGGGTGATCAGGGGGAAGCTTCCTGAAAGAAGTTAATTTTGACTTGATTCTGAAATAAGATGAGTATATTTTTATCCTCAAAGGAGTGAGTATGAATGGGCTTCTAATTCTCTTTGCTGCCTGCCCTAGAGCATTAAGTGTGACCCAGATTTCACTTTCAACATTCCGGCTCCCAGACTTCACATCCTGTCATCTCTATGTTCATTAAAAAGTGAAATATGAGTTCATTTATTCAACAAGTATCTGCTATGTGGCAGACCCTGTCCCAGGTACCAAGGATACAATGGTGAGGAGGGCAAAGTTCCTGCTCTTATAGAACTTACTTTTTTTTGAGACAGAGGCTCACTCTGTCACTCTCGCTCTGTGCAGTGGTACGATCTTGACTCACTGCAACCTCCGCCTCCCTGGTTCAAGCAATTCTCCTGCCTCAGTCTCCCAAGTAGCTGGGATTACAGGTGTGTACCACCATGCCAGGCTAATTTTTGTATTTTTAGTAGAGACAGGCTTTCACCGTGTTGATCAGGCTGGTCTCCAACTCTTGACCTCAGGTGATCCACCCACCTCGGCCTCCCAGAGTGCTGGAATTGCAGGCGTGAGCCACTGTGCCTGGCCTAGAGCTTATTTTCTACAGGAGAGAAAGAGAAGGTTGGGCCAGGGGTGGGTGGGGGCTGGCCCAAGGAAGGCTGAGAAGAGGTCTCTGGGGCTCCTGCAGCCTTTAAGAGTGTCTGGGCTGAATCTTCTCCCTCCTCAGTTTCCAGCCCTCCAGTTGAGAGGACCAACTCTAGCTGAGCCCCTCACTGATGCAAACACCCCAGGGGTGTGGAAGAGGTAGGTTTTCTTCCTGGATCCCTGGGCTCGCCGGGTGAACCCATCTTCTTCAGCCCAGTGCCTCTGCAACTGGACTTCCTGGACAGCGGCCATGGGACCAGCTCCCTGTTGTGAAAGTTTTTCTGGATGACATCCTTTGGCCAGTTAGCAGACTCCTCAATGGCTGCTCAACTCAGGAATCTTATAACATTCCCTGATGAACTCACACTGCCCCCCTCCCTAGTCTCTAAATCGCCTCTGTCTTTTCTTCTGCATTATTTTGTTTTCATCCTAGCACTCACCCCATGGAGTCACCTGCCCCTTACCTTTGCATATTTGCTGTTCCCTCTGTGTGGAGCACTGTCAGTCAGTCACTTAAATATGTATTGAGTGCCGAAAGGGGCTAGACACCATGTCAACCCTGGGGATACAATGATGAAAAAGACCAGATCTTGCTCTCATGGGGTGTATGTTCTAAAGAAGTAGACAAAGAGTTGATTTGTAAATGATTGCAAATTATATTAAATGCTATGAAACAAACAATGAGCGGTTTAGAGACTGCAGAGAGGGACAGCTTTAGCCACGGTGGCCAGAGTGTGACAGGCTGAGACTTGAAGAATGAGAGGTAGCTGCCCATCTCAGAAGTGGGGGAAGGGGCTCTGAGCAGAGGGAATGGTGAGTGTACAATCCATGAACCTGGCATGTCTTCAAAGCAGACAAACCAGGGAGACTGGGCAGGTGGGCGCAAGATGGGCAGGCAGGCAGCGCTGTCCTGTAAAGCTTTCTTCAATTATGAAAATGTTCCATCTCTGTGCCCATTATTTAAATCAGTTCAAATTGTGTAAAGGAAACATTCAGTTCCTTAAATATACCAGCCTCATTTTAAGGGCTTGATAGCTACATGTTGCTAGTGGCCACTATATTGGCCAGTCCAGGATCATGCTGGAGTTTGGAAACTTCTGTCTGGGGGTTGAATTTTATTCTAAGAGTAATGACAGGCCACTGATAAGTCTTAAACAAGGGGGTGACAAGCCCCTCCCACCTCCTGCCTTCTTGCCACTTGTCAATCCTATCTATCCATGTGGAGGAATCTCCAAACCAAATTCAAGAACCCCCTCCTGGGGACCGTTGTGCCTGGTGCCAATTGTGTTATAGCCCTCGGTCACTTTGTCACACCCACATGTCCGTAAGACCCGGAGCAGACTGAGGGAGGGGATGTGTGCTTTTCATTTCTGTTTCCTCTGTTCACACTGGTACACATCAGGTGCTCAATAAATGTTTTTGTTAAACTAAAGCCACCATCTTGCTCTGGAGCAAGCCCATGTTGCAGAACTTTCCCAGGTCTCTGGAGTGATCTGGGCTCAGGGCACCCTGGCCAAGCTTTTGCTGTTCTTAAGGCCAGTTTCCATTAAGACCGCTGTCTTCAACTCCTGCCAGTAGGGATGCCTTCAGGAACAATCCCACTGGGCTTCCATGAGAGCACAGAAAACCTGACCTTCTCACTTCCCAAGGGAAATTTACATCAGGATGTAAGAATTCATTCAACCCCCTGCCCTATCCTGGGCATCTCAGAAAAAATCAATCCAGGAAATCATGTTCACAAGGATCTGGACAAACAATGCCTCATAGAAACCCTGTGATGACTCCTTCCGGAATCCCAGACCCTCACCGCCCTCAGAGTACCAGGGCAAGAATGGACCAGACTCCCTGCCTGACTCCTGGTGTGATATATGCCACTGCAGGTACCAGACTGCAAGCCATTATGCTTGGAAGTGCACAGAGAGGCTTCCAGCCATGGACAGGGAAATGGGGGCTACTGGGGCAGGGGCGGGAACAGTAGAGGCCTCTCTCCCAGCCCTTTGGCAAGCATCCCAGTGAGAGGATCTGGGCATGTGACCATGAGTCTCCTATCCATGAGGACGGGGGCGAAAAGGCTGGCCTGTGCCCATTCACACTAACCCAGCTCTGCTCTGGAAGGAGCTGAGGGGTACGTGCTGGCAGTGGGAGGAGAGAGACAGCAAAAAGGCTGGTTACAGAGGCCCGGAAAGGAGGGTTTGGATGAGTCTAAGGCGTGCTGGGCTAGGCCAGCTAAGGGGCGAGGCCAGGGTGTGCACCTAGGGCTCCTCCACACACCACAACACTCTCAGAGCTGCCCTTCTGGTCTCTCTGGGTGGGGTGGGTGGAGTGGAGGTGATGAATAACAGCAAGGACCCAGCCCCGTGCTGACTGGCTGCTGTCAGCACTAGATTTGCCCTGGGTCCCACCCCTCTGCCAACCCAAATTCTAGTTCTGTCTCCCAACACTGGCTTGCTGGGGGCCTGCCTCTCTATCCACCCTGTCCCCTTGGCCAGCAATGCTGTTTTGTGGCCCCCTGAAAGGATTAAGCCCCAGGCCTTGGCCACAGCCTCAGGATCCTGCTCAGTCCCCAGCTCTCTCTGGGACCAAAAGCCATTTCACATAGACTCCAAAGTGTGCCCAATGGCACAGACTAGGAAAATAAGAACAGAGACTTTGGGCCGGGTTTGGTGGCTCACGCCTCTAGTCCCAGCACTTTGGGAGGCTGAGGCAGGTGGATCACGAGGTCAGAAGATCGAAACCATCCTGGCCAACATGGTGAAACCCTGTCTCTACTAAAAAAATGTACAAAAATTAGCTGGGCATGGTGGCGCATGCCTGTAATCCCAGCTACTTGGGAGGCCAAGGCAGGAGAATGGCTTGAATCTGGGAGGTGGACGTTGCAGTGAGCCAAGATCGCACCACTGCACTCCAGCCTGGTGACAGAGCAAGACTCTGTCTCAAAACAAAACAAAACAAAAAACAACAGGGGCTTTGGGGTCAATAGACCAAGCCGTGCACCCCAGCTTTGCCACTGCTAGCTGGGTAACCTGAAATGCTCTAGCCTCTCTGTATCTCAGTTTCCTCCACTGTAACATTAGATTAGTAACACCCACCTCACAGGAGCCTTATGACCATAAATGGGTATTATACATAAAATGCCTAACACAGTGTTTGATATACTGTAGGTGCCTAATAAAGATGCAGGACTTCTTCCTTCCTCTGGCAGCACGGCCTAGCCTCCTATCTAACTGCCCTCTCTCCCACACTCTCCCCTTTTGACATATTTTCCAGGGCCAAATTCCCAGCTCATGCCCTTCCTTCCTAGTCTCAGGGTCTTCAAGCATTCCTTCTTCCCCTGGGAGCTGGGCCATACCCCTCTCCGGGTTCCACTCACAGCCTCTCTCCTACAGCCCCTGCCTCTCATTCTCTCCCCATCCAGTTGCAACTGTGGCTCTGCCATTAGTACGCTTGGAGACTTCAGAACTGCAAAGGTGGAAGGGGCCTCAGAACCCATCCCTTTGAGCCCCTGCATTTGTCAGAAGAGGCAGCTGAGTACAGAGAGGCATGGTGATGTGGTCTTGCGAAGTCCTGGTTGTCTGGGTCCTACTTCCCCCACACGGGGACCCGGGTTGCCTCCTCCTTCCTTGGCAGGTGGATGGGGGAGGGGGCTTGGTGACAAGTTTGAGCCTTAAAAGGGAAGTCAAGGCCAGAGAGGCATCCCAGAGGCGGTTCTTGTAAGTGCTGCTCCCGCTGCCCTGTGCTGGAGGCATTGCTGGTATTTGGGAGGTGGAGCAGCAGCACAGGGAAAGGCCGTGGGAGCCGCAGAGCTGGCATCAGCATGGGGTGTGTGGCAGAGCACTGAGCAGCCCCTGTGCTCACTCTTTCTTTCGGTCTCACAGTCACGGGCCCAGCCCCAACTCCAGCCCTGTACAGCTTCGATGATAATTTCATGAGTCACCCGCCCTTGCCTGCAGACAGGGCAGCCACACCCAGGGCAGCTGGCACCCTAGCCAGGGTTTCTGCTGTGAGCTGCTGGGCAGGCAGCCTGCCAGGCCACGGACAGCCACTGATGGGGAGCCAAGATGCTCCAGTGCCTCGGGCCAGGCCAGGAACCTGCTGAGTGGCAGAGCCTCCCGTCTGCATTGCCCCATTGCTATGGCCAGGGCCTCCTGCGGAAAGCCTCTGCCAGGTGCCTTCTTATTAGGATTGCCAATAACAAGCAACGGACCTGGCACCTGCCCCATCTGTGTTCAGTAAGGCCCTGGGCTTCAGGCTGCTCCCAAAGGGTTGGAGTCTCCCTCTGACGGGGCTTGAGTCAGGAGCCACAGGTCACTTGCAGCCCTCTCTGCCAGACACAGCTGTGACTTCATTGCTGCCCCTTTGAATCCCATCACAGCTCTGCCCTTTGAAGCCCAAATCAAATGCTCTCATCTCCCCCACAACCCTCCCAGGAGTCCCCAGCTGGGGGTGGCCCCTCCTTCCTTGAGCTCTTAGAGGGAACTGTGCCTCCTTTGCCACTTAACGCATCATGCTAAGTGATTAGGTGCACTGTGGGTTCTTGGCTTCAGCAGCAGACCCGCCACAGTGCTCTGAGTATCAGAATGGCTCAACAAATGTCTATGCAGTCAATCCACGTTCCACTTACATATTCTATTCTAACATGACTGGGACCAGATGCCTCTCTCGGCATGTTTCTCTTCCCGCTCCCCCCTCACTCTTTCCAGGCTGTATCATCCTACTGGAGGCTGTCTCCCAGGCCTTGACTTTAGGCCCTGCTAGGGTTGGGGCTGGGCTTGGACCCATTTTGACGAAGAGCCCTCAAGGAATTGGGGGGTTCCATGACACTCTGACCTCCCAGTCATCTCCAGTCTCAGCACTCCACGGTTCACCGCAGCTGCCAAGGGAGCAGGGTAGGGGGCACAGCAGCCTGGGCAGAGCCTGGGAGAGCTGGGAAGAGCCCCTCTCCTGCTTTCCAAAGAGGCCTTGTGATAACGCTTTGTGTTGGCCATTCCTAGCCCTTGACTGGCCTGCTCTAAGAGTCCCTTTTGTCCAAGAAAGACCCAGGGTGACTTCTATCATGCACTGTTCTGTACCCCACTCCACTCTACTGTCTTAGAAGCTGATCAGTCAAACAGGGATCACTGGGATTGGATTGATAAGAGAGGTCAGCTCATCAGCTCAGTGCTCTCCTGATGAATCTGACCCCCAACTTAGGCCAAAGATACCTGCCTCACCGCTTTCAGCTCCAGAACTCAGGCTGGGAGTATCAGGGGCCAGGGGTTGGGAAGAGTGGGCAATGTGATAGTTGAGACAGAATTTGGGGGCCTTCTAGGAGGCTTTGAATACTGGAGACCACTGAAACTGGGAAGGTGAGTTTGTAGTCCATGGAAAATAGTCCTGTTTTTACTGCTGCAAAGGAAAATCATATGCTGACTCCCAAAAACAGTCAGGACTTTGAGGGTTCCTTGCTGGTTTCGATGATTTTGCCTTTACTTTCAACTTTTTGGACAAAGGACTTTGATAATGCTTCAGATATATCTGGTTCTTTACAGTCTACCAAGTGGTTTCTGGTCCTTTATCTCCTGGAACCTGCCCATCTATTCCATGAGAATTTTGGTCATTCTGTTATCTTCCCATTGTAAGGATGAGGGCTCAGAGAGGGTGTGTGGCTTGTCCAAAGTCACCGCGGTTTAGTGGTAAAACTGGGCCTCAAAGGTGCTTCCTATTCTCCGAACCCACTGCTTTTCCTCCATGTGGCACCGTGTGTGCCACAAAACATTTCCGGGCTGGAGACAGCTGCTGTGAAATGCAGTCTTCAGGGACACTTGATTCTTATGAATGCTGCTCACCAAAAAAGATATGTCCATGTCCTAACCCCTAAAACCTGTGACCATGACCGTACTGGGAAAAGGGTCTTTGCAGATGTCATTAAGGGAAGGATCTGGAGTTGAAATTATCCTGGATTTAGGGCAGGCCCGCAATCCAATGGCAGGAGTCCTTCCAAGAGAAAGGTAGAAGGAGACTGGAGACACGGAGAAGGGCACGTGAAGATAGAGGCAGTCTTATGGAGTTATGCTGCCACAGCCAAGGAATGCCCAGAGCCTCCAGAAGAAACTAACCAGGCAGATACCTTGATTTTGGACTACTGGCTTCCAGAACTGCGAGCGAATACATTTCTGTTGTTTTAAGACACCAAGTTGGTGCTAATTTCTGCAGCAGTCCTAGGAAATTAATAGCGACAGTAACCCTGAAACTCTCCCAGTCATGGGGCATGAGCTGTCAGTCTCTCAGCAAACCCTCTCAGCATGTGGCCTGGTGGGTGTGTGAGATTCGTGAATGGCTTGGGGGGCAGTACCAGAGTGACATCGTCCCTCAGCAATGGTCCATGTGAGGACCAGCTGGCTCCTGCCCAGCCTGAATGGCCAATATCTTGCTCCTCTGCCCTGCTCCCTACAGCACCCATCTTTACGTCTAGTTTCACTCCACACCAAGAAAAGAATGATGCCCCAATGGCCCTGGGAAAAGTGAAGCGGCCATGGACGACGTCACCGTTCCTCCAGGAGGAATTTATGAAGCCAGTTACGCCTCTGCCAGGAAGTTGGTGGGGGGGGAGGGGGGCAGCCTCTAACAACTGCCAGACTCTCAGCCCTGGCGGCTGTCATCTTCATACTTCCCCACTTAATGGGATGTCTTGAGGTAGTCAAAGGCAACACAGCCACAATTAAACATAACAAGAAAACATAATGGGACTTTGTCTTTCTATGGGGCCTTTCATTCTGAGAGCTCAGGTAGTTTTATGAGCCTTGGGAGGCCCCCTGTTACTCCCTTTACAGAAGCGTAAACTGAGGTACTGCACAGGAAGAGTGCCAGAACGGGGCTCTGTTCAAGTTATTAATCAGTGCTACTGACCAAGAGCTTAATTCTGAGAGTCCATCTAGCTCCCTTGATGGTCAGGGCCACTAGGCTTCAACAGGAAGCTTAGCTTTTTTTTTTTTCCTTCAGAAAGTTCTCAATATTTGTGGTGTCTTCTTAGAGATGGTCAGAATGGGGCTCAGAGAGCCTGCCCAGCCTGATGGGGGTGGAGGATTGATGGGGCAGAAGGTGGGTATTGAGGCAGAAAAAGCATTGCACTAGGAGTCCTTCGTACCTTACTCTAGCTGGGACCAAGCAGAGTTATGGGCCTGAGTTGGCTACCAACTTGCTGTCTGGCTTTGGACAAGTAATTTGCCCTCTCTGGTTTCAGTTTCCTTGCTTGTAAAATGAGGGGGTTGGACGCTCTAAGTCAGTACTTCTCAAATCTGAATGTTCATCGAATCACCTAGGAATCTTGTTAAAATGCACCTTCTGATTCAGCAGGTCTGGGGTGGGGCCTAAGACTGCATTTCCAGCAAGCTCCCAGGCGCTGTTGATGCTGCAGGTCCTCTGACCACACTTAGAACAAGTCTCAGGACAGGTCACTCGACCATGAGCTGTAAAATGCCATCGTCTCATCATCTCCACTTCCTCAGGGGTGCTGTTTGGAAAATAAACGGGCTAATGTGGGTAAGAGCACTTTATAAGCTATAAAGTCCTTACAAATATGTTTTTTAAAAAGATCACCAATATATGATTAAGACCTGATATTTGGTGGCAAACGACTTGATTCTAGAGTGTGGTCTTGGTGAGCAGGTGACATGGGGGTAATAAAACCGACCTCATGGGCTTGTTATGAGGACTAAATAAAGCAGGATCATTGAGAGCCATAACGGAACAGCAGATCTTATACACGAAGACACTCAGTGGTCATTCTTCCTCTTAACCAAGGTCCCACGTGCAGGATGGGAACCCATCAGCAGGAAGAGGATGCCTTTACCCTTACCTGCTTTTGTCCCTCCCATACTGGAGTTCACCTGCTGGGTTGTGACATAATGGCCACTTGGTCTCCAAGATCCCTCAAGGTCCCCCTCAAGCTCCTCCACTTTCCTACTGTCCTAGAGGTTGGACCAGCAGCTCGTTCTGCCCAAGTCCCCTGATAGTGCCTGGGTCCTCCACTTGGAGCTGCTGCAGAATCTGTGAACACAGCTCCAAGGGAGCATAGCCATCTTCCCACCCCATCTCCACCCTCACTGCTCCTGAAGATGCCCTGACTGGGTGAGGAGGGAGGCTACCTGTCAGGGCCAATGTGCATTTCCTTTTTCTTGGGAAACTGCCTGCCACTTGAATGTGCTTGGGGTTTGGCAGAGCAGTCAGTCTCCAATGAAGTAAGCTTGTGGGCGCAGCCTCCCACCCCCATTCCAGGCCCTGGCAACAATGGGGACTCCTCCAAGCACTGGCTTTTCCTTTTCCCACCCCTGTCTCAGCATCCCACCCTTTCTCCTAGCATGAGCCACTTGCAGGGTGGACACTGTGACACCAGAAGCAGCAGTGTGCAGCCTTCTGGAGAAGGTTTCAAGTGTAGACTCTCTCCCAACCCGTGGCAGTGAAGTCTGGTTATGTCTAAGCAGAGCAATTACCCTAATTGCTGTTTGTGCTAATTATACTGTCATCATTGGTCCGAGGATAGGATAGGCATTACTCACCCCACCTGGCCAAGGAACAGCAGCCTGCTGCAGGCCAGATCCCAAGCCACTGGAGAAGGAGGACCCAGAATGCAGCTCAGATGGCCCTCGGATGCCAGCCAAGTTCTGTTTGAGCCTAAGTCTACCATGTACCATACTCCAGGCCTTTAAGGGTCTCTGACCATGACTAGAAGATCTCTCAGTTTCTAGGTATGGTATAGGTTTATGGATGCACAAAGTTTACATAATATACTTAAGTGTGCAAAAATTAAAAAAAAAGGAAATTACTTTCTTGTCTATACCCAACTCTACTGAACTCACAGGCCCCCTTTCTGATGATGGTGGTGAATTGATAGTAGAAAGCAAACCGAACTTGCCCACTGTAGGAAACTGGGATTATTTATAGGAACCTTTCGGATTCATTCACAGTGATTTGGGGATATAGTCAATTCAGAACTGCCTATAGGATTGTCCTTGCCCATCTAAAGGGGCTTCTCCACTCATCCACCCCCATGCCTCCTGCCCCAAATGCACACTCACAGTTTTGGGAGAGTGGGGTCTGCCCACTGCCCTCTGCCCTCCGTTTTCAGAGCCTTCTGCTATGTCTGAAGTCTGGGCCAGACCCCACCCCATCTCCATGCTCGCTGGTCCTGAAGATGCCCCGAGTCCTTGTTGTGACAAGAACTCCATCCCGGCCTGGGTGTGCCACCCTGCAGCCTCCTGGCTGTTTCCTGCCCCATCACTGAATCCCTGGAAAATCTGCCAGTCAGCACTTTTAGCCTCTTGTGCAGCTTCCTCAGGGGCACGCTGGACCTTCTAGATGTCCTGCATGCCTCCTGAAGGCCACAGGCAGCAGCGGACAAGAGCTCAGGACCATCTCCCTAGGCACCTCTATTGGTCATTTGTAATCAGTTGCCCTGTCCCTTTTTGGAGTCTAGTGGCTTCATGGGGACCACTAGACTTTTCTGAGAGCCTAGCAATTTTCTAGGTCTATATCCTTAGAACCTAGGAGCAAGGTCCCTGCACCTGAGTCTCCCACCAAACCTCTTTTGGTGTTTCTACCCCTAACAATACTTTCCTCCTCTTGCCGTGAACCTGGTAGTAGGGGAGGAGGTCAAGACACTCACGTCCGATCCCTTTATCCTCACCCCACAGCCTCTCCTGTCCCCTCTCCCAGGTTACGAAAGGGTTTTCTCCTTCTTCCTGCTGGGTGGAAGCTTCTTTCCCCTCTTCTATATCCTTTCTTAACAATAAGCCTCCTGGCTTAGCCTAATCACAGAAAACTTCAGGGAAAGGAAGAAAAAAATCTGGATTACATCAGGAGAGATTTGAAAATCATCAACTACATTATACAGAAAACCCAGCAACCTGGGGTAGAGGAACGAGCTGGGACTTGGAGCCAGAAGGACTGGTTTATTTCCCAGCACCGCTCCTTTCCTAGCTCCACCTTTTCAGAAAGCGTGTACCCTGGTATTCAGGAGCCATGACAGTGACATGGACCTTTAGGGGTCCAGCTCACCTAAACTGCTCCGAACAGTAACCCTGAATACGGAATCGGGACTGTGTGGGAATGAGCCTCTCTGGGTAGCGGGGAGCCTATTTGTCTACCATGTCGTCTGGCATACAGGGAACCCTGCTTCAGAAAGAGAGAATGAAGCAGAGTCACAGAGAGAAAGGAAGAGACAAGTGAGTCTTGGCAGATGTCCAGCCCCTGATTCTCACTCGGGTGGCCTTGCAGCATCCTGGTGTTTGGACCCATAATAACTAATAGTAGACTTTTTGAGCAAGGGAGGGGCCTAGTCCCTGGGGAGTAAAAACAATGACAGCACCCCGTTTACCAGGTAATTCCACGCAGCCTGGCTCTCAAGATCAGACATGGCCTCCTGGCTGCCAGCCAATGTCCACCGTCTCCCAGATGCTGCCTGTGGACACTTCCCTATGGACAAAGCCTCTGTGAATAATGACTCATCCTGGACCCAGATGTGGGAGTGCCATGGTACAAGAGAGTCTGGCAGTGATGGGAAGAAGAGCCAGATGGCCTGTCAGTCTCTTCCCACCGTAGGATCTGGTTCTGGGGGATGGCTCTGCCTCGGTGTCGGGTCAAAGCAGAGGAGATTAGCTCTCCACCACCCTCCTTCCCTGCAGCAGCAGCTGCTGAGGCAGCTGGATCAGGATTCTGCGACAAGGACGAGCTTATCCCAGACAGGGCACGCTGCCACGTCGAGGGTCCAAGGCCAGCAGACAGAGTGGAGTGGTGCAGGGTCCCTGCAGCCTGCTGGACACAGTCCCCTACTATGAGAAGACTGGCCATGTCCACATACTCCTCCAGACCAGCTTCTTGTCACTAGTCAGCCCTCTTCATTCCAGTCAATGATTCTCAAACTACAGAGCGTGAGAATCATCTGGCAGTACTTCTTTTAAAAGGGACATTTCAGGAAGCCACCCAGGTCTAGGCTGGGGCACAGGAATACGAACTTTTAAGGACCACTCAGGTCGAGCTAGATAGTTATACATGTTTTTATTGTGGTAAAATATGCAAAACATGAAATTGGCCATTTTAACTATTTTTAAGTGCACAATTGAATGGCATTAGTACATTCATGTTGTTGGGTTGCCATCACCGTCATCCTTCTCCAGAATTGTTTCCTCATCATAGACTGAAACTCTGCAGCCATTAAAAAAGAACTCTCATTTCCTTCTCCCACTAGCGCCTGACACATCATCCTCTATGAATTTGACCACTGTAGGCAACTCATATAAGTGGAATCATACAATGTTTGTCTTCTGGTGACTGGCATATTTCTCTTAGCATAATGCCATCAAGATTCATCCATATTGTAGCACGTGTCAGAGTTTCCTTCCTTTTTTACTGTGTGGATAGACCACATATTGTTCACCCATTCACCTGTCAATGGACGGTGGGTGGTTTCCACCTTTTGGCTGTGGTGAGTAATGCTACGATGAACATGGGTGGACAAATCTCTGTTCAAGTCCCTGTTTTCAATTTTCGGGGCATATACCCAGACCCTTCTCTCATGTCTCCCTCTGCCATTTTACCCCTTTTACTCCTGTGACCTAAAATGCCTTCTTGATTTCTATCTTTCAAGCCCCATTCCGTTTCCCTTGCCTTGTTGAAACCTATCTAAATCTCACCTCCTCAACGTCAGCTTGGGAGGCAGCATAGTGGAAGGGCACAGGCTCTGGGGCTGGACCGGTGGGTTTGTGCACCTGTCTCAGAGACTTACCCATCTGTGTCCTCGGACTACATACCTAACTGCTCTAACTTCAGTTTTCCTATCTGTAAAAGGAGACATGAAAACACGCTTGTAAGATCATTTGAGAGGATTCAGTGGGAAGGTCCGTATAAAGCTTCTGGCACAGAGCAGGTATTTAATAAATGGTGGTGGTTGTTAGAAGTTTTCCAGAAAGCTTTTCCTGACAGGGTAAATATGAGATGTAGCACTTTGCAAAGCAAACTCCGCACTCACAGAAGATGAGACAAATAAAATCCCCTCTCCTCACGGAAATAACCCTAAGGTTTCTGCCACTGTAAATTAGTATAAGTTAGCAGCAGGTAAACTCTTGGAATTCAGTAAGTGATGTTTTCTGAGTAATTTCTATTTCTCTTGCAGTAATTTAAATATATTTTATCTTGTTTTATCCTCAGTAAGCTCCCAGAACTGCTGCTTAGAATCCTGTCATTATTTTTCTAAATGCCTTCTAGGATTTAAGAACCTGATATATCCCCAATCTCTGACAATTAGAGTCAAAACCCAGGCACCCAAGTCTGTGTGCCTGTAGCCAGCCATGTACCAGGGAATAGCACCGAGGCTAGAGGAGAATGAAGCAGGCTTCTTGTTTCTGAGGAGGCCACAGGCATTCAGGCAAGACATACATGCATGAGGCAATCCAGGGAACAATACGAGACACCTGTGACTCATCCACTTTATATCAAAGCAAGTAGAGGGTGTGGACAGAGCTGTTCATGTTAGCATACGCATTATGAAAAGAAATAGCACAGCAACTATGAAAATATACTATGGAGGCAGGGGGACAGGAAGGAAGGAATATAGCCTGAAAACAGGTGAAAGAGTCCAGGCTGGAAGAAAACCCCGAGCTGAAAACAGAAACAAGTTCCTCACCAGTGTTTCATGTTTCAGAGTATGATAAAACAACATAAATCCAAAGACTAGATAATTCTAAAACTGAATGAGATGAAGAGATTGCAGGGTTAGGAAAACAATTGGCAACTAAATACAATTACATAGCTAATAAACTAGTTAGAAACAACAACATACAAGTCCAAAAATAGAATGGTTAAAGGAAAGGTTTGAAACCATCATAATCAATGCAGAGAAAAAAAGAGGCAGAGATTCAAGCAATTAGAAGATGGGAAGTTAGGAGGATAAAAGAAAGGAAGGGAGGAAGAGAGAAAGGAAGAGGGGAAGGAAGGAAAGAAAGAAGAAAGAAAGGAGGGAAGGAAGGAAAGAAGGGAGGGAGGGAGGGAAGGAAGATTAGCCAACATAAGAATAATTAATATCCCTAAGTAGAAAACCATATAAATGAAACAGAAAAGATATTCAGGGATATAATACAGAAAAAAATTTTCTTCAATAAGGGACTGAATTTGCAAAAAAAAAAAAAAAGGCACCTGACATACCAGAAAAAAAGCAGAAAATGGTCCACACCGACATATCCTGTTTAAGTTATTGAACTTAAAAGCATAAATAATTTTTCAGGAGTGCAGGCAGAAAAAAAAAAAAAAAAAAAGAGAAAACTCACGTTCGACTCAGACATCACATTGGACGCCAGAAGTAAATAAAGCAGTGTCCACAAAATACTGAGTGGGAAAAAGTATGTCCCACAAATGCTATAACAGGTAAGTTGCATCAGGTCTAAAGGCAGTAGAGGCATCTCAGACATGATAAGCCTGTCTTGAACACGCAATCCGACACACAAGCCAGAAAACCGTGAATTATTCGAGCTAACCAACTTGGGAATAGAGAACCCAGAGAATAAAAGGCTGGTGGTAAGCACTGTATTCATTTAAATATGGAATTGTTGCAGAGCAGGATAAAAACATGTAAAACTCCCAACAAAGTGAAAATTATGTAAACAACAAAAATCGGGAGATGGGAAGGGGAGATGAGATGAAGTACAGAGTGCTAGCCATTTCATCTTTCATAGCAGGGAGTCAGCCAGACTGAAATGAAAGCATAATTTTAAAAGTCAATGACTAAAGTTTCTTAAAACAATTTTGAAAAATGGTTTTTCTTATCCATAGAGGGATCTGATACGTACAAGTGTCTCATGTAGTTATGAAACATTTATCCAAGATTGAATGATGCCTTCAGCTTAATTTCCATTTTTCTCTATTATATGTAAGGACAAATACATTTAACGTTTTCATATTTCAAAAGTACGGTCCAGGCATGGTGGCTTACTCCTGTGATTTCAACATTTTAGGTGGCCAAGGTGGGAAGGTTACTTGAGCCCAGGAGTTCGAGATCAGCCTGGGCAACCTAGCGAGACACGCATCTCTACAAAAAATTTTAGAAACGCGTGGTATGTGGTGGCATGCGCCTCTAGTCCCAGCTACTCAGGAGGCTGAGGCAGGAGGATCGCTTGAGCCCAGGAGGTTGAGTCTGCGATAAGCTATGATTGCACCATTGCACTCCAGCCTGGGTGACAGAGTGAGACACTTGTCTCTATAAAAAATAAATAAGAGAACGTAACACATGACCCCATTCTTATAAAATGATTTGTCTATCATTTATTTGCTGACCACTGTATCTGTATTTATATTTTGAAATATGTCAGGACTGATATTTAGCAAATATTTATGTTGTTTTTTTCTGGGTGGTGGGATTTGGGGAGATTGCAAATTTTTGTGCTGCTTGAATTTTTATAAGTTTGTATCATCTTAACAAAAATCACCAAAATCTCTACTTAGAAACATTAAAGGAAAGGTTAAAGTGAAAGTAGTCCAAAATCAGTTCTAGAGCAGAAGGGCTGGGCACCACCAGCTGGTATGTGGCGAAGGCTTTGGCTTCCCTCTGTGAGACTTTTGACCCTCTCCGACAGGGATGGCCAGATATAGAAGACAGCTGCTTGGAGGAGATGGAGTTGGAGCTGAGTGCTGGAGAGCGTCTGCTTTGCCAGGCATTTCGTGAATTATCTTACTTAATCTTCCTAGATCTGTGGAGTAGGAAGTATGTACTCCATTTCAAGGATAAGGAAACTGAGGCCAGAGAGCGACAGTAAGGAAGAACATGCTAGACAGAAGCACAAAGCACAGGCACTTCTGGGAACTGAAAGTGCAGTGGGAACTCTGACTGGCAGGGCTCAGACCTGGCCTCCCAGGGCAGTTGAGTAGAACTCTGGGGAGGAGAATATACCAGTTTGAGTGAGGGAGGTTCCGTACAAAGACTCTGAGGTGGGACCTTGTAACTGTGTGTTTGAAAACAATAGGGCTTGTCTTCAGAACTAGATGGCAAGGAGATCAGACAGGGGAGGGAGCAGCGATGGGTGTCCATCCCCCATGCCACAACAGACAGGATCCTGGGCACTGGAGACCAGCTCCCAGCAGTGGTGAGCAGCAACTGGCTAAGGCTGCAGGTCCTCCATGGGGATGCCATGCCCAAGAGAGGGGATGTAGAGGAAGACTGAAGCCGAAGCAGCAGGCAAAGGTCATGGTGGTGACTGTACCCAACCGAACCTGCAGGGCACAGAGACTCAGATCTCAAATGGGGTCACGCTCTCAGAGATCATAAATGACTCTCCTGCTCCTTTTGCCTCCCAAAAGGTCATTAAGTCATTAATTATATAGCAAGTGACAATAAAATGGTCTCGGTCTTCCTCATCTTCCCCAGAGTTCAGAGCCTTGGGACTCATGACCCAAGGGTTCTGTTCTGAGCCAGCTGCCTTGCTGTATCTGAGCTTCAATATTCCACTTGAAACTGGTCATTGCCTGGATGGCAGAACTGTCATGGTACAGCAGTCTTGGCCTTGAAGTCCACGCCCGTGACCTACCCACTGGGTAACCTCAATGAAGCCCCTCAGCCCTTCCTACCATAAATGGCAGGGAATGATTCTAATGCAGATGCATAGAAGGGCCCAGAATGTTTTCAGAGAACATCAGTCCTGCCCCCATCCTTGCTTTGACCTTTGAAGCTTATTCCTTCCCTCTCCATGGATGGAATTTTCCCAAGCCCCACTCCCACCCCCGAGACTGAAACCATCTCACGGGACAAGCTAGAGGCAAAGAGTGTGAGCTCGTAAGTCCAATAAATTTTATTTGAATCATGGCTCTGCCACTTGCTAGGTGTGTGACCCAGGCTGAATTTGTTAAACTCTCAGGCCCCAGTTTCCTCAGACATAAAATGGAGATATTATCTACCCCATCTATCTGTCATGGAGCTTAAATGGGACAGCACAGATAAGGTGGCTGAGAAATGGGAGATGTCCAACGATGGCGACTCCTTTCTGCTGAACCCATTCCTTACTATCATGGTCGTGGATTTCCTTCACACTCCTGACCTCTGTTAGAGCTGGGTGCTGGTTGGTGGCTCCTGACCTTTGTTAGAGATGGGTGCGGTTGGTGGCTCCTGGCCTGTTAGAACTGGGTGCTGGCTGGTGGACTTGGACAGTCAGGCTTCCTCTCTGGGATCAGTTTCTCCACCAGCTGCTGGGCTGTGGGTCTAGTTGGCCTCTGATCACTTGACCCTGTTCATAGGTCCTGGCCTTGGGTCAGATTTCTGCCAGTCAGGAGGGCAGGGCTGGGCTGCATGCTGGACAGAGCCTTCAGATTCCAGGGCTGAAGGAGAACGGAAAGAGACACCTGTCAACCACAGCTCTCCAACAGAAACATGACATGAGCCACCTGTGCAATTTAAAATTTTATAGTAGCTGCATTTTAAAAAGTAAAAAGAAGTGGTGAATTTTAATGTTTTATTTACCCCAACATATTATTTCAACATGTAATTAATATAAAAATTTAGCTATTTTGCATCCTTCTCCTATGAAGTGTTTGAAACCTGTGCTCTGCAGGCACATGTGATACTAGACAGCAAAGATTTTCAAGACAGAAACCAAGGGTATGATGACAAGGAGAATGGCGTGGACAAAGGAAGCTTTGCGGGAGGCCCCCCTTGCTCTGTGACTCCCCTACCCAATTGGGTTTCATTCCCAACTCTGCTCTCAGCAGGTTCCCTACCTGGGAAAAAAGAAAGGGAAAGGTAGGGGCGGGGAATGGAGGGAAGAGGGACAGAGAATAGAATAGAAAACGTCCCTCTGGGTCCCTGGCCCTGGGGGATTTGGGGACGGGAATCTAGCTTCAAGTCTCCCCACAACTTCATTCAACACATGTTTATGATGGCAGCCCAGCAACAGGCCTTGGGAGGAGTGGCAAGTGGACCAGGCGGGCCCCTGCCCTCACAGAGCTTCCATTTCAAAGTGGAGCAGGCTTCCTTGGTGCTCATGAGGCGCCACACTCATCTAGAAAGAGCCTGAGACCTGGAGACCTTCAGGGAGGCCTGGAGAGCTCCTCCTTGATCAAAGAGCAGCTCCCAACTGCTCAGGCCCCAGTCCTCTGCTCCCCACCTGCCACTCCGGGTGTCCTCAGTCCACTGATGCCCTGATTTTCACCACATCCCATCATTCCCACTCCCCCTCCGCTATCCCCTCTCCCGGCCACTCTCAGGCCCCGCCAGGAAAGCTGGCCTGCCTGGTCACAGAGTTCCTGAAAGAAGATAAGCTCCCTCCTGCTGTCCTGAGGGTGGCAAAGCACAACAGTCAGGCTTCCTGGTGACAACAGCTGCTGGACAAAGACTACCCCTTCCTGCCATGACACAGACTCCTCACCTCATGCCTGGCATGCTTGCTAAGTGACTGTTGGGTGATGTAAACCTCCCAACTCAACACAGACGCCCATCCAGACCAGGATTCACCCACTCTCCTGGTCTCCTCACCGCAACCTGATATTCTTAGAGGGCGCGGGGTTTCTGCTACTAGCCAGTTGCATAATCCCAGGTGCGTTCCTCTCTCCTCTCTCAGTGTACATCCTCATCTGTAAAATGGGGTAGTAACTCCTGCTTTTGGGATGGTTGTGAGAATGAACTTAGGTCATAAAGACTCATGGCACACGCTGAACGCTCCATGCTGGGGAGAGCCTACCCGCCATCACCCCCTTGCTCACAGGGACAGGTCTTTTGGGGTGCCTGGCAGAGCCTGGGATCCATCCAAGGCTCCACGACCAGGAACTGCAGAGTATGCATCGTAGAACCCAAGGATCTCACTGGAGCTACTGGTAGAAGAGAGAGAAGGTTGCTCCTGGTGGGTGGGGTTCTGGACCCTTCTTGCCTAATTCGGAGTGGCTTCACTTTTGTCTGCTTTATGTATTCAAGTTCCAAATAGCGTTGTTTGAAATTTCTGACACCTTGAGAGTTTGAGGTCACTTCTTTCTAACTTCATCATTTTATAGATTGGGGAAATGGAAGCCTTGCCCAAGATCATGGAGAGAAGGAGGTGCAGAGCCTAGCAATGGAGCCAGAGCTCTGTGGCTACGAGCGGGTTCACTCCAGTGCTGGGGGAAGGGGGCTGCTAACTACTGCCCCACAGCTTCCCTGGGCGGAGTTCAGACTCAGCTATCAACACCCCTGGCTCAGGCAGGGCACTCAGCTCCCGGCTCCTTACCTTCCCGGATTCTGTGGGCACAGGGAGGCATCTCAGTCAAGGGTGAGTACGTATAGAGCTCAGAGGCAGGGAGCGCCAAGATCACGGGGAGTGGATTCAGCCTGGACTCTCCAAGTGCAGTGGGGTTGTCCTACGCTCACGGAAGTCTCTGGACACAAGCCTGGGTACCCAGAGATCCCCTCTAATAGGAAGAGAGTGTGAGCTGCTCTTTGGGCTCTTGGCCTCCAATCAAGAAAAGAGTCTCCATGCACAGACTGGTGCCCGGTGCCAGGTGCTGGCGGGATGCAAAGGTGATCACAACACAAGTCACTATTTACAGAGAAGGGCTTTCAGGGTATGGGAGTGTGCTGTATTTTGATTTTTATACATTCATCAAAATTCATCAAGACATACACTTACAGTCTGAGCATTTTATTGTATGTAAAATGTACGTCAATGACTCAAAAAATCACCTGAGGGAGACACTAGGAAAGAGGAAAATTTGAGTGGGGCCACCAAGTAGGTATGTGCCTCCTGCACAAAAGCCAGAGAAGAAAGGACTCCATCACACAGCCCAGAGATGGGTGTGGCTGCCCGCCCCAGCAGGGGGCCCCTGGAGTGCCCGGATGGGTTCTGTGTCAGGAAGCCCAGGTCAGACGCGCCCATCTGCGTGTGCACATTTTAACCAGAACCCTCCCTCCGCACAGGCCTCTCTTCAGTGTGGAGTACACACCAAGACCTGCCCCCAGGCTGGGCGCAGGCCAGTGAGCTCTTGGTCCCTTTCCCGTCCTCAGCCACACCCTCAGGGTTTGGGGAAGAGGCTGGGAGAATTCAACCCTGACTTGGAGGAGGAGGATCTGTCAGTCTGCAGCTTCATTTCCCTCCAGTCCACCAATGGACCTCCCTCTTGCAGAGGGAAATTGGGGCAGGCACAGGTCATTTGCAGAGAGGGGCTCTGGGAGCACTCTGCGGAGCAGCCCCAGATGACAGGGTGTGAGCCGCCAGCGGCTTGGGGTGGCTGACTGGGAGCCGTGTCTCATCGCTTGGGAAGCCGGGTGCAAGCGCCAACAGCTCCCCTGACGCGGGAGGTGGGGGTGGGAGGCAGGTGCTGCTGCAGAGAAACAGCAGCCCCCACTCCGCCAGTCTTTCAGTTCGGCAGCAAGTCCCCCATTAAGCATCCCACGCACCTGGCGCGTTTTCCCTGGGGGTCTACACCCTGGTGGAGCCCGTACCTGGCCTCCTGGTGGGGAAGGGGCAGCCCTTCCTGGCTCCGGAGCAGGAGGTTCCCGGAAGAGGGCGGCTCTCTGGGCGAGGCCAGGCCTGGGGGAGGGGCGGATCCGCCACCGCAGCCCCCAAACAACCAGGCCACACCCCTCTTACTATAACAGGTGAGAGCTCCCCACCCAGGCCTCCCTGGCCAAACTCGCCTTCTGCCCTCTCTAACCTTGTGACTGCCACGACGAGGCATGACTGGCCCCTGCCATCTTCCCCTGCTGAGCTGTCCTGGTAACGTTCCCAAGCCCAGCCTCCCCCAGCTGCAGGAGGGAGGCTGACGCTGTCGACCTCTATGGGGAAAGCCACCAGAGAAGGAGCAGAGTGGCCCAAGGCAGTACCCAGCTCCTGCGGCTGCTCAGGATTCGGCAGTGCCTGTGATACTGCCAGGTCGAGCCAACACAGACCAACTCATTGATTTTTTTTTAATCATTAAAAAAAACCCAAAAAAACCCTCCTCCAATGGTCAGGAAAGAGTTTGAAAACTGTAAGCTCAGCAGAACTGGGGGCCTTTCCTCTTCCCAGTGTCAGGGAGTGGCAAGTCTAGAAAGAGGAGAGGGTTGGCCCGGAGCCTCTAGGGCCATCTTTGTGCTGTGCAGTGCCCTGCCACCGCCACTGCCCCCCACTGCAGCCCTGCATCCCTCCAGCTCTGCCCCCACACCTTGCCCAGTGCCCACTGCTCCCAGGCCAACACACACGTTTTTCCAGCTTTTGGGCTACGAGTGGACTGCACCAGCTGAAGCCAACATCAGAGACGAATGGGACAGCAGAGCAGTGGTGGGTACTCAGCCCCAGGTGGAGGCGCCCAAAGTCCACTGCACTGTGGATGGTAGAACTGCTCCTCAGCCAATATACAAGTGGCCCTCAGAACAGAGAAGTAGCCAAGCAGGGTGGGCTTCTGCCTTAGGATCTGTCTCCTCCACAGCCCAGCCATGAGCTATGAGGGTGCCCTGGAGACCTCAAGACTGAGGAACAGGTCCCTGGGTCTGTGAAACACTCATGGATTGAGAAGAGGACGGGAACAGAGGGTCAGGGCTGAGCTTCCTGGGTAAGGGGGGATGTCCACACAGGGACAACAGCTCTACAGAGAACTATTGGGGGTGGGAGTGCAGGCTGGCAGGGCTTGGCTTTGCTGTAGGGGTCGGGGCTTTGCTGGGCACCCTACTCCCCAAAAGTGGAGATTGGAGACAGCAGGCAGCAGCCTGAGGGGGTGAGACAAGCACTCCTCACTCCGTCTCCATCACTCCATCACTCCATCACTCCATCTCACTCCATTACTCCATCACTCCATCTCACTCCATCACTCCATCTCACTCCATCACTCCATCTCACTCCATTTCACTCCATCACTCCATCACTCCATCACTCCATCTCACTCCATCACTCCATCACTCCATCTCACTCCATCACTCCATCACTCCATCTCACTCCATCACTCCATCACTCCATCTCACTCCATCACTCCATCACTCCATCTCACTCCATCACTCCATCACTCCATCTCACTCCATCACTCCATCACTCCATCTCACTCCATTTCACTCCATCACTCCATCACTCCATCACTCCATCTCACTCCATCACTCCATCACTCCATCTCACTCCATCACTCCACTCTATCTCACTCTATCACTCCATCCATTTCACTCCATCACTCCTTGATCACTCCACCTCACTCCATCTCTCAGGGTTCGGAGTAGCCCTCCCCAGCAGCTGGATGCTGGTCTCTTCCAGCCTGGCGGCTTCTGCAGCATTAGCGGCTGCCAACTGCTGAGGAGAGTGCCTGTCCCTTCCCTCGGGGCCTCTCAGTGAGCCTGTGCCCCACATCCCAGGCGCCTCACCCAGTACACATGTCCTAGTAGTGCGACAGCGCTGTCAGCAGCCAGGGCCGCGCCCCTGAGCTTGCCTCTCTCCTGACCACCGCCACAGGCTCCCCTGTTGAGAGCTGCAGGGTGGAGGGAAAGGGTCCGACACCATCTTCCAGGGAGTGTCTTGCCAGCGAGCCCAGTGCCGGCTCCTGGCCTCAGTGTCCTCTGTTCCAGCCCCTGTCCCTTGATTGGACTCTCTGCAGTTCTGTCCAGGTCATCTGAGCCATGTCCCATGCTCTCCTTGACTCTCAGGGAGACTCCCAGCTGTGCATCCTGGGAAGAAGAGGTGAGGCCTGATGTGTGGGCCCGGCCTCTGTTCCACCCGCTCTGTCCCCAGGGTCCCCCAGGGTCCCGCAGGGGCCGAGGAGGAGGGAGTCTAGAGGAGGAGGGAGTCTAGAATCCCGCCAGCATACCTGAGGGGAGGAAGTGGAAAGAGGGGCGGCTGCGCGGCGGTGGGTAGGGCGAGTGGGGTAAGGAGGCCAAGCGGGCCAGGGGCACGGGAGAGAGCGGGTGGCGCCAGGCTGGGGCACTGAGGGCCAGTTAGCCCCTCCCTCACACACACCCCGGGGCTTCCCAGGGCCCGCGCCACCGACCTCCACTATGCAGACCCTCTGTGATACCCAGAGCCTGAGTCCTGACCTCCAGAAGACCCCAGGCTGAGGACCATGCAGGACAGTGAGGAGGCGAAGGAGGCACCCTTCACCTGGGGCCAGGTGCAGGCCTCCTGGGGACAGCATGCTGTCTTCCCCAGAGAGACCTGGCCTGCCGGCGCCCACCACTCCAGCCCCAGCCCACTTTCCACCCCACTCACCTGTTCCCTGCCCCCAGGTTGTCCCCAGAGGTCTCAAAGGGCCCACTGTCCTCGCCCAGGCTCCAGCCCCGCCGCAAAGCCTGTGGTGCCACCTGGTGGTCATGTCTGGGATGGCAGGCTGACTCCAGGGACTTGGGAAGGGGTCCAGGCCTCTCCTGCTCCCTCCAGCTCTGTCCAACCACTCAACCCCTGCTTTGCTCTCCTTGGGACTTTTGGTCCTTATGTTGCTGGCCCCACTGATTCAGCCGCAGCGTTCACAGCTGCTTATTGGGTGTGCCGGAGAGCCACGCCATGCTGACCTCACCTGGGGTGTGAGAAGAGATCTGGAAATAACAGCAGCCCCATGATGTGGAGTGACCTTGAACCCTCACAGCACTCTGGGGGAGGGCCTACTATTATCTCCATTTTACAGAAGAGGAGCTGGCCTCCAGATGTTAAGTCACTTGCCCAAGGCTACGCAACTAGTAAACATGGCACCGCGTTGAACCACACACCCAGGAAGTCCAGAGCTTCCCACGGCAGAGGCCAGTGGAGTCCACGCCTCCATCCCAGCACAAGCGCTAGCCTTGGATGGGGAGAGTGGAGAGAATGTAAACTAGGAGTTTGGTTTTAAACCCAGATCTAGCACTAACTCACTGTGGGACTCAGGGCAAGGCCCTTTCTCTGTGGGGCCTCCTCTACCCTGAGGGAGTCACACCAGGCAATCCCATGCATTCCTGAGCCGTAGCTGGGCCCTGGGCTCAGAGGTCCAGGCTGCTGCCTGCAGGTCTGGGCTTGGCTGGGTGGCTGCAGCTCCCACAGGAAGGTATTAGGTGAAACTCTGAGTTCTGACGGTGGTGTCTGAAATGGGCCTTCACAGACTGTGGGTCAAGGCTCCATGACACCTTCTTTGTGCCCCACCTCTCCTCCTTCCAGGAAGCACCTCTGCCAATTCCTGAAAGCCCCTGGCTTCCCCCTTGGAAGGCAGCCTTCAAAACCCTCCTCTCACTCCCCATGCACCGTGGGCTCCAGTCCCCTCGAGCTTCTTTCTGGCTGTCAGAGGTGCTCTCCCGGGCCTCCCACTGCACAGGCCTCTCCGCCCTGGAATGCTCTCCCCTCACCACTTAGCCTGGAAGCCTCTGCCCCGCCAGGCCTCAGTCCAGGTCTGCTCGGGTCCCTGTGTTATATGGCCCAACGGCACCCAGCACTTTCTATGGAGTATGTACTACTTTGACTGGTACAGTCAGTTCTCTAGGAAGCCTCGCGGGGAGCATGTTGCCGCACCCTGGGTCCGGTGCTGCACACGGCATGCAGCAGATGCTCCAGATGCTTAAGCACTTCAGTGTGCAGCCTGCTGCAACTCTCCATCGCCACCTGCTCGTGGCATCTGGCCCCACACTTATTTTCACCCATTTTGTACCCCCTGCACGCCCTGTCCACCTACAGGAGCTCTGCCTCTCCTGCCTCCCACAGAGGAGGGGAGAGGCTGCTGCTTGGGGTCCTCCTCCAGCCCTGGCTTCAGCCCGCTGTTATGCACATCACAGGCATCCTGGGAAGGTGACTGACACATTGCCACCCCCAGCCCAGGCCGTGCTCTCCTCTCCTGGGCAACAGAGTGCACACCTGGGGAGTGGACACATGTAGAATGCCAGGAGGAGGGAGGAGGCCCAGCCCCACTGTGGCCAGAGAGTGTCAGCAGCACAGGACAAGCAGGAAGGAAGCCTGGGGTTGCCTAGGCCAGCCTTCTCATGCACAGAGAAGTGACCAGAGGCAAGATGAGGTGGGGACTTGCCAGCCTCTGAGAGCTGAGGCTGGAGGTCAGGTGTCCTGGCCCAGGGTTCTTGCACTGTCTGTGGTCCTGGGTGCTACAGGAAAGGTCCCCATGGAGGCAGGAGAGTCCCTGACCCACCTCCCAGCATAGTTGGGTCCTTTGAGACACAGCGCTGTCACTTACCTGGTAGGGTAGGACTGAAGGACTGGATTCCTCCAGCCAAGAGACAGGAGCAAAGCCCTCCTCCCGCTTGGGTTCTGTTCTCCAAGACCAACATCTTGCTCCCTGGGAAATTTAAATTCCTAGCAACCTGGCATTGAAGCCTGTTATTACTGCTATTATAAATAGCCTGATACTAATAGCCTGTTAGTAGCCTGACAGCAATTGAATGCCTGCTAGATACTAAGCACTTCCCACACATATTTCCTCATTTAATCCCAACAACTCCAAGATACAGGTATTATTACCTCATTCAACAGATGAGGACAATGCGGTGTGGGTGACGAAGTGGCCATGAGAAATTGGCTGCCTGCTGCTGTTCCCTCCCTGCAGCCCCTTCAGACTTCTCTCCCTGCCTGGCTTCCTCACCGTCCCTTCCCTGTCTCTACATCCTAGCAGCACCCCCAACCTGTGTCAGGCAGCACACAGGATGGTTGGAGAGGTCTCCAGGATGATGGCCCTGCTGCCCGGCTGTGCACTCTGCACCCAGTGGCCCTGCGGGGCAAGCTGTGTCTGCTGCTCCCGGGCCAGCTTATTGGCCTACAGCTTCTGTAGCAGGGACCTGGGAGCTGGAGGGCATGGGGCTCTGTGAGCTGGGTCCACCAGCAGCCACTTCCTCCCGAGGTCTGCCCTTGTGGGCAGAGTCTCCAGTGCCCCGAGGAAACAGTACCATCTCCCCCATGCTTTGGCTTTCGCGCCTCCTTCTCTGCCCAGAACGTCTTACTCAGTTCTGCACATCCTCCCACCTTGGCACTCTATGATGTCCCTCCCACCAGCCTTGCTGCTTGGCCCCTGGCTGCTTCTGAACCCACTGTCCACCTTGGAGCTCACCGTCAGCTCACCCCATTCTCAGTCAGCACCCTATCCTGGGGCGACCTCAACCCCTCCCACATGCTCCTAACTAAAGGGATGGTGATGTCTCCCAAATGCACATCTCCAACCGCAATCCCCCGACTCAACTTCCCACCAGTAAGCATGCCGTGTTTAAAATGACCTCATCTCTACCTTTCCCGTCTCTCAGGGAGTGGCACTTCTCAGCTGACAGCCAATCACAGAGAACCATGAACTTTACCTCCTTCTCTCCCAGAACACCCACTTCTCAATGGCTTCTCTATCTTGAACTTCCTCCTTGCCTTTATGACGCTCTAATTTCTGATTTGTCCTTTGGGATGCTGCTCAGGTGCCACTTCCTCCGTGAAGGCTTCCTTGATTCCTCTAGGCTGAGTTGGGTATCCCACTGAAGCACCCCCATGGCACCCTGTGCTTATCTAAGCTAGGATTGACCTGCTAATAATGCAACTGCCTGGCTGCTGGCCAGTGTCCCCTAAACTGCGGCTACTCTAGGTCATATTGTGTTCTCTTAGCACCCAGATGATACCTGGCGCATAGTAAGCACTCCATCACTACTGAATGAGGGAATGGATACATTAATAAGAATAATACTTGGGAAACCCTGAGGCTTTGGGGCTCAGAAAACATCCATAAGGGAAGAAGTGAGACAGTGGGGTCTCCTCTACCCCATCAATACTCCTCCCTACAAAACCCAGGGGCCTGCTGGCATTCGCCAGTATTAGCAGGACAACAAAGGAGATCCAGCAGGAGCCGGTTCACCCGGTATTAGGAATGCTCGAAGCAAGTTCATCCTCAGGACCTTGCGAAGCAGGCAGGACAGCATCTCATCTCATTTAAGGAAAGCCCAGGGCTCAGGGTGGCTAAGTGAGGTGCCCAAGGCCTCCCCGCAGAGCAGGGCTACCCTTCTGACTCCCCATGCAGTCCGACTGACCACCCCTGTTCTCACCAGATGTTCTCTAGCTGCTACACCCCAGAGCCTCCACTTGTCAGCTCTGCCATACTCTCACCTCCCTCAGCTCCCGCTGGTTCCTGTCCAGCTGTAGCTGCAGAGCTTGGGAGAGCGGCTCACCTGGTCCACACCCTCTCCACCTGCAAGGTGCTCTGGGCTACATCCCCCAGCCTCTGCCCCAGCTGGCTCCTGTGCCTCCTATACTCCTCTCTCCAGGGCTTGGAGCATCTCCTGGGTCTCCCGGAGGCTCATGGCCAGGGTCTAAACAAGGCACACAAGACAGGAGCCTGATGCCCAGTCCAGTCCTCGGCTGAGCAGCCTCAGGCCCTTGCTCCAGGCAGGCCTGTCTCTCCTGCAGCGTGGCCAGCTGGCCCTGCACCTCCACCTTGCCCCACAGTGCCTAGGCAAATCTCTCTCGGGCTTTGGCCAGTGCCTGCTTGGGCACCCCTGTTTCTCGGAGCTTCAGCTTCAACTGGGCCTGCACCATCCAAAGCTCATCCGGTTCCTGCTCCAGGACTCTCAGGCCAGGGCCCTGTAACCCAACAAAGCAGGGGTCACTCTCCCACTTGAGAAGCATCCTGGACCATTGCTGCATTCCTAATCATTTATAGTCACAACAGGCTCACCTCACATTCTCCTGCCAGCCCCGATGGGAGGCATTTTACATACCTTTATTTCTCACAACTCTGAAAGGAGTGCTGTTTTGTCCTCATTTTGCTGATAAGGAAGGTGAGGTTCAGAGAGGTTAAGGCACTTGCTCAATATCACATATCCGGTCAGTTTATTGAGTTGAGACATTAGTCTAACTCCAAAGCCCATAACTGAATTACAGCCCACGATGGTTTGAATGTTTGTCCCTTCCAAGACTTATATTGAAACTTAATCCCCAATGTGGCAGTATGGAGAAGTGAGGCCTGTGAGAGGTGGCCGGGTCATGACGACTCTGCCCTCATGCATCGGTTAGCCCATTCATAGGTTGGTGGGTGAATGGGTTATCACGGGAGCAGGGCTGGTGGCTTTATAAGAAAAGGAGGAGAGACCTGAGCTAGCATGCTCAGTCCCCTTGCCATGGGATGCCCTGGGCCCAGGACTCTGCTGAGCACCAACCAGCAATAAGGCCCTCACCAGATGCAGCCCCTTGACCATGGGCTTCTCAGCCTCTGTAATTGTAAGAAATAAGTTTTCTTTCTTATAAATTACCCAGTTTCAGGCATTCGATTGTAAGCAACAGAAAACAGACTAAAACACTACCTTGTTCATTATTTATCAAGTCTTTGAGTATTGGTTTTGTGCCAGGTACTATTTTAGCCCTGGAAATAGAGTAGTGAACCTAAAAAAAAAAAAAAAAAAACAAGTCTGTAAAAAAGCAAGTGGCAGGTAAGGAATCTTACATTCTCATAGGAGTGATACAGATATAAGGCAAACCAATAAAATCAACGTGTCATATAGTGATATTGTGCTTTGGAGAAAGATAAAGCAAGGAAAATGGACAGACATTGATGACAGGGAGGGAGGTTGCCATCTTAGATAAGGTGGTCAGAAAAGGCCTCATGGAGAAGGTGCTTGAAGGAGGCGTGGGAGTGAGCCCTGCAGGTATCTGGAGGAAGAATGTTCCAGGCAGTGGGACAATAAGGAGACCATTGAGGCTGGAACAAAGGTGACCAAGACCACTCGCTGGGCTCAGAGAGGTACAGGCGCGCCAGGAACAGCTTCCCTAAGACAATAAGACTGGATACGGTACCCAAGCGTAATGAAAGATGTCAATTCTTTGAAATACCCAGAAGTTTACCCAGCTGTGGGTGGTTTGACACCAGGTTTCTCATTCACTCCACATCCACCAAGTCACTTCATCGACCCAACAGTGGCAAGTGGCAGGTAAGGGAGGGATGGCCCAATCTTACAGGAGGAGAACATTGAGGCCCGGAGTGGTTCCTTGTCCAAAGAAAACAGTGACTTCCCCACAAGGAGGATCTGTTCTTTGTGTCTTTAGGGTTTGGAGGGTGAGGGAGAGAGAGGACAGAGATGACGGTGATCCTCTTGTTTGCACAGGGGCAGAGGGATACGCTAGTCTGGAGCCAGAAACCACATCCTCCCCAATCAGTGCTCCCCACAACACCAAGCTCCAGGAACCTAAGGCGCAGGCACCCCACACCCGGCCTTGGTGAGCCCAAGCTGTGAAGCCTCAGAAGGAGGCGTGAGGGTCCTCAGAACAACCGGCTTCTGGTTAGCTGCTGCCAGGCTCCACTGGTCAATGAAAGGAAAGAGAAGGAAGGCTGGTCTTGCGCCCTCCGGGTAGAGATGAAGTGGACGGAGCCAGGAGGGCGAGCGTCAGGTGAGCACAGTGGCTGGGAGTGAGGCGGTGCGCATCGGATGATGTAGGGTCATCATTGTTCACCACCGCAGATGGTTCCCAATAATGCAATATTATCTTTTATATGTCAGTGCAGGTGTAACAACTTTTATCCTGTGCAGAGTCTAAAATTAGGAACAGAAAACACATCACTCGAATACATCTGCAATCAAATCGAGTAAATTTAGGTTTGGAATCTAAATTAATACACTCAACAGCACTCTTTCAACTATCATATATTATATATCTAATTCAGTTAAGGGGAGTCAGGAGAGGTGAAGAGAGAAAGAAGAGGGAGGGAGAGAAATGTTTTGTGCAATCATTTATACTTTTACTTATTTTATTGTTAAATATATCATCCCTATGAGAATTTTTAACAAGTATTTTTTTGGCTTAAAAATGATAATAAACTCCATGTTATATTACCCATATTAAGAAATTAAGAAATAGACCATTACCAGTTCCCTAAAGGCCTCCCCTTAGTTCCTTGCCTATCTTTCCCCCTCAGGAGCAACCACTATCCTGACACCTACCTTAATTACTCATTTGCTTTTCTTTATAGCTGCACCGCCTATGCATGCATCCATCCTGCATCTATGGTTTTACTATGTTTAGTTTTACTTAGTTTTGACCTTTATGTAATGGGCTTGGACTGTTTGTAGTTTATGTTATTTGTTTCTCTCAATCAAGTTGTTTTTGTGATACATTCACATTGATGAATAAAGCAGTTGCTCATTCTTTTTCAGAACTTTATTATATTTTATGTTTTTATCTATCCTACCATGGAGGGTATTGGGTTATTTCTAGCTTGTGGCTATTGAATATCCACAGTGCTGTTATGAACATTCTTTTACACAGGACACATATGCAAAAGTTTATCATCTAGCTTATATAGACATATAATCGGAGTTGCTGGGTCAAAAGACATAATTCCTGGCCGGGCACAGTGGCTCACGCTTGTAATTCTAGCACTTTGGGAAGCCAAGGCAGGTGAATCATGAGGTCAGGAGTTCGAGAACAGCCTGGCCAACACAGTGAAACCCCATCTCTACTAAAAATACAGAAATCAGCTGGGCATGGTGGTGGGCGCCTGTAATCCCAGCTACTTGGGAGGCTAAGGCAGGAGAATCACTTGAACCTGGGAGGTGGAGGTTGCAGTGAGCCGAGATTGAGCCACTGCACTCCAGCGTGGGTGACACAGCTAGACTCCGTTAAAAAAAAAAAAAAAAAAAGACATAACTCCCATGGTCAACCTGATCAGGTAACGGCAGACTTTCTCCAATTTACACTCCTATCAGCACTCCTATCAGTGGGTGAGAGTTCTCATTTTTTCACAGTTTTACCAAAACTTGTAACAGACTATTAAGTTTTGCCAATGGAATAGAGATGAAATATTACACAATTGTAGCTTAAATATGCACTTCTAGAATTACAAATGATGCTAAGTATCTTTTCACAAGTTTATGGGCCAATATTTGTATTATCTCGTTTGAAATGTCTTTATTTTTTGCCAGTTTTTTTCTTGAGATTTTTTTTCTCAATGATTTGAAGGGTTTCTCATGAATCTTAATTATGTACAATAATTTGACAGATATTTCTGTGGCAAATATTTCTGTTGCCCTGTGGCATATCCTTTGACATTCTTTATTGTCTTTTGATGAAAATACATGTCTAATTTTAACATAGTCAAATTTATCATCTCCTTTATGGCTTTGCTTTTGGAATCTTGTTCAGAAATCCTTCTCTAACCTGAGAAGAACAGAGATATTTTCCTATAGCATCTTCTAAGATTTATAGTTTTGCCACCTGTATATAAATGTTTAGTGCATCTGGAATTCATTGTTGTGTATGGTGTAAGGCAGCGATTCAATTTCACTTGGATAACCAATTGTCCCAGAATAATGTATTAAACAGTTTATCCTTAAACTACTGACCTGTAATAATCACTGTGTCATAAATTAAGCTTCCAAATAGGCATGGGTTTATTGTTTTCTACTATTCTATGTGTCTATTGATACACCAATATCATACTGTTTTAATTACTATAGAGATAATAAGTCTCGATATCTAATAGGGCACATTTTCTCCCTTCCTTTTTCTTCTTCAGCAATGTCTTCCCTATTTTTGATTCTTGGCTCATTCGCATCAATTTTATAATCACTTTGTCAATTTGCATGAAAAACCCTGTTGGGATTTTTATTGAAATGCATTGAATCTACAGACTCAATTAACATCTTTGAAATATTATCTTCCTATCCTGGAACATAGCATGTTCATTTATTTATGCCTTTTAAAATTTGTTTCAATAAAATTTCATAATTTCTTCATGGAGTTTTTGCACACTTTTTCTTAGATCTATTTCTGGGTGTTCCATATGTTTGTTGCTATCCAAAACGATATTTGTTTAAAGTAACATTTTCTAATTGACCATAGCTGTTCATGGAAATACAAATAATTTTTTAATGTAGATTATTTTATTCAAAACTTTTGTTAAATTCTTTTATTAATTTTCATAATTTGTAGATTATTTGGCAGTTTTATGTTGGCAATTGTATCATCTGCAGTAACGCCAGCTTTGCTTCTCTCTTTCCAATTCTTACGTGTTCATTGCACTGACTAGTAGCCCCAGTACAATGATAATTTCTGTAAATGATGACAGTAACAATTTGTCTTGCTTCTGATTTTAAAGTGAATGTTTTCAACATTCCAACATTAATTATGACGTTTCCTGCAGGTCTTTCTAGATGCTCTTTCCAGGGTTATGGATGTTTCCTTCTTTTTCTAGTTACCTAACAGTTTTTAAACATCACAAATGTAAACACAAACATGTATTACCAGAAAAGATTGTTCTAAATGGTTTACATATGTAAATTATTTTAATCCTTACAACTTCGTCGATAATAACTACGAAGAAGTTATTAATCTTATCTTGTTATTTTTAACAATAATAATTGTTATCTTGTTAATAATAACAAGATAAAATTCTTCTTGTACAGACAAGAAACGAAACTGAAGCTCAGAGAGATTAAATAGCTTGCTGAAGGTTATAAAGTTTCTTAATAGTATAATCAGCATTCAAAACCAGGCAGTTTGGCTCCAGAGTCCCTCTTATAACACTCTACTACCTCTCACTGAATGTTGAATTTTATTGAATCCTTTACTACATCTACTGAGGTGACTGTATGGTTTTTTTCCCTTTATCAATGTGGTGAATTATATTAATCATTTTTCCAATATTAACCCCATTTTGCAACTCTGGTCTAAATCTATCTTGGTCATAATGTTAAACATGTTTCCTTCTTGCTGAATTCAATTCACTGACATTTGTTAAGAATTTTGTTAAAGATTTTGCATCTGTGTTACTAAATTAGATTAGCCTGTAAATTTCCTCCTTTGTGCTCTCCTTGTGATTCTAGTGTCAATACTAGGCTAATTTCATTTAATAAATTGAGGAGTATATTAGTCAGCTCAGGCTGCCACAACAAAATATTGTAGATTGGGTGGCTTCAACAACAGAAATTTATCTTGGTTCTTGGCCAGGAAGTCCAAGATCAAGTTGCCAGCTGATTCCACTCCCGGTGAAGGCCCTCCTGGCTTGCAGATGGCACGCTTCCTGCTGTGTACTCACCTGGCTTTTCCTTGGTGTGTGCACATGGAGAGGGAGAGAAAGCTCTCTAGTGTCTCTTCTTATAAGGACATTAATCCCAACATGAGGGGCCCACCCTCATTACCTCCCAAAGGCCTCAACTCCAAATACCATCGCACTGAGGGTTAGGGCTTCAACGTGTATATTTTGGCAGGACATAAACATTCAGTCCATAACAGGAACTGAATAGACTGGAAAAGTTTGTAAAGATTGTAAATGTTCCTCAAACATTTGGAAGAACTTTCCACCTATCAGATTTTTGGGCTGTGTTTTCTTTGTGAGAAAATGCTTAACTACCAATGGGATTTATCTGATAATATAGGACTATTCGGGTTTTCTATCTTTTCTTGAATCTGATTTGGTAAATGATGTTTTTTCTAGAAATTTACACATGCCATTGACCTTTTCAATTGCATTAACCTGTTGTTTTAAATAGTATCTTTTATCTCTTCTGAATCTGTAAGGGTCCTCTTTTCCATTCTTAATAATATTTGACGTCTCTTTTTTCTTCAATTAATCATGGCACATTTGTTAATATTAATAGCCACTTCAAAAAGACAATATTGAGTTTGATTATCCACTCTGTAATGTGTTTAAAAATCATTAATTGCTGCTCTTTATTGTTTTCTTCTAAGTTCTTTTAAATTTATTTTGCTTTTTTTCATTTTTAAAAAGTTATTTTCTATGTTAGTCAGAATAGGCTAATTGCTGTAACAACCTCCAAATCTCAGTAGCCTAATACAGTTAAAGTTTATTTCTCATATCTCAGTCCAGTGTAGGCTGCCATGGAGGACCTTGCTCCACCCAAAGTCGCTCAGAAACTGGAGACACTTTCATCAATTGGCTCCGCTATAGTCTGGGTTGCAGAGTCTTACGAAAGATGCTTTGCATTCAGCTGGTAGCTGAAGGAGGAGAGAAAGAATGGATGCTTGTACAGGAAGTAGCGTTATTCACATTGCTTCTGCCCTTATCCCTTGACCAGAGCTCGGTCACATGATCACAGCAGACTGTGGGAGTCTGGACAATTGTCTCTGACGTGGATCCTTATCTTATTAATATTGAACCTTTCCATTCTTTTTCAGAGTAAGCATGTAAGCTACTGATTTTCTTCTACGTTTTATTTTCACTGGATTCTATAAATTTTCTTATGTAGCTTTAAACATTATTATTTAGTTCTATATATTTTCTTCTTTTTTATTATGATTTTTTCTTCGTGTAATTAATTGTTCCATGGCGTGATTTTGAATTTCCAAATGTATGGACATTTTATATATCTTTTTTATTTTAAAATATCTATACTGGTCATTCTTTCTTGTTTCTCAGAGCTTATCGCTAGAATCATTTTTCTTCCATCTGAAGCTAATGAGTGAAAATTATTCAGTTTATTGGTTATTCTCTCAGCTCTGTTTTCTAAAACAGTCTCTATTTTGCCCTCATAATTAATACATTCAGAGAAGTTAAATTGTTGGATTACCAAGAGATCTCTACATGATAAGGCTTTTGGTATATATTAACTAATTTTCCTGCAGAGATAGTCTATTAATTTATAGGACAGCAGTACATGAAAGTTTATATTGTGATACTCTGAAAAATTAGTTATTATAATTCTTTAACTCTTGCTAAACTGATGGGAGACAAGTGGCACATAATTGCAATACACTGCTTCATAATTTTTATAAACTCCATGATTCCTTTTTGTACAATTGTCTATTACAATGTTGTCCTTTTCTTATTGACTTATAACTCTTTATTTATTATCAAAATTTGACTGCTATATATGCTGTAAAAATTTTAAACCAATTTTTCATTTGCCTTTTAACTTTGTTTATGGCCATTTTAAAATTCAAAAGTTATTTTGTTACGTAGTCAACTCTACAAAAAGTTTTCCTCTTTGATGTAAAGGGCTCAGAAAGCCCTTTCCCAGCACCAAATGAAATAAATAATAACTTACATTTTTTCTTTTACTTTTATATGTGCATGTTTTATGACTCTCTTTAATCCATTTGAAATGTATTATGGTGTATGGTATGAGGTAAGCATCCAATTAATTTTTTCCCAACTAGTTGATCAATTATCCAAGTACCATTTCCCTCCTTACTCAAAAACCATCATTATTTTACCTTTAAACTAAGCATTTTATTTTTTATTTGTTTGAATGAAGTCTCTCCATCCATATGGCATTTGGTAGATTTCCTCAGCCAAATATGACTAAAAATGGCACTTACATCAAACATTTATTTCACTTTCTGTACATTTGCCTCATAGTCTCTCTGTAAACCCTCTCTCCTTTTTATAAATTGGAGCCAAGAGAGGGTAAGATATGTGAGTAATGCTGTCTCTGCATGTGGGCCTTTTGAGAGATTGGGAGGGATCATATCTTGAGAAGTAATAAAAAATATTTGAGCTCAGTATATGTGAGCAAAAAGTTGAGATGCCAAGAACAAATAAGATCCAGTACCTACTCTCACAGAACTAATGTTCTAGTTGGAGAGACAGACAAAGATGCAGAAAAGACAAATAATGAAATGGTAGATACATTCCTTTAACACGGTAAACGATACAGGGATGCCTGTTATCCATGCAACAGTTCAATAGAGTGTTGGAAGCAGTAGTCAATGCAACAGGTGAAGAAAATTAGGGTGTAAAAAACAGGAAGAGAAGAAATAAAACTGCATTATTTGCAGATGATATGATAAAATATTTAGACACTGAAAAGATTTAATAAACTATTATAATGAATAAGTCCAGCAAAATTGGTGAATATAAGATTAACTTTTAAAAAATCAATGTCATTGTTTTACATCATCAATAACCAATTAAAAAATAGAGTAGACAGTAGAATGTCACTCATAGTTACAAAAGCTACAAAGTAGCTAGGAATGACTCTAACAAAGGATGCACATCACATTCTTAGGGAAAATGTAAAATTTAATAAAGGCATTTAATAAAAGACATTTAATAAAGTCTTTTTAAATACTCGAATAAGTGAAAAGGTTAAATCTCACTCATCAGTAGGATAACTGAATATTGTAAATTTGTCCATTATCCCCTTTGATTAATCTCAATAAAAATTCCAGAAGTATTTTTTAAAACCCAAACTTATGCTAAAGTCTATATTGAAAAATAAAGTTCTACAAATAGCCATGCTAATTTTGTAAAAGAAAATCCAAAAGAGGGATCTAATCCACCAGATATGAAGTCATACTAAAAATTACACCACTATGCTACTGATGTGGAAACAGGAAATGGACCAAATAACAGAATACAGAGACCAGAAACATACAAAATTATATACTAGAACTTTCCCCGGTGGCAAAAGAAGAGACTATTGAATAGCATTAGGAAAACTAGATCACTAAACGGAGAGAAAGAAAGATAGCTTCTACTTCAATCCATTTATGAAGGTGAACAAATGAATTAAAGACCTAAATGTCAAGGTAAAACAGCCAACTGAAGGAAAGGTAGTGGGATATCTTTGTGACTTTTGGCTTGGGAAGAATTTCTTAAATAAAACTCCCCCGCAACACACACACACACACACACACACACACACAAAATAAAGAAAAGAATAATGGATTTTGCTACATCCAAATTAATGTTTCTTCTTTACTAAAAAACACCATAGGTTAAGTTAACAAACATGATAGGTTAGGAGCCTTCTATTTCTAGCAATATAATGGAAAAAAAAATCCTGAATACCCAGTGCTGCAAAACACCTAAAAATGCTAGATAAAATATTTTTAAACATAATTTTAAATGCATAGCTGAGATTACAAGAAAGAAAGGAAAATCCTCAGAGGCTAAAAATGAACTGGTAGCACAAATCCTGAGTGTCAAGTGAGTGTTGTGCCATCATCAACACTTTCAAATTTATCAATTTTAATGTAAGGGGTAGAGGGACACAAAATAGGACCTTTGGTGAAATAAGCCTTAAAAGGAATAAACTGATTCCAAGAAGCTTAACTGTGTGCCAGAACAAAGACCAACTCTAGAAATTCTAGAGATTTAAAGGATACAATATCTGAAATGAAAAACATACAAAACGAGATCACCAGTAGTTTAGACACTGCAGAAGAAAAAAATTCAATGAACTTCAATACATAGCTATTGAAGCACGGAGAAAAATAGAATGAAAAACAAACAAACAAAAAGAATAGAGCCCTAATGAGCTGTGTTCAAATGTCAAGCATTCTAACATAAGTGAAATTGGAGCCACAAAATTAGAGGTACAGAAAAATATTTGGATAAATAATAGCCAAACATTTCTAAATTTGATGAAAATTACAACCCACAAATCCTTCCCACAAAGAAAACTCCAGGCCCAGTGGTTTATCAGTAAATTCTACCAAGCATTTAAGGAAAATATAACATCAACTCTATACAAACTTTTCCAGAAAATAGAAGAGGAGTAAGTAATAAAGATTCTAAAAGTAGACCCACATATATGGTCAATTGACTTAACCCCCAAGTTGAATAATCATAAAGAAAATCTCTCCAAGATATATTGTAATTAAATTGCTGATAAGGGGAAAATATTAAAAGCAGAGAAAAGTGTTCATCGTACCTAACAACAAAGATAAGAATGATAGCAGACTTTTCAACTAAAATTACAAGTCAAAAGATAATTAGGTGAGAAAAGATAATAAGGTAACAGATTAAGAATAAAAAGAAGACACACGTTTCTACTGTGAAGAATGAAAGAGGGTATCACTAGACAGCCTACAGATAGCAAAATGATTATAAGGGAATATTATAAACAACTTTGTACCAACAAATTCAACAATGTAGATGAAATTGACAAATTCTTTAAAAGTCGCAAATTATCAAAGGTCATTCAGGAAGTCATTGGTAGCTTGGATAGCCCTATATATTTGCTGAAAAAATTGAGTCTTAGGTCAAATCCTTCCCACAAACAAAACTCCAGGTCCAGTGGCTTTATTGGTGAATTCTACCAAACATTTAACGAAGATGTAACATCAACTCTATACAAACTTTTCCAGAAAATAGAAGAGGAATAAGTAGTAGTCTAAAAGTCGACCCACACATATATGGTTAATTGACTTTCAACAAGCATTCCAAGGTAATTCAATGGAGAAAAAGAAACTCTAAGAAAAAAACACAGCTTGACTCTTAATACCTCACACCACATACAAAAATTAACTTAAAATGAATAGAATGAAATGCAAGAAGTAAAACCATAACACTTCTAGAAGAAAACAGGAGAAAAATCTTTGTGACCTTGGATTAGGCAACTGTTATTCTTAATTTACAAATGAGGAACAAGACATAAATAGGTTAAAGATCTTGCGCAACTAGTTAGCAGCAGAACTAGTCTTTAAACCCTTAAACATATGCTCAGATTCTTTTTTTATTTTTAATTATACTTTAAGTTCTAGGGTACATGTGCACAACGTGCAGGTTTGTTACATAGGTATACATGTGCCATGTTGGTTTGCTGCACCCATCAACTCATCATTTACATTAGGTATTTCTCCTAATGCTATCCCTCCCCCGGTCCCCCACTCCCCAACAGACCCCAGTGTGTGATGTTCCCCACCCTGTGTCCAAGTGTTCTCATTGTTCAATTCCTACCTGTGAGTGAGAACATGCAGTGTTTGGTTTTCTGTGTCCTTGTGATAGTTTGCTGAGGATGATGGTTTCCAGTTTCATCCATGTCCCGGCAAAGGACATGAACTCATCCTTTTTTATGGCTGCATAGTATTCCATAGTGTGTATGTGCCACATTTTCTTAATCCAGTCTATTACTGATGGAAATTTGTGTTGGTTCCAAGTCTTTGCTATTGTGAACAGTGCTGCAATAAACATACGTGTGTATGTGTCTTTATAGTAGCATGACTTATAATCCTTTGGGTATATACCCAGTAATGGGATCGCTGGGTCAAATGGTATTTCTAGTTCTAGATCCTCGAGGAATCGCCACACTGTCTTCCACAATGGTTAAACTAATTTACACTCCCACCAACAGTGTAAAAGCATTCCAATTTATCCACATCCTCTCCAGCATCTATTGTTTCCTGACTTTTTAATTATTGCCACTCTAACTGGTGTGAAATGGTATCTCATTGTGATTTCGATTTGCATTTCTCTGATGACCAGTGATGATGAGTATTTTTTCACGTGTCTGTTGGCTGCATGAATGTCTTCTTTTGAGAAGTGTCTGTTCATATCCTTTGCCCACTTTTTGATGGGCTTGCTTGTTTTTTCTTGTAAATTTGTTTAAGTTCTTTATAGATTCTGGATATTAGCCCTTTGTCAGATGGGTAGATTGCAAAAATTTCCTCCCATTCTATAGGTTGCCCCTTCACTCTGATGGTAGTTTCTTTTGCTGTGCAGAAGCTTTTTAGTTTAATTAGATCCCATTTGTCTACTTTGGCTTTTGTTGCCATTGCTTTTGGTGTTTTAGTCATGAAATCTTTGCCCATGCCTATGTCCTGAATGGTATTGCCTAGGTTTTCTTCTAGGGTTTTTGGTTTTAGATCTAACATTTAAGTCTTTAATCCATCTTGAATTAATTTTTGTATAAAGTATAAGGAAGAGATCCAGTTTCAACTTTCTACACATGGCTAGCCAGTTTTCCCAGCACCATTTATTAAATAGGGAATCCTTCCCCCATTTCTTGTCTTTGTCAGGTTTGTCAAAGATCAGATGGTTGTAGATGTGTAGTGCTATTTCTGAGGCCTCTGTTCTGTTCCATTGGTCTGTATGTCTGTTTTGGTACCAGTACCATGCTGTTTTGGTTACTGTAGCCTTGTAGTATAGTTTGAAGTCCCAGCTCTGTTCTTTTTGCTTAGTATTGTCTTGGATATTCGGGCTCTTTTTTGGTTCCATATGAACTTTAAAGTATTTTTTTCCAATTCTGTAAAGAAAGTCATTGGTAGCTTGATGGGGATGGCATTGAATTTATAAATTACCTTGGGCAGTACGGTCATTTTCACGATATTGATTCTTCGTATCCATGAGCAGTGTCGTCTTTTGACATCCGTGAGCAGTTTGTGTCATCTTTTATTTCATTGAGCAGTGGTTTGTAGTTCTCCTTGAAGAGGTCCTTCACATCCCTTGTAAGTTGGATTCCTAGGTATTTTATTCTCTTTGAAGTGATTGTGAATGGGAATTCTCTCATGATTTGGCTCTCTGTCTATTATTGGTGTGTAGGAATGCTTGTGATTTTTGCACATTGATTTTGTGTCCTGAGACTTTGATGAAGTTGCTTATCAGCTTAAGGAGATTTTGGACTGAGACAATGGGGTTTTCTAAATATACAATCATGTCATCTGCAAAGTGGGACAATTTGACTTCCTCTTTGCCTAATTGAATACCCTTTATTTATTTCTCTTGCCTGATTGCCCTGGCCAGAACTTCCAACACTATGTTGAATAGGAGTAGTGAGAGAGGGCATCCTTGTCTTGTGCCGGTTTTCAAAGGGAATGCTTCCAGTTTTTGCCCATTCGGTATGATATTGGCTGTGAGTTTGTCATAAATAGCTCTTAATATTTTGAGATACACTCAGATTCTATACTTGACTGGCAAGGACTTTTTTTGGCTTTGTGTGGAAATGAATGAAAATGCCATGACTGTTCCTTTTGCCTTCATATCCCACTCCAGTTACAGAAGTATGCTAGCCCCTCCCAGGGACACCTAACCTGGCCTGCCCCAGGATATTGGCATTCTACTGTCCACTGCCAAAAAGACCACTGCTTTCCACTGTCCCAGTCCTGTGAGAGTAGGAACTCTGCCTCCATCATGGATGGTGCCCAGAGCACACATACACCTGTAAATTTGGTCCAGGAATGTTTCTCTTTGGCATTAGACCAAAGGGCTGTGATTGCTACATAGGTCACCCTAAGTTGTCCAAACTGAACCACTTCGCAGTCCTTTAACCCAATTTTTGCTTCACACCTCCTTGCCTTTGCTCATGGTGTTCTCCACCCCGATACACCCTTGCCCATTCCTGCCTGTCCAGTTGCTACTTTTGCCTCAAGTGTGTTACCATTTTAGGTAGCCCTCCTTGAGGTTCTCAGCCTGCAGCATCTCTTCTCCTCTGAACTCCTCTGGACTTTATTGGTGCCTTTCTTAGAGTACGCATCACAGGCTACCTTGAATAATGCTTCTTGGTATACAAGTCTTGCCTCCCTGCCATGGGTCCCTTGGCAATAGGACTCATATCTGAGTCACCTTCATCTCTGCCTCCACAGTGCCTGATCCAGGCTCATCGAACAAATGAAAGTGTCTCATGAAGCCATCGTGGGTTATAGTCTTTTGTCCCTATATTGCTTTGAAAGGTCAGTTCCTTGTACCCCACCCTTAGAGGTGCAGAAAGGTCTCTCTTCTCATCCTTATTATGAGTGTCTCCTCAGAGCTAGGCATGCCACAGGCACTGGGTCACCCTCTCTGTGCAAACGACTTCTCTGCATTTCTGAAACCACAGACTATTGGCCTGAGGCCCTACCATCCTTCAACTCCAGGACTGCTCAGCATGGAAAGCACTCATGAGAATAGCCCCACACAGGCTGAGGTGTCCAGCCACTGCCTCTCAGTTTCTAATCACCTCCTTCTTTTCCCATGGCCATGCTGTTGGCCTGCTGTGATAGCAAGGTAGAGATAACAAGAAAAATTCCAAGGAAAACAGCTTATGCATGTTTCTTTGGTGGGGGAAGGAATGAGCTGTAAAAGGTCGTCTGGTCTGTGCCCCTGCCTCTGGGGGACACTCTTGGTCTGTTTTGGGTGAACAGTTCTCTCTCCGGTTCAGAGAACCTTCCCTTGGTCACATATTCTCACTCTTCAGAAACGGATTTTTGGCATTAACCCCTCCTCCCATGATTCACCCTCCTTCCTTCATGCATCTGACCTGCAATTGGTGGCAAAGGGAGACTGAGGGAAGCAGAAGCCAGGATCTGAGCAGAGGGAATGAAGGGCAGACAGTGTTCTAGCTCATCGGGTCACCTACTAGTGACCTCAGAGCTGATGTCCTGGGAGAGAGTGGGGCTCAGCCTTCCCCGGGGCTCCTTCCTTTCTTTTGGCTCCTGGAAACTCTTGAATATTTCTGGGGAGCCTGAGAGTTTGGGGGCCATGTCTTCAGGATAATGGAGTGCAAGGCTTCTGGGGGCAGTGGTGGGGTGACCCACCTGGGAAAGGGAGTCATCCCATCCCTCCTGTGACATGGGGCAGTGGGGGCTGTGAAGAAGGTGAGGAGGCCCATGCAGCCTTGAGTGAGTCACACCGTCATGCACTTGATGGCCTCTTTCTTCCCCTTCTAACAGGGGCTCAGATCCTGGGGTAGGATTCTCCCCAACTCAGACTCTTTCTAGTCCGAGGGAGTGACAGACATAGGACAGCCCTAGGTAACCCCAGCCCGCCCTATGGTCTCCACACATATAACACCTGGGGAGGCCTCCAGCCCTGCTGCTCACAGGATTCCTGCCAGTCAGAGGAGTGCAGGAAACACGGGCCGGGAGGAAGAGAAGCATCTCCATCACCCTCTAACCTTTCTTGGCTTTCTCACCCTTGCAATCAACTATGCAGGCCTGGGCTGCAGGAGAAGAGTCCAATTCTGAGCCCATTCTCCCCTCCATCCAGAACCCACCCATCCTCCCAACTGAAGCCTGGAATAAAGGCTCTGCTTTGGAAATCTTTCCTCCAACACACTCACCCCAAGTAAATTTGCAAACGATCTGCCCGTATTAGCCTAATGTTTTAATGAAGAAATGTATAGAAAGCACATGCCGCACCCCTGCCCCCACCACACACACACCCTTGATGCCCTAGTCCTCACCCAGGTCCTCTGACCTCCTCTCCTCTTCCCTCCCTGTGGTCACAGCAGGCCCAGCTGTGCCCACCCTCCCTCCGAGGGGCTCAGCCCAGGAAAATAAGGAGCTGGCCCATCCTGCAGGCAGGTGCCCTCTGGATCTCCTGAAGCGAAGAAGAAAGAAACCCATATGATGAGGGTCCAGGAGGTTCACTGTCATTCCGTTGAGTGACTTAGCTTGGAGCCAGGAGGCAGAATGGCCTCCTCCCTTGTTTTTCTTCCCCAAGGACTTCATGTCCTCCTGGCCAAAACCTCACCAGGAGTCTTCTCACTCCTGTCTTCCTGGGGCTCTGGGCACAGCCTCCATCCTTGGGATTGGCCTCCCAGGCCAGTGCAGGTGTCAGAAGTGAAGCTTCAAGGGTCCAGGACCATCCCAGGGTGAGGTGAGGCTAGGCGCTGGGTTCTGCAAGACACAGGATATTCCAGTTGGTCCAGAGGGGCAGCCACCCTGCCCCGCACCTGTTCAGTGGTGAAGAAAACTCAGCATGGTGCTTAGGCTACAGACTCTGCTGTCAGGGGGTGTGGATTCAAATCCGGAGCCACCATGTGCTCTCTGAGCTTGGGCAAAGCCCTTTGCTGGCCCCTCGGGGAACCATAGCCACACCCAATGCCAGCTTTGTTCCGGGACTGCATGTGTACGCGAGCTGCGGTGCTTCGAGAGTGGCTTCCTAATGCCTAAGCATGGGCGCTGCGGAGAGGAGAGATACTCTGCTCCAGTGCAGAGGGGTCGTTTTTCCACAAAGGTCACCTGAGGCTTGCCTTTTATTACTATTCAAAATATAAGGTGTTTTAAGTACTATTGAAGGAAAAACTTTATTAACATATATTATCTGCAGTACTGAAAAGGAGACTACCAATGAGAGAATCAGCATGGCTCTCTAGGCACTAAATGTCCATATCTCGACATATTTAAGAAAGAACAATACGGACACCTGTTCATTTCTCAGCCTGCAATGTGTCGTGTGGCCCCACTGGGAAGCGCAGGTGGGCAGTACGCAGCCTTTCAATCAAGAGTTGCTCACCAAGTTCAAATACCTCAGTTTAAAAGTGGACAAATCGGCCAGGCACAGTGGCTCACGCCTGTAATCCTAGCTCTTTGGGAGGCTGAGACAGGTGGATCACCTGAAGTCAGGAGTTTGAGACCAGCCTGGCCAACATGGCGAAAACCTGCTTCCATTAAAAATACAAAAAAATTAGCCGGGTGTGGTGGCGGATGCCTGTAATCCCAGTTACTCGGGAGGCTGAGGCAGGAGAATATTTTGAACCCAGAAAGTGGAGGCTGCAGTGAGCCGAGATCACGCCATTGCACTCCAACCTGGGCAACAAGAACAAAACTCCATCTCGATAATAATAATAACGATAAGAATAACAATAACAATAATTTTTTTTTAAAAAGTGGGCAAATCGAGACCACATGTGGGCTTGTGTTGGTAGGTTAAATAGCTGAAAGTTCATAGAGTCAGGCAGAGAGTCCTGGTCTCCTGACTCCCCGCTGAATCCCTCTAGGCACCCCTTGGAGGCTCCCTGAAGGCAGGCAGGTGACTGCTCTCCTGGCTCTCCTTCCTGTCCCACTGCCAGGGCAGCCACCATTACCTATGACAATGAGGGTGGCAGTACTGACTGCCTGGCCCAGCGTGTTCTCGGCCACAGCCTTGTACTCGCCGCTGTCCTTCAGGGATACGCTGGGGATGGTGAGGGAGCACACGCCCATCAGGTCAGTGCTGTACACTGCGGGGTTTCCTTCCAGGCTGCGGTCGTTCTTGAACCAGGTGACGTGGGGCCGGGGCGAGCCCTGCACGGCGCAGCTCATGCAGCACTCGCAGCCTTGGGGCAGGAGATGGGACCGCAGGCCCACCAGGAACCGGGGCTTCTGGCTCAGGTCGGGCTCCCGGTAGCTCTGAGCCTTCACTGTGAACCTGTCTGTGGTGAAAGCCGGGGTGAGAGGGAGGAGGGTGAGAAAGTGAGGAAAGCCTGGCTGAGACTCGAGTCTGGGTAGAGAGCTCAAGACACTACCATGTAGGCCTTACCTGGGATTTCCTGCCACATCTTGCCTGCAAATTTGGACCCCAAGGCTTGCCTCATTCTATCCTTTTCCCAAAATTCTTTATGGATTTTTTTTTTTTTTACTTTATGGATTTTTTGGTAGCTAACACACATTCACTGTGGACAATGAGAATACACCGAGAATCAAAGGAGAAAGAATAAAAACCAGTCATAATGTCACTACCTGTAGATGACCATAGCTGACATTTTGGTGTAGAGCTTTCCTGATATTTTTGTATTTTATGAAAAAGAAACCTTCATTTGATTTTATAGCCTGCTCTTCTAGTGACTGATCTTAAGGTCCACATCTACCTTGCTGTAAAATACACTTTGTTTTCAGAGAAATGTTAACCTCTATTTGCCTTATTGTCTGTGACTGCTTTTGAAAATCCTCCCAAAGCCACCTCAGACACCCAAACACCCACACCAATCTCATTCTCCCCACGGAGGTCAGGGGTGCAGAGGATGTCAGTACAGGTAGGTGTGAGGCAGGAGAGGGAGGAGCAGCAGCTCAGGGATGCTGGCTGTTATTTGGCATGCTCCAGGCCATCTCTGCCACAGTCCCTATCCTGTGCACCTGCCATGCTTGGGAGCATCCCGCTGCACTGCAGAGTGCAACCCCCACCCTGCCTCCTCCTCCCTCTCAGGGGCTGCTTACCGCGCTGCCGGGGGATGCACCAGGGCTGGCTGGTGTACGAGGGTTTGCTGGCCCCCAGCTCATTCTTGGCCACCACCCTGAAGTGGTACTCGTGACCAGGGAGGACGCCCAGGAGAGTGAAGCGGTTGGTGTGGATGCGGTCGGCTGCCTCGCGCCAGGGACCATGTGCCGAGGAGCGTGTGAACACTGTATAGTGTAGCGGGACACCCCGGGCCTCGTCCGGAGAGGGCTCCCACTCAGCCGTCACCGTCCCAGGCACATTCTCCTGCAGGTGGATGGGCCCAGGTGCCTGCGGACATACTTCAAGAGAGACGGCAGAGGGAAGTCACGTGGAGGGGACCCAGCAGGGCTGCTGCCAGCCCCCTCCAGGTCCCAAGTCTTCTAAGGGTCCTGGGGAATGCAGTCTTGCCACATAGGTAGCTGGGGCCAGAGTGAGTTTGGCCAGATGTCCACAGTTATCTCTAGAGGGTAGAAAATCTCCCCAAAAGAGTAATTATAATTCACTTCAGTTTTTAAGTAAAATGACACAGGACAAGACATGCATTTTTGGACAGAGGCAGGGCTCTCATGAGGCCGCATTACAGAGCCCCCACTGTTAGTCTATTTGATCATTTCTGGATATCCAGAAGCTCCTCCAGGGCAGGGGCTGTGTGGAGCCACAGCTGGGGAGGAAAGCCTTTATTCTGTGCAACGGCTGCAAACAATTTTGTCCCCTGGGTCTTTGGAGTGATGTAACAGTGGTGACTGCCTCTGCTCACTGACTCAAAGGGAAGGATAACTGAGGTTGGAGAGGAGCCATGACATGACTGTCTCTAGGCTCCTGAGGCAGAAGGACAATGGAAGTCCCTGGGAAGCTTCCGGGGTCCTTTCTACTTTGTATCATCAAGCACAGAGGAAAGGTGGAGCATGGTCACCTTGCATACCTAGCCCTGGAAGAGTGGCTGAGACCTATGCCCAGACCCGTGGACATCTCCTTGCCTTGGTGAGTGGCCAAGCCAGCGTCCAGAGCCCAGAGCCAGACCTGCCTCACCTGCCACCCTGATACGGAAGCTGTGGGCAACCTCCTTCCCCTGCAGGGTCCTCAGCACTACAGTGTAGAGACCACTGTCTGAGAGGCCAGCCACAGGGATCAGAAGCTGGGTGAGGCCATCCTTTGTGACGGTCACACTTCTTTTGGGCAAGGGCAAGCCGTCCTTCAGCCAGGTCACCTCAGGCATGGGCACGGCCTGAGAAAGGAGAGGAAGGAAAAGTTGAGAAGGGCAGCTGGCAGTTTCATGGAGGTGATGGCATTTAAGCTAGGCTGAAGGTAGAAGTGGTGAGAAGAGCCTTGTACAAGGAGAAAGTTGGCAAGAAAACGCAGAAGGTAGACAAGAAAACACAGGTGGGAAAGAGGGGTGGTGATAAAGTGTGAGGTTGGCAGATGGGGATGGTAGGGGGGCAGTGGAACAGGAAAGGAAGTTGGACGAGGAGATTTGGCAAAAATGCAAAGTGCCCTCCACGTCACACCTGCACAGACATCTGGATGTTATCCTGTAAGCCAGGAGCCACGGCTGTCAGATTCTGAGCAGGAAAGCATAATGAGTTCTGGATCCACATTGCAGGGGGTGGGATGGGAATGAGAAGGGATGTGTGGGGAGGGGAGTGTTAACTACCCTGGCACCCACATAGGAGATAATTTGGCAAAAGTCTAGGAGGAAGATTTCGGTGTCCTGGCCTTGAACTGTGGTGACCCTGAGCAGGGTGGGAAGGCCAGTCCAGCTGCTTGGTGACTGTGCCGCCAGTTCCCTATGGGGCCCTCAGTACAGGGCACGGTGGGTACCAGAGTCAAATGAAGACACTGATAGTAACTAACTGAACTTACAGGATTGTTCTGAGAATTTAAAGTGTTAATAATAAATACATGGAAAGCAGAGAGAACAAGACCTAGTACATGATAATTACTCAATGTGCATTAAATATTTTTGTCATCATTATCACTATCATTATTATCATTATTGTGGTTAAGAACAAGTCATTTAGAGTAAGATAGACTGGTTTGAATCTGGCTCTGTGTGCTATGAGCTTCCTACACAGATGATGATGATTTTAAACAATAATAATATTAAAACATATTGGGTGCTGCCATATGCCAGGCCCTACATATACACTTTCAATATATTAATTCCTTGAACCCTCAGACTTTTGAGATAGGTTACTATTATTATCCCCTTTTGACAGATGAGGAAGGTGAAACACAGAGATGTTAAGATATTTGTCCTGGCTGGGCACAGTGGCTCACACTTGTAATCCCAGCACTTTGCGAGGCCGAGGCAAGTGGATCACCTGAGGTCAGGAGTTCAAGACCAGCCTGGCCAACATGGCGAAACCCCAGCTCTACTAAAAATACAAAAATTAGCCAGGTGTGACGGCGGGCGCATGTAATCCCAGCTACTCCGGAGGCTGAAGCAGGAGAATCGCTTGAACCCAGGAGATGGAGGTTGCAGTAAGCCGAGATCTCGCCACTGCACTCCAGACTGGGAGACAGAGTGAGGCTCCATCTCTAAATAAATAAATAAATAAATAAATAAATAAATAAATAAATAATATTTGTCCAAAGTCAAACGGCTGTGAGTGATGACGTCAAAATTTGAACCCAGGCAGTTTGTACTTTTAGCCACCACCCTACTGTTATAAAGTCAGGTGGTGTTAGTGTTGGTTAAGGATCACCCTGAGTCAAATGTAGGTCATGTGATTGCACAAAAATACATTGCAAAGCCAAAGGGGACCATCGGCACGGCCGGCTTTCTGAATTCCCAAACTAGGAGAGGTGGAGAACCGGAAGAGCCTTAATTTGGAGGTGCAGTAGCAGAAGCTACCACTAGAGGGATTTGCAGGCCTGGAGCAGAATGGCCACCCAGTGGCCAAGTGAGGGCGGTACCTTCAAGGAGGACCTGAATCCTTCCTTCCTCATGTCTCTCGCCTGATTTCCACAAGCCCAGGACACTGACTAGGGGCCAAAATGGAATAGGGAAGAAAAGAGAACCACAGGGCTGAGTCTGGCCCCCTTGGCCTCTCTGGGCTTCCCTCCCCACACCCCTGTAGGTACACTCACTTCAAAGGAGATCGGCACACGAACAGTGTCCCCGATCTTGACCGTCAGCAAGTCCTTGGTGCTGGAGTCCACAAGGAACTTAGGACAGACTGAAACACACAAGAGGACTGGTTACCTCCCTTCTGCCTCCCAGTTGGACCCCAGCCCCAGGTCCCCAGCAAGGCAGGGCTGGGGGGGAAGAATGAGCCAGTTGGGATGCTGAGATCCCAACACGTTGGGGCCTCTAAAGGACTGGAGTGCAGCTGGGAGCAGAATCTTCAGGGGGCACCCCAGGAGCTGGTGGGGAGATGCTAGCAGGGGAGGGACAGGAGCTGAGAAAGGGACCCCGCAGGGAGAGGGGTGGACTAGGCTGGAACAGAGGAAGATGCTGATATGTGGCAGAGCACTTATGTTTTGCAGATGAGATAGACACCAATCTAAGACAGGAAGTGACTTGCCTGAGGTCACACTTTGTTCGGGAGAAAGCCAGGACAAGATTCTGGGACTCTGGACTCCATGTGCTGTGTTTGTGTCTCCCTACTGTCACAGTGATGACTAGGGTCAGCTGGGGTGGCCCAGTGTCAGCTTGGGTCAAAGGCAGGTCAGGTGCTTGTAGTGGTTAAAGCCCAAAGGGAAAGACAATCCTCTTTTCAATAATAATGGGGACCTGGGCATGTCCCATTCTGAATGTGAACCACAGGAGCTGAGCTGCACTTAGGCCTTCTAAGGCCATGTGCAGGAAGCAGCCACTCTCTCTCCTAGATAACATCAACTTTGGAGTCTCCAGGTTTAAATCCTGGCTCTACCACATACCATTGGTGACAATGTGGGCAAAGTACCTTGAACCTCGGTTTCCTTCTCTGTAACTTCAGAATAGAAACATTAATGTTGTAGTATAGTTATGAGTCGTAATGAGAAAACATTTCTAAGAAGGGACTGCCTAGCCCAGTGCCTAGCACCTAGTAGGTGCTCAATAAATGTTACTTCCTGAAACTGAGGGTGGAGATCCTGGCTTAGCAAGTGTATGGCGGCTACTCAGGGGCCCCCTCTCAGGAGGGGCTTGCAGGGCTCAGAGGTCGGGGAAGGAGGCAGCACTCACCAGTAGCAGGCATGGCTTGCACTAATGTGTCCAGGGCAGTGGGCTGGCTCTGACCTCCTTCATTAACTGCTGTCACCCGCACAAAGTAGCCCTCTCCAGGCCGAAGGCCCTTGGCCGTGTAGGTGGTGACTGGCACGGTGCCCGCATGGCACGGGAGCCACTGGAGACTGTCTGAGCCACACAGCTCCACCACATACCCCTGGGCTTCGTCCCCGTCCTTGGTGTCTGGCCCAGCCCAGCTCAGAGTGATGCTGGTGTTCGATGTGTCTGTGACTTGGAGATTCCTCACCGGCCCAGGGGGTCCTGCCAGGCAGCATGGGAGCGTCAGGAATGGCATCTCCTGAGGGAGGCCACTCAGTGTGGATTTTGATTAGCCTTCCTTGTGGGAGACTGGGAAGTTTTTCCACTTAGCAATTCTGCCTTTAGATTCTTCCTGAAACACCTACCTTGTTCCAAATTCTTACTGTAACCAGCACTTTGTCTCCGTTATGCACACAGATCCCAGGCCACCTCTCCCAGGAAGCCTCCCCCAACTCATTTCCCTCATTCATTCACCAACCTGCCAAATGCCTTCTCCTAACTATCCTTCTGTAATTCCAGAAAACCGAGATTTTAGTTGATGACCTCTTGGGTTCCATTATCCCGTAAGACTGGACTTCTACATGTTTTTATTCTGGACTCTAAACTCTTATTAGAGTCAAGACTCTGCCTTTTGGGCACTCAGTGCAGGCTTCTTGTTCTCCACTTGTTACATGAGAACAATAATAATAGCCCCACCTACCCACAGAGGTTTTAGTACAAGCAAAAAGCACAATGAGCGTGGAATCACCTGGTGAGCTTAAAAATACTGGCACCTAGATGCCACCTCAGAGATTCTGATTTAATTAGTCTGGGGTGCAGTCTAGGCATCAACATTTTTAAGAGTTTTCCACGTGTTTCTAAATATGCAATGAAGTTTGAAAACCACTAGGCTAGGGCAGTACTTCTCAAACTTTAATTAGTATAGAAGTTACCTGGGGATTTTGGTAAAAATACAGACCCTTATTCAGTAGGTCTGGGGTGAGGCCTGAGATTCAGCATTTCTCATAAATTCTAATAAGATGATGTTGCTGGGCCATAGGCCTTGCTTAGCAGCAAGAATCCAGAAAATGTGGTGATTGCCGTGGCTGCTATTAGACACTGCTTATTCTATCCATTGTCTCTACTTCCCACCACTGATAGGAGAGATTAATAGGCTGTGGGTCCATGGCTCATGCCTGTAATCATAGCACTTTAGGAGGCCAAGGCAGGAGGATAGCTTGAGACCAGGAGTTCAAGACCAGCGAGACCCTGTCTCTACAAAAACATAAATTAACAGGTGTGGTGGCACATGCTCATAGTTCCAGCTGCTTAGGAGGCTGAGGCAGGAGGATTGCTTGAGGCCAGGAGTTCAAGGCTACAATGAGCCAAGATTGCATCACTGCACTCTAGCCTAAGTAAAAGAGTGAGATCCTGTCAGAGAGAAAGAAAGAAAGAAAGAAAAAAAGAAAGAAAGAAAGAAAGAAAGAAAGAAAGAAAGAAAGAAAGAAAGAAAGAAAGAAAGAGAGAAAGAGAGAAAGAGAGAGAAAGAGAGAGAAAGAGAGAGTGTGAAGGAGACAAAGAAAGAAAGAGAGAAAGAAAGAAGAGAGAGAGAGAAAGAAAAGAAAAGAAAAGAACAGAGAAGAAAAAGAAAAGAAAGAGAAAAGATAGGACAGCCTTGGTCCATTTGCAAGGAGTAAGTTGCATGGGCCAGCTTTCCTCCCTGATCCCTCCATTCCACACCCTGCCCTTCCTAGGACTAAAACTCAGATATGACTTGAACAATGAAACTTACAGAATGTTCCGGTCTTGTTGGGTTCATTCAAACAGCCTGAACACCTGCAATGGGCTAGGCTCTGTGGGGCACAGAGATGCTCTCCAGGTGTTGACCACCTGGCCCATCCAGCAAGTGCCAGAAATGTGCTGCTCCCCAGAGGACCTGGTGTAGGCAAGCTCATTAGGGGATGAGAAATACAGAGCAGCATTTTCTAAGCTGTATGCCTTGGAGTGACACTTTTAATAGGTATTTTGTGAAAAAGCTAGATTTGGATCAAGGTTAGACAGGTTTTTTTCCCCTGCAGGACTTGGAAACATCATAGGCTCACATCATACACATCTTTGATCACAGACATTTTTTGCTGTTCCTGTTGTTCTCAGAATGTCTGCTGGCATCTCTCGATACACTCCATGTTCTCAAGACCACAGGTCTCAGATAGGAAATGCTATCTCAGACTGTAAGTTTCTCAAGGGCAGAGACCAGGATCGATTCACCTACTTCCTCGCACAATGCTGGCCATTTAGTAGGTGATGGGCAAATATTCATTGGATAGAGAATTGACGCTGAGCTTCCCCTGTCACCTGCTCTCCGCCCTGCCTGATGGGCACACAGGGGTGAGTGGATGCTTATGGGACTAGAGCAGGTGGGCCAGACTGGGGGCTGGCCTGCCTAGAGGCCAAAGAGTGAGTGAAGTGATCCTGAAAAGAACTCCCCCTTTTTATTTTGTTTTATTACTATTTTGTTGAGACAGGGTCTCCCTCTGTCATGCAGGCTGGAGTGCAGTGGTGCAATCATAGTTCACTACAGCCTCCAACTCCCGGGGTCAAGCAATCCTCCTGCCTCTGCCTCCCAAAGTGCTAGGATTACAAGTATGAACCATTACGCTTAACAGGGAAGGAATCTTCTAATCCCACTGCCTGGCTTCTGGGCCTATTTGATCTCAATATAGGGGCCCTAAGATGTGGCTCACCCGAGAGGCCTTTTGATTTTTATATCTCAGCCCTCCTGACCATGTCCTTCAGGACTGCCCCGACCTGTGACCTGTGATCTCCCATCAAGTCCTACCCGGCTTCAGGGCTATCCCGTCCTCACCCCCACCCCCATCCTGGGTTGGTTCCCTACTTACTCATGGGGTCCCGAGCAAAGACGGCATCTGATGGGGGTCCAGGCTCTCCAGGGCCTGAGGGAGCCACAGCTGTGACCCGGAACTCGTACTGACAGCCCTGCCGCAGGTCCGCCACCGTCCACCTCCTCTCTGTGAAGAGTCCGCTCATGTGAGTCCCACCCGGATGGGGCTGGCCATGGGGAGATAGCTTGGGTGCCTCCAAGTTCTGAAGGAGACCAAGCCTGGGGTCCTAACACATTCCTCCCTACAGCCCTCCACCTGCTGTGACTCAGTTCCCTCCAAAGTGGAAAGAGCACTGCTCAGGGCATCAGGGGCCTCGGGTCCCTGTCTGGTTCCACCACTAACTTGCTGGATGTTCTTGGGCAAGTACCTTAATCTCCCTGGTTGTCTCTGCCTTACAGAGTTGCTGTCATATTTAAATAAAGCAGGATAACTAAATAGTGAAATTGTAAGGCTGCCCTTTGTTCATCTCTCTTTCCAGAGATAAGGAAACTGAAGCCCTGACAGGCCTCAGCTTCTAAGTAGCAGAGCCATGACCTGAACCCAGGTCTCCTGGCAAGCTGTTCTGAACCCGTTCTTCCCTCCTCAAACCTGGACTTCTGCAGCATGCACGCAGAGCAAAGAAATGCTAAGGGCTACCAGAAGACCCCTCGCATCTGCCCAGCCCTTTGGCTTTTCCAAGTTCTTTCTGATCTCAGAATGCAGTTTGTTTCTTAGGAAACTACTTAGTGGGGCAGGGGACCCTCCTCTCCACTTCATGGATGTGGAAATTCAGATCTAGAGAGGAAGTGAACTGTCCAAGGTCAAGGCAAAAAGTAGAGGGGCCAGGGCTAACAGCTCCATCTCTGGCTCCCAGCTGGGATTTCTGAATCAGGGCTTCTTGACCTCAGCATGATTGACATTTTTTTTTTTTGCCAGATACTTCTTGGGTTTTTTGACAGGAGGGGATGCATTCTGTCCTGTGTACTGTAGGATGTTTAACAGCATACTTGACCTCTTTACACTAGATGCCAGTAACATCTACCCTCCACCCAGTTGTGACCATGAAAAATATCTCCAGATACTGCCAAACCACCCTAGATAAGAACCACTGTATTAAACCAATCTGGACTGACAAGTTCCTGGCATCCTGGAGCCAGGAGCGGTCTAAGGAAGCTCTGGAAGCCAGGACAATGCTCACCAGGCACCGGCTGGTCGTTCACTGCTGTCCAGGTGTTGCTCCCCTTCTTACGCCTCTCGATCAGGTAGCCCAGGATGTGGGCGCTGCCAGGGCCCCTAGGTGCCGTCCATGTCAGCGTGATGCCCTGGCTGGAGGCTGACAGGATGGCTGGCGCGGAAGGGGCCTTGGGGAGAGCTGGGGGCAAGGAAGATTCCAGTCAGCCAGAGGCCTTGAAAGGTGCCGGCTCACGGGGAGCCCCTGGGGGTAGGAGGCACGGGCATCTGGGGCAGGCCACACTCCTCCCAGTCCTGGCGAGTGTCGGGGCTGAGCCAGCCCACCCTAGGTCAGTGTTCCAGCTATTCAAGGGAAGGAATGAAAAGACAGAGAAGGCACTGTGGCACCGTGGCCTCGGAGCCTAGAGCCAGCCCTGAGGCCCCTCTGCCTCGGGTCCCCTGATAGGATGTTGGAGGTGGATGCCCCTCTCTCCCTGGGGCATGAGACAGTAGGCTTTGCTGGCCCATACCCTCACTCCCGGAGACTCTGTAAAACACTTCCTCATCTGGGTGCCAGATCCCAAATGCAGCTGAGGGAAGGAGTCTCCAGAGTGCTATAGAAGGGCCTCCGAAGCCCTGAGCACAGGCTGGTGTCATTCAGCCTCTGGGACAGCCTGCCCTCCTTGGCACAGCGGGGAGCCCAGGAGTGTCCTCCACCCCCAGCCCCAGCCTTTTCTCTCACCCTCAGGAGCCACCAATGTCTCCTCAGACTCCAGGGCCTCGCCAGCCCCCTCCGAGGTCACAGCCCGCACTCGGAAGGCATACTTCCTGCCTGGCTCCACATGGGCATCCGTGAAGGTGGTGCTGTCAGCGGGGGCCTCGCCCACCTTCAGCCAAGTGCTCCTGCCAGCCTGCCGTCTCTCCACCATGTAGCACTCTACAGGCTGGCCCCCATCATCCCTTGGGGGCCGCCAGCGGAGGCAGACACCAGCCCTCTGGCAATCCTGAACCTCCATGGGGCCTTGTGGGGGATCAGGCTTATCTGGGGACCCACAGAGAAGAGCAGGAAGAGGAGAGGTCAGAGGAGCTAGATGGGAACGGCGCCGCTCCCCGCCCCCCTTCGCCACTCATCAGTGGATAAGCCTGCAATGGGGCAGACTGTCCAGAGAGCCTTGGGCATTACCCAGAGGGTCACACACTCTTGAGACGTCCCCACCCCCAACACATATGTGCACCCAGGGATATGCCATGGAATGCACCAGCCCCTCCCAGCTCCACCGTCCAGGGGCTGGTATGGGCACCTGCTCGGCCCACAGCAGTCCTACCTTGCTGGCACTACTCAGCGCTGGGGACCGCCATCCTACCCAGCAGCTTCCTGAGGGCCCAGTGCATTGGGATCAGAGAAGCATAATCGGCTCCCCCCCGCCCAGCAGGAGCCCGGCACTGTGTTGATCTCAACTGCTTCTTCCTAAGCAGTCTGAGCAGAATTAGGGGTAGGTCTGGATCTTAAACAGCATGCAAATGAGGATCAGAGCCACAGAGATCACACCCCAGGCCTGCCCTTGATGGCAGGGAGGGCCCAGAACCCTGGGAACTCTCAGGCCTTGGTTGGGAGAAGATGGGGTTGGTACCTATGACTTTCAGGGTGAGCTCAGCCTGCACAGAGCCTCCCTCACTCCTCAGCGTCACACTGTACTGGCCACTGTCCTTCCTGCCTGTGCTGGGGAGGCACAGCCGCGTGTAGCCATCCCCCAGGTCCACCTGGGCCTCCTTGTCACCACTGCCCACCACCTTGGCCCCGTCCTTTCTCCAGGCAGCCTGAACGGGGAGGTGGCTCTGGAAGGGGATCTTCACTGTCACCGGCTTCCCAGCCTTGACCACCAGTGGCTCTCTCAGTTTCTCCGTCACATCTGGAGCAATGGTAGGGGAATCTGGAAATAAAACAAGAGAGTCAAAGACCAGAGCACTGGGCACCAGGGAATGCAGAAAGGAGGACCCAGAGAAGGAAGTCTGGGGGAAGATTAAGGAATCCCCTGCCCTGCCACAAAGGGAAGGGGCTTCATCTGCAGCGGGAGAGACCAGGCTTAGACCTCATCAAGGACTTCCTGACAAGGAAAGAGCTAAGATGCTGGAATAGGCAGAGTATGAGTTGGCTTTTTAAATCATCTTCTCTGGGGATGAGATTAGATACTGGCTGCAGAGTAGCCACAAATTCAGGTGTTTTAAAGCAAGGCATATCACCTGGTACAAAGAGACTGTGGGACAGGGCAGGGCAGGGCTAGGCCTTACCCTGGACGGTCAGAGTGGCCTCGCTCTGCTGGTCACCAGCTACAAAGGTGTACCTCCCGGCTTGGGTCCCCTGCACGCGCGCGATGAAGAGGCTGTGCACGAGACCATCTTGCTTAAAGATGACTCCATCCTGGGCGGTGAGCTGGAGACAGGGCCACAGCAGGAGAAGGTCACCCCATTCCCATCCCAGCTCCTCCAGGCCAGCTAACCAGAGCCCTTTACAGATGCCGGGATCCTGATAACAGCTGTGTGAATGGAATGCTTACTGTGTGCCAATGCTCTCTGTGCTTAGCACCTTATTTAATTGTCTAACAATCTTATGAAGTAAGTGCTATTATTAGTCCCACTTCATAGATGAGGAAGCCAGACTGTTCACCAGCTTGCTTGAGGTCACATAACTGGTAGTGGCAGAGCCGGGATCTGAAGCCGGACCTAGCTGATACTGAGCCTCATGCCCTGAGTCACTTTGATGTTTCTCTTGGGGTGACAGCTTTAATGGAGGAGAGGGAGGTTGTGCAGGGAGATGAGGGCCCCCTTCTGGTAGGGATGAGAAGATGGCATTTATACAAGCCCTTGAAGGATGGGTAGGATTCAGCAGGTATGGGTATAGAAGAGGCGTTTTGGATGGTGGAAGAACAAGGGGTGTGCTGCAGGGCGTAGGATACACATCATTTAAAAATCCAATTTTATTTTAAACGCACCAAGTTATTGGCTATTTAAACTTCTCCTGAGGTGGATACATTAGTAAAATGAAGAATGAAAAATCTTTTTTTCAAAGCCTTTACTCTTTTTGTTCTCTGCTTTACCTCTGTCCCTACTGCTGGTAAAGAGAAGCTGTGAGGGGAGGCAGTACCTTGACGCCATCCTTAAACCAGGTGCCGGGTCCCAGGTCACTGGTGAGGATACAGGAGAGTGTGGCAGCCTCCCCCTGCTGCACCTTCATGTCAGCCAGGCCCTGGGAGAAGTAGCCTATGGGGCCGGAAGAGACACAGAGGGGGTCGCCAGAGCTGAGCCTCCCAGGCCATGGCCTGCGCTGTGCCCTGCAAGGCCACCATGGTCCTGCCAACTGGGCACAGCTGGTGTCAGCAGGGCTGGTTCCCAGCATCTATGCTGCCTTGGTGCCAATGCCCTGGTCTTCCTAGACAGGAGCCCAAGCATTGCTGCTTTTCTCAGCAGGACCTAGGCTGGTCCAGGAGACCTGGGGTGTAAGGTATACGAAGGCCCCCTTCCTCCCGCCGCTGCAAGTCACCCAGGTGAGAAGTCTGGTAACCCACAGACAGTTGGGTCAACAACTCTGGTGCTGTGGACATAAGGTTTCAAGAGCAAAGAGGTCTCCTAGGAGAACACTGAGCCTCTCACAGGCTGGACCCCATCTTCATAAAGAGGAAGAGGTTGCTTCCTAAATTTGCAAAAGGTTCCTGAGAATGGGGAGTACTGGCAGGGACAAAATCCTGGGGCTGGGGGCAGAACTGGGACAGACCCAAGCATCCCAGTGGCCAGGGAGCTCCCCACTGTCTCTAACCCATGGGAGCCAGCTCAGCAGAGAAGCACCTACCTCGGGCCTCCTTGGAGAAACTGCCAGTGCCAGGCTTATATCTGGATGTGGAACTCTGGGTAGCATCTCTCCTCTCTCCATAGATGTCCAACCTGCCATCTTTGCCACCTCTCCTGCTACCAAGGTGACCGGGGGGCTCCCGGCTCTGATCTTCATTCAGCATCTCCTCCAGGCACCCCTGGTTCTCCCCCATAGACTGCCATCCCATGCTTCCAGCCTCATCCGCTCCCCTTCTCTTTCCTCCTCCCACCTCAGCCCCTGACTGTGCCTGAGACCTGCTCCTAAGTGAGCCAGACCTCCTGCCTGACCTCCCAGCCTCTTCCACTCCCTGTACCTCATCCTCCTTTAGGGCCCCAGGACCCTGGACCTCACCATCCTCAGCCTCCAGGGACCCCTGCTCCCCGAGGGACCTCTTTCCTCCTCTCTGTCCCTTGCCTAGCTGAGAGCTCAGGTCCTGGGTCCCTCCTGACCTATCTCCAGAGGCTCTTCTGCCAAAGGGACCATCTAAGCCATTCCAGGCTCCCTGAGGTCCTGACTCCCCAGGTTTTGGGATGACAGCATTCCCCCACTCAGTAGAATTCCCCTTGCCCAGGATACCTGAGTCCTCTGCACCACCAGAACTGCCCCTTCCATGACTTGAACCTTTGCTATCCAGGGACCATGGGCATCGGCATCCACCAGCCACCTCTTGGCCTGGTGTACCCTCCCTGCCCTTTAAGCCCCCTGGCCCTTCATGGATCCCACCAAAAGCGGCATCTTTTTCCTGCAGAGAACCGGAAGCTCTGGAGCCTGCGGGCTGCTTCCCAGCACCTATGCTGCCTCGGCTAAACCCCTGGTTTTCCCAGTCAGGAGCCCAGGCATTGCTCATTCCTAGTCCATCAGCAGGCCCTGATGTTGACTTGCCCCTTTCCCCAGGCATAGAGCTGCTGTCCAGATCCTGGCCTGTCCCCGCTGAGCTCCCTGAGCCTATCCTTCTGCCTCCCAAAAGTGAGTCCCCGCCTCCCTGAGATGCCAATCTCCCCTGGCCAGCAACTCTACACCTGTCTGTCATTCCTGGGCCTGCTTTCCAGATGTCCTGTTCATGTCCAGACCCCAGAGCAGCCATTCCTGCCCAGGTTTCACCTTCTACTGCCCCCTTGCCATCAAGAAACCCAGAAGACCCCATAATCCCTGCTTGGTCTGGAGACCTATCCTTTGCCCTGGGAGCCCCTCTGTCCCTAGAAGACCCTGGAGTCCCAGAACTATCTTGCCATTCTTTGACATCTGGTTTTCCCTTGGCACCAGCAGCCTCCAAGGCCTCAGGGATCCCTGAGGTTCCATAGCCCCCAAGATCTTTGGTGGAGCCTCTCTCATCTGAAAGAGTCTGTGGCCCTCCCTGAGACCCCAGCACCCTTGGGCCCCTGGGGCTGTCTCTCTGTGCCATGCCACCTGCAGTGCCCAGCATTCCAGCCATCCCAGGTTCCACCCCAGGTCCTGCCCCATCCACAAGCCCTGTTTCCCTGGCTCGCTCTGGACCATCCTTGCAGCTCGTGCCATCCTCTGATGCTACCCAATATCCTGACCTGTGCCCCATGGCTTTGTGGCCTCTGGGTCCAGCCTCAGGTCCTATTCCAGCTAGTGAGCCTGGTACTCCAAGCCTCCCTGAACCATCTCCATAACGCATCTCACCCTCTGGCCCCATTTCCCCAGATCCTCCTGAGCCTCCCCTATAACTGACCTCACTCCCTGACCCCATGCCACCAGTTCCCCCAAAGCCTTGCCCACAACCTGCCTCACTCCCTGACAAAATGTACCCAGAATCCTCCAAACTACCCCTAGAACCTGCCTCACTCCCTAATGGAATCCTCCCAGAACCCCCTAAAACATTCTTATAACCTGCCTCACCTCCTGAACTAATTTTTCCAGAACCGCCTAAACCATTCCTGTAATCTGTATAACTCCCTGAACCCATTCCCTCAGGAGCTCCCAAATCCTTCCTGTAGCCTGCCTCATCCACTGACCCCATTTCCCCAGAACCCCCTAAACCATCCCTAAAACCTGCCTTACTCCCTGAACCCATTCCCTTAGGAGCCCCCAAATCCTTCCTGTA
>NW_012104031.1:5367970-5374700 GCF_000951045.1 Mandrillus leucophaeus
GCCTCATCCACTGACCCCATTTCCCCAGAACCCCCTAAACCATCCCTAAAACCAAAACCTGCCTTACTCCCTGAACCCACTCCCTCAGAAACCCCTAAATCTTTCCTAGAGCCTGCCTCATCAATTAACCCCATTTTCCCAGAACCCCTTAAACCACCCCTGTAACCTGCCTTGCTCCCTGAATCCATTCCCTCAGGAGCTCCCAAATTTTTCCTATAACCTGCCTCATCCATTGACCTCATTTCTCCAGAACCCCTTAAGCCATCGCTATAAACTGCTTTGCTCCCTGTGCCCATTCCCTCAGGAGCCCCCACATCCTCCCTATAACTCGACCCCATTTCCCCATAACCTCCAGTCCCATTCCTATGACCTGGTTCATCCACTGACCCCATCTCCCCAGGACCCCTTAAGCCACCCCTATAATCTGCACCCATTCCCTCAGGAACCCCCAAATCTTTCCTATAATCTGCTTCATCCATTGGCCCCATTTCCCTGGAACCCTTTAAACCACCCCTATAATCTGCCTTGCTCCCTGAACTTATTCCTTCAGGAGCCCCTAAATCTTTCCTATAATCTGCTTCATCCATTGACCCCATTGCCCCAGAACCCCCTACACCATCCCTATAAGCAGCCTTGCTCCCCGAACCCATATTCTCAGGAGTCCCCAAATCTTCCCTGTAACCTTCCTTATCCACTGACCCCATTTCCCCCGAACTCCCAATACCCTTCCTACAACCCAGCCCATCTGCTGATCCCATTCCTTGGAGGTCCCCTGACCTCTCTCTAAAGGCTGCCTCACCCCCTGGTCCTGTACTCCTAGGCCCAAGGCCCCTTGACCCTCCTCCATAGGCTGTTCTGACCCCAGTTCCCTGAGGCCCTGGAAGTTCTGATCCATCCTCATAACCCAGCACATTGCCAGCCCCATAAGCCCACTGGCTCTCAGAAGCAGCCCCAGTGTGAGGTGCGAGTGCCTCAGGGTGCCTGGTATCATTCCTGTAACCAGCTCCAGCTCCAGAGGCCCTAGCACCAGGGCATCTTGTCCCATCCCCCTCACCCACTTTGCTCCCTGCCCTCAGAGACCCTGGTTCCATGGCTTCTGGACCCCCAGAGCCATCTTCATAGCCTCCTTCTCCAAAGGCCTCCAGGGCCTCTGAGGCTCTGAAGCCAGTCTGACTCCAAGGCCTTATTCTTCCAGAGCTCTCTGGTTCTGCTTCCACACATCCCATTCCAACAGTCTCCACTACTCCAGGGGCCTTGAGACCACCTCTACCCGCAGACCCCATCATCTCAGGACTCCCTAGGCTGCCATCTGAATGGTGCCCTCCCCTAGGGCCCATGCTGCCCTGGCGTGCAGAGGCCCAATTCCTGATGTCATCCACGGGTGCTCCATCAGATGGACCACCTGAGCCATTCTTAAGACTGGCAACTCTCCCAGACCCTCCTCCTGCAGGGCCAGAATCTTCGTTTCCTGACCACACTCCACCAGGCACCCCAGAGCCATTCCTGTATGCACCCCCTTCCTCAGACTCCATTCCCGCAGGTGCCCTAGGGGAAACTCTACAACCAGCACCATGGCCAGACCCCATTTCTCCTGGAACCCCTGAGCCATAGCTGTAACCAGCCCCGCTTTTAGGGCCTATTCCCCTAGAATATCCTAAGCCACCCTCGTACCTAGATTCCATTCTCCCAGGACCTTCCAAGTCATCCTTATAGCCTCTGGGTCCTTTTACTCTGGAGCTCCCTGACCCATTCCAGAAATCTGGTTCAGACCCTATTGACCCAGGACCTCTTAATCCTTCTGTATCTCCTAGTATCCCCCCAGATCCCTGAGCACCCAGGCCTGGAGACCTACTTAGCCCACAGCTTCTGGCATCCACCCCCTGACCAGACTCTGTCAGTCCAGCCACCTGGGTACCACCCATACCCTCTTGCCCTCCACTGGGTCCCAGCACTCCAGACCCAGTTTTTCTGAGGCTAGATGGTGTGTCATCCCAAGGACTTGTGCCCTTAGATTCTATTCTGCCAACACCCCCTGCTGCTCTGTGACCTGCTGTCCACTCCTGGGAAGACTGGAAGCTTCTGGGGTCATCCCCTATCTCACCTGAGGCCCAAGCTGTTTCCTGGTCATCCTTTCCCCTGAGCTTCTGTAGGCCACCTTCGCAGCCTCTGGGGTCTCCTGGGCCTCCAGGGCCAGTTTTGTAGACACTTCCTCCAACTACAGATTCCCCCCTGCACAGACCATCTGCCTCCTGCAGTGAGTCTTCAGCTTTGATCTCAGGACTCCCATCTCCCAGAAGGAATTTTCTACCACCTGATATTGATGGTTCCTGGAAGTCCTTGCCTCCAAGTGTCTGTCCTAGAAACTCTCCTGACCCCCAGTAGCCCCAGGCTTCCCCATAGTCAGTAGGTCTACCTCCCTGAGAATCCCAGGATTCAGGGCCCATACCTGCCTTGGAGCCAGAACCTCTTCCTCCAGTAAACTCCAGGGTGCCAGGACCTCCCGCCCCATTGCTGTCTCCAGCTTCTCCCAGGCCAGTCCCACTACCCCACACTACTACTCCTCTCCTTCTTTCCCTATTTGGAGCATCCCCTCTGTCCATCTCAGCCAAGCTGTCACCCTGTGAAATCTTTATCTGCTTTCCTCTTGGCCAGGACCCTACAGAATCAGACTCGTAGCCCTGCATGTCACTCTTTCCTCTCCCAGGTCTCAGTTGAGCATCCCACAGTTGCTCCGGGGCGTGCCTATCCAGTTGTCTTCCACTATCCCCTCTGTGCTCCTTTCCTTCCCTGCTGCTCCCCAGTCCTCCAGCCTGAAGCGGACTGGACCCAGCCTCCCAGCCTCCTGCTGTCCTCCAGCATTCATCACCATTGCTGTCTCTGCCACGATCTTGCTGTCGTTTTTCTGGGAGGCCCAACCCTGATTCTGAGCTCTCTCCCTGTAGATAGGGCCTCTCTGCAAGGCTTTCAGCCCAGCCTCCCTCTCTGCCAGATTGACTTTCCCTGGGAAGAGTGACTCCGCTTCCCCCTGCTTCTAGAAAGCCTTCGCCTTCCTGTCCAGGGCCCCAGGCTGAGCCAGCTGCCCCCTTGTCCTCCATCAAGGAGTAGCCATGTCTGCCAAGGCCATCCCTGTCTGGGCTGGCTATGTGCTGGAACCCAGAAGCCATCCCTGCCCCCTCAAGGGAGCCCCCACTGGGGTCCTGCTCTCTGAATTTCTCTCCCTGGCTGTTGATGCTCCCAGACTCTTCTGCTCCTGAGGCCTGGGCTCCTTGCCTCTGTAGCTGGTGGTCAGCACTTGTGGACTGAAGGTCTTTATCCTTCCCAGCTTCAGTGAGTGTTTATTCATATGGAAGATCAGTGCCCACATGGAGAGACAAGAGAAAGTACCAAAACTCCTGTTAAATCCGGCCAAAGCACCTGCCTGAGCCCAACTGCTTGCCTGACCTACGCTTCCCCAGGAGAGAAGCAAGCTGACCACCTGGCAAGGCAGCCAGGGTGTTCCAGGGATGGATGGGTGAATCCCATCACCACCTCCCCCAGTCCCATACCCACAGGCCACCCTGCTACAGGCTTCTTGAGGATTTTGGAGAAAATGCATAAGCCAAAAGTCATTTGTTTATCAAACTGCCGCAGCAGGTGCATGGTTTTTAAAATATCAACTTGCTCTATCACCTGCCTTACTTATGTCCAATTTACACTTTCCTGGGAACATCTTGAACCCAAATTTCAATCCCCAGGGAGGTTTGAGAGTGCGCTCTGGTCTGGTGCAGGGCCTTCTCACCCAGACTGAACCTGGGCCACTGTCCCAAGGCTGCCTAGGACCCTAGAACCATCTGTGCCCCAGAGTAATTCCAAGAGACCCAGTGGAGCAGACACAGCTGAGAAGGGTTGGGTTGGCCATGAAGGTCTGCACAGCAATGGGTGGAGAATAATCTAAGGAGCCTTCCTTATTCTCTCTGAGCAAGGGAATCGTTCCAGAGCAAATGGCTGACCAGAGGAAATCCCACTGCCTCGCCTTCCTCATGCTTCCGCAGCCCCGAGGTCTTCCCTGGAGGCAGAGAAAGACAGAGATGTGAAGCACTCACCTTCAACCACCAGCCAGGCGCTGGAAGTGTACAGCCCAGTGCCCAGCGAGTAGGGGCCCATGTCTGAGAAACGGGCGCCCCTCACCACCAGCCGGTGGGTCAGCCCGTCGGGGGACACAAACACTTCATATTTGTCACTGGGGTGGAGTAGCCGGTGCCGGAAATGCCAGGCTGCACTAGGGCAGGGGCTGGAGAAGGTACATTCGAAGACTGCGTCACCGTGCTCCTCACAGTGGGTCTCCGCCAGTGGGACCACCACTCTTGGGGGTATGGCTGCCAGGGAAGCAGGAATGGGGATATCAGCTTGATGGTATGACACAGTGTGACCTGAGGCGGCAAGGCTGGCCGTTCAGAAATCCTGGCTTAGACCAGCTCAGCCACAAACTCCCTGTGTTACCTGGGATAGGTCGCCTCTGGACCTCAGGTATCAATTTACCCTACATAAAATGAGGGGTTAGAATTATGAGCAATGAGGCTTATTTTCAGCTCTAGGATTCCATACTTCTAAACCCAAAAGTTCTATTTGGGGACAAGGTGGATGCATGAAGAAAACCACTATGCTAAGAGCCAGTACTTTATCTTATTCATCCTTTATCTTATTCATCCAAGTAATAATTGCTTACCCCCAGGTAAGTATTATTAATTTCTTCTTACAGGTGAGAAAACTGAGGCTTAAAAAGTTAAATAACTTGCTCCAGTCTTATGCAGTTAAGAGAAACCAAGATTCACACCAGGGTCTGGCTGACTCCCAAACCTGCACTCCTTTTCCCAAACTGCACTGTTTTCAGGCTCCTCAAAGTCCCATCTGGGCACCTCCCCACTGCTGGGACACATAACCCCCTTTTCTCTCCCCCAACCTCGATTTAGCCATGTTCTTAGGACATGCTCCCTTCCCCAGGCCTCTCCTTGTCCTTTCAAGAACCCCCTTGAGCTGGCAGGTTGCTCTGAGAGTGATGTGGACACAGGTACTCATGGGGATGGCACAGAGTTTGATGAAGGAGGAGTGGCAGTTCCTAGATAGGGAAGGAATACAGGAAGCAGAAAAGCAAAGGTCTGTATGGAGCACGAGGATGCCTAACCCAGAGATTCTTGCTAGGGCTTTGTGGGAGATGAGGACATGCAACAGAAAGGAGTTCTAGAGGCTATGCAATTAGTCCGGATCTGATCTGAAAATAATTGGTGGCTGCAGAAGGTCTGAGCAGAGGCATGACACATATGTTCTGTGTCTGTGACGGTAATTCAGTAGAACCCAGCTCAGCCCCAGGAGAGATAACTTGCACCGAGGCTTTGGAAAACAGAAAGCATCAAAATTTGGCCATCTAGGTATGTGTCCGTCTCCCAATTGTCTTTGCAGCTGGGGCCACATCACATTTACCCCCCGATACACACATTGCACCAACATGGACTCCACTTCTCACAGATCTCCCCGACTCCAACTTCGGCAGTGTAGACCACTCACCACTGGCCTCCAGTTCTGTGGAGAAGACCACAGCATCCTCCACCTTGACCTGGTAAATGCCAGAGTCCTCAGGCCTCAAGTCTTGGATCTGGAACTCATAACGCTTTCCCAGCCGGCGCAGACAGTGCTTGGTCTGGTTGTTGAAGCCATAGGGGATCATCTCACCATCCTAAGGCCAGAAAACGAAGAGGAGGCGGGCCTCAGCGGGTCCTCAGTGCTTCCTGCCCCAGTCCCATTCTGGCTATAACCAGCAGTTTTCTCCCACAGGCCCAATCACCAGACAACAGATTCCTGGAACCACAGAGGAGCTGGGATGGGGTGGACAGCAGGGCCTGGAGGACATGGGAACAGGGATTCTGAGCTGGATGGGAATCCATGCTCTAGGAATGTCCATGGAGTGAAAAGTCTACAAGTGTTATACAAAGGGGCACCTGAAGTTGCTGACATTCCAGCTCAGGCTATGAGTAGAGTTACTCCCCAGCAGCCCTGCGAGGATAGCAGGGGAGGCTGGACATGACACCAATGGCCCACGGGCCCTAGCTCAACTTATTCACCAACAGGAACTTGCAGAGAATACCATCAGATATCCATAAGGCTCTACAAACCCAGTAATCTATATGCATACCTACTTTAAGCCCTAGATAGGTTTGCTACTTGCTGAATATTAACAACAGCTAATACTTATTAGGGGCCCACTGTGTGCCAGGCACTGTTTTAGGTACTTAGGACACATCAATGCCTAAAAAAAGATTCCTGCTCTCACTAGCTAAAATCCTATGGGAGAAAAATATAAATGATAAATGTCATAAATAAGTAAATAATTTATGTTAGAAAGAAATAGAACTGGCCGGGCGTGATGGCTCATGCATGTAATCCTAGCACTTTGGGAGGCTGAGGCAGGTGAATCACTTGAGGTCAGGAGTTCAAGACCAGCCTGGAAAACATGGTGAAACCCCATCTGTACTGAAAATATGAAAAATTAGCTGGGTGTGGTGGCAAACACCTGTAATCCCAGCTACTCGGGAGTCCGAGGCAGGAGAATTGATTGAACCTGGGAGGGAGAGGTTTCAGTGAGCTGAGATTGCACCACTGCACTCCAGCCTGGGCAACAGAGTAAGACCCTGTAGAAGGAAAGAAAGAGAGAGAAAGAGAGGGAAGAAGGAAAGAAAGAAAGAAAGAAAGAAAGAAA
>NW_012104031.1:5376505-5387836 GCF_000951045.1 Mandrillus leucophaeus
AGCCATGTTCTTAGGACATGCTCCCTTCCCCAGGCCTCTCCTTGTCCTTTCAAGAACCCCCTTGAGCTGGCAGGTTGCTCTGAGAGTGATGTGGACACAGGTACTCATGGGGATGGCACAGAGTTTGATGAAGGAGGAGTGGCAGTTCCTAGATAGGGAAGGAATACAGGAAGCAGAAAAGCAAAGGTCTGTATGGAGCACGAGGATGCCTAACCCAGAGATTCTTGCTAGGGCTTTGTGGGAGATGAGGACATGCAACAGAAAGGAGTTCTAGAGGCTATGCAATTAGTCCGGATCTGATCTGAAAATAATTGGTGGCTGCAGAAGGTCTGAGCAGAGGCATGACACATATGTTCTGTGTCTGTGACGGTAATTCAGTAGAACCCAGCTCAGCCCCAGGAGAGATAACTTGCACCGAGGCTTTGGAAAACAGAAAGCATCAAAATTTGGCCATCTAGGTATGTGTCCGTCTCCCAATTGTCTTTGCAGCTGGGGCCACATCACATTTACCCCCCAATACACACATTGCACCAACATGGACTCCACTTCTCACAGATCTCCCCGACTCCAACTTCGGCAGTGTAGACCACTCACCACTGGCCTCCAGTTCTGTGGAGAAGACCACAGCATCCTCCACCTTGACCTGGTAAATGCCAGAGTCCTCAGGCCTCAAGTCTTGGATCTGGAACTCATAACGCTTTCCCAGCCGGCGCAGACAGTGCTTGGTCTGGTTGTTGAAGCCATAGGGGATCATCTCACCATCCTAAGGCCAGAAAACGAAGAGGAGGCGGGCCTCAGCGGGTCCTCAGTGCTTCCTGCCCCAGTCCCATTCTGGCTATAACCAGCAGTTTTCTCCCACAGGCCCAATCACCAGACAACAGATTCCTGGAACCACAGAGGAGCTGGGATGGGGTGGACAGCAGGGCCTGGAGGACATGGGAACAGGGATTCTGAGCTGGATGGGAATCCATGCTCTAGGAATGTCCATGGAGTGAAAAGTCTACAAGTGTTATACAAAGGGGCACCTGAAGTTGCTGACATTCCAGCTCAGGCTATGAGTAGAGTTACTCCCCAGCAGCCCTGCGAGGATAGCAGGGGAGGCTGGACATGACACCAATGGCCCACGGGCCCTAGCTCAACTTATTCACCAACAGGAACTTGCAGAGAATACCATCAGATATCCATAAGGCTCTACAAACCCAGTAATCTATATGCATACCTACTTTAAGCCCTAGATAGGTTTGCTACTTGCTGAATATTAACAACAGCTAATACTTATTAGGGGCCCACTGTGTGCCAGGCACTGTTTTAGGTACTTAGGACACATCAATGCCTAAAAAAAGATTCCTGCTCTCACTAGCTAAAATCCTATGGGAGAAAAATATAAATGATAAATGTCATAAATAAGTAAATAATTTATGTTAGAAAGAAATAGAACTGGCCGGGCGTGATGGCTCATGCATGTAATCCTAGCACTTTGGGAGGCTGAGGCAGGTGAATCACTTGAGGTCAGGAGTTCAAGACCAGCCTGGAAAACATGGTGAAACCCCATCTGTACTGAAAATATGAAAAATTAGCTGGGTGTGGTGGCAAACACCTGTAATCCCAGCTACTCGGGAGTCCGAGGCAGGAGAATTGATTGAACCTGGGAGGGAGAGGTTTCAGTGAGCTGAGATTGCACCACTGCACTCCAGCCTGGGCAACAGAGTAAGACCCTGTAGAAGGAAAGAAAGAGAGAGAAAGAGAGGGAAGAAGGAAAGAAAGAAAGAAAGAAAGAAAGAAAAAAAGAAAGAAAGAAAGAAAGAAAGAAAGAAAGAAAGAAAAAAAGAAAGAAAGAAAGAAAGAAAGAAAAGGAAAGGAAAGAAAGGAAGGAAGGGAAAGAAAGAAAAAGAAAGAAAGAAAAGGAAAAAAAGGAAGCAAGGAAGGAAAGAAGGAAGAGAGAGAGAGAGAAAAGGAAAAAAGGAAAGAAGGAAGAGAGAGAGAGAAATAAAGAGAAGAGAGAACCAGGGAACAAAAAGGTAGATATGGGTCCAGGGCTCCTGAGTGCTAGGACGGGGCTGGAGGGACGTAGTGGAATCACACAGAGTGGCCAAGGGAAGGCTCTCTGCCATAAAGGAATGAGCCCTGTTGATATCAGGGATGAGCATGCCAAGCAGAGGGAACAGCTGGGGCAAAGGAACAGGGATGAGGCCAGTGGGGCAGGAACAGAGGGACAAGGGGAAGAGAAGCAGGAATGAGCAGAGAGGTGAGGGGAGGGGCAAGTCACGCATGATGTCATTTAGCGCTGCAGTACACCGTGAGGTGGGTCCTATATTATCCCCAGTTCACAAATGAGGAAACTGAGGCACGGGGAAGATAAGTATCTTGTCTGAGGTCACACAGCTTGTAAGTGATGAAGCTGGATGAGTCTGGCTACAGAACTAGCCAAATTTTACCAGCTCCTCCCCACCTGCCGCTGCCCCCATCTGGTTGGCAGGTAACTACTCCTAGAGCCCAGGTAGGGATGTATGAAGTCTCTGGAAAGAAAGCTCAGATGGAAAGGGGTGCACTTTCTCAGAACCCTCTTTTCACCCCCATGCTCTGGTGTTAGACACAATTTACAGAGAGTCACAGGCCCAGCTGGAGAGACTGGTTGCTCAGTGCGAGATAAGAAGTCCTTGTGGATGGATGGTCTACACCAGGGTTTGGCCCAACTCCAACCAGGAACTCCATGGGATGAGGGGCTCACCATTTGTGTGCTCTGGTTGTTCCCATGGAGGAATCCAGGGTACCCACAGTTCTCTCCCCACTAGTCCTGCAGCATCCCTGCCAGATCCCCCCACTCATAGCCCCTCCAGCCTCACCTTATACAGGTAAATCTTGCTCTGAGAATCCTTGAGATCCAACTCCAGGTCAAACTTTGCAATCCCATCCTTGGTGACCCTGATGTGTCTTAAGCTGGAGATGGCGTTGATGTACTACAAAGCAGACAAACCCACCAGGAGAGTTCATGAAGTTCTCTCTTCGGGGCACTCCAAACCCTCATAGGTCCTGGTACCATCCCAGGCCCACAGCGTCCCAGATGAGCATGCATTGGCCCCTTTTACAAGTGGGGAAAAGTAAGCCCCTCAAGGAAGGAAATTCTCCAAGATGAGAGATCAGATCAAGAAGACAACCAAGAAAAGACCCCAGGTGCCCAGGTGCTAGAACTCAGTAGGGCATTTCAATTCATCTGTACTTCTAACAAACATTAGTTGAACACCTACTGTGTGCAAAGCTCTGTGCTGGGTCCTGTGTCAAAGCCAATGAGAAAGCTTTGAGGAGAGAAGGCTGAGACCCTAGGTGTAAGGAAACTTATCCTTCAAGGGGATAAGATACTACTTTCAGGATAATGAAAACGAGTTGTTTTCTATTTTCAGAAGAAAAATTAGACTTATGTTATAGTTAAGTTAGACACAGGGAAGAAATTCCTGTACAGCTGATAAGATTCTGGGATCAGAGTGCTAATGGGAACTGTAAAATTCCCTTGCATGAAAGCCTTTAGAAATAAACCAGGTAGCTGGGCGCGGTGGCTCATGCCTGTAATCCCAGCACTTTGGGAGGCCGAGGCGGGCAGATCACGAGTTCAGGAGATTGAGACCATCCTGGCTAACACGATGAAACCCCATCTCTACTAAAAATACAAAAAGTTAGCCGGGCGTGGTGGCAGGTGCCTGTAGTCCCAGCTACTCAGAAGGCTGAGGCAGGAGAATGGCGTGAACCCAGGAGGCGGAGCTTGCAGTGAGCCAAGATTGTGCTACTGCACTCCAGCCTGGGCAACAGAGTGAGACTCCATCTCAAAAAAAAAAAAAAAAAAAAGAGAAATAAACCAACGAGGTACCGCCCCCCCTCAATCTGGTGACAATGATAATGATAGCAAAAATCAAGCCCTTACCATGTATCAGGCACTAAGCTAAGTACTTTAAGTACATTCTCTCATTATCCTCCCAATAACCCTGCGAGGTAGGCATGACTATAATTCCCATTTTACAGATGAAGAATCCAAGATACAGAGGCCCTAACTCTTCCAAAGCTCCAGAGTTTAGTAAGTATCAGAACCAGGTTGCAAAGGTAGGACACCAACCTGGGATCCCAAGGCCTTAGCCAGATACCCCATTGGGGACTAGATGGAGACAGGCCCCTCGATCATACTTGGTTTCCTAAGTTCTGCCTCCAAGCCCACCTCCAGGTGTGAGGCACCTATGGTCCAGATGTGAGGGGTGGGCATGGGGTGAGGCACCTGTGGTTCAGGTGTGTGGGGTGGGCATGGAGTGAGGGGTGGCCATGGAGTGAGGCACCTGTGCCATCTTGTCCTCCTGCTCCTTCTTCATCTCCTGTAGCTTGCGCAGCATGCCACGGTAGTCGACGATGCCGTACTTCATGCAGATCTGTTCGTAGTCCTTCCTGTCTGCCGTCATCAGCAGCTGCCATACCTGCTCAAGGTCTATCTTTTTCTCAGGGGCTGGTGGGGCCCTGGGGAGCAAGGCCAGCCAGTCAGAGGCCAGAGGAACCCCTGCTCCTTTGTTGGCCACCTGGCTCTGGTGCCCCAAGTAGTTCTAGGAAGCTGCTCTATCTGCACTCAAGGAAATACAGAGCCTGGAATCTCTGGGACTGACCACTTTTGGAGCCAGAAGGATTCAGAGATGGGTGGGGCGAGCCTCAGCCTCACCCCACAACTTTCAGGAGAAATGCTTCTAACAACCTGTATTGTAGATTTCTAAGTAAGATGTCTGGGGAAAGTGGGTGTTGCATTGTTCTGTTGCTTTAAAAAAAAAAAGTTACATCATTGTTCCAGTGGACCACCACATTTTGCAAAGGAGGAAATCAGAGGAGAGATGATTAACTCAAGGATATAGAGCTTTGAAATGGCAGAGCTAGATCCAGAATTCCCAGTTCAGTCCCCTTCCCATCCTCCCATCTGCTACAGGCAGTCTAGCTCCCTGCTGTGTTGGGTGGAGGTGCGGCCCAAGCCCAGCTTACTTATGGAAATAGTAGGGAGTGAATACTATGGGAGGCTCCAAAATCCCTCATGGACAGGCCCAAACCCACCTCTTTTTCAGCAACTTCCGGAAGTCCATCAGCTCCTTCCTGAGGTCTGGAAAAGGAGCAGGAATGAGGCCTCAGTCCCAGGTGGGATGCCTGAGGGTTGATGCAGGGCTTTTCTGTGTGCCCATGCTGACAACCAAGCCTTTGGAAGGGGCTCTCCTGAAGACTGGTGGTGACCCACAAGGTGTGCATGGTGGCTCAACCAGGCAGGGAGCACCAGGAAAGGAGTAGTCTATCTCCCACAGGCCCCAAGGAGATTTCTGACAAATCTGCCTACCTTCCTGTGGTTCCTTGAGTCTCTTCCGATTCTTCCGAAAGCCAACTGGATCATCCAGGGAGGAGAGGAAGGAGTTGATGTGGACAAGCAGGGAGAGAAGTAAGACACGTTGACGGTCTTCCTGAGAAACTGATGGAGTCCCAGAGCCCTGCTCTCCCCACTGTCCTCTAAGGCGTGGATGATCCCAGCAAGAGGGATGGAGCAGGATGGAGGGTCTGTCCATCATAAGCTTTTTTACCCCAGAGCCTTACCCATGACCAAGGGGACCAACCTAAGCATCATCTCATGCAGGGGAGGCCCAGTCATGTGTCCACAGGGGCCAGGGAGGTGGCAGAAATGCGTGAAGCAGACATTGGCAACCACAACAAACTCAAGAGTATCTAAAGGGGCAGCTGCTCTTTCACTCCACCTGGGAGCTGCCATATCAGGGTATAAGCCCAATATTACCAAATAGGTCAGACACTGCTGTTTGGCTAATCCTGCAGCCATTTGTAATCCTCATCATCTGCTTCCACTAGAGAGACTCAAAAAGCTAAACACTCGCCTTCCCAGCTTCCCTTGCAACTAGCAGTGCTCATGTGACACCGTCCTGACCAATGAGCTCCAGGAATTTCTGAGAAAGCCTTTGCTTCCTCTATAAAAAAGGTGGATGGGCTGGTCATGGTGTTTCATGCCTATAATCCCAGCACTTTGGGAGGCCAAAGTGGGAGGATAGCTTGAGCCCAAGAGTTCCAGACCAGCCTGGGCAACATAGGGAGACCCCACCTCTGCAGAAAAAAAAAAAAAATCAAAAAATTAGCTGGGTGTGATGACGCATGCATGTAGTCCCAGTTACTTGGGAGGCTGAGGTGGGAGGATCACTTGGTCCTGGGAGGTCAAGCCTGCAGTGAGCCATAATCATACCACTGCACTCCAGCCTGGGCAACAGGTCTCAAAAAATAAAAAATAAAAGGCCAGGCACAGTGGCTTATGCCTATAATCCCAGCACTTTGGCAGGCTGAGGCGGGCAGGTCACCTGAGGTCAGAAGTTTCAGAACAGCCTAGCCAATATGGTGAAACCCTGTTTCAATTAAAAATACAAAAATTAGCCAGGCGTGGCGGCGCACACCTGTAATCCCAGCTACTCAGGGGGATGAGGCTGGAGAGTGGCTTGAACCTGGGAGGCAGAGGTTGCAGTGAGCCAAGATTGCGCCACTGCACTCCAGCCTGTGTGATGGAACGAGACTCCATCTCAAAAATATAAAAATAAAAATAAGAGAGGCAGATGGACCTGGGCCACCTCTTCCACCTTCCTACCTTGAACATGGATTAGGTTTGGATCTGCCATGGCCCTCTTATGGCCATGAGGTGATAAGCCAATCTGCTAAGGATGGCAGAGCAGTGGGACCAAAGGAATCAGCTGTCTGATGGCAGCTGTGAGCTGTGGTATGAGCCCTGGACACCACTTGCAAAACTTCTTATATGAAGGAATGAAATATCTTTATTTCTTAGGCTACTCTTAGTAGGATTTTCTGTTACTTGTAGGCAGATCAATTGTAAGCATAATCAATGGCGAGACTAGACCTGCTTCCTCAAGAGATATTTTAATTACTACCTTTTAATTACTACAGGTTGACAATTTTTAAAATTTCAAATACCACGCACACCCAAATACACGTCTGAGGGAGAATTTGGCCTTTGCATGACCTGTTTGTTAACTCTGGCATAGGCCTGTCCAAAATATACAAATATCCTTTGCACGGTGGAGAAACTGAGACCCAGAGAGGAAAATAAAGCCCATTCAATGAGTTAGCAGAAGCTCTAGGACTAGAAGCCAGCTTTCAGGTCCTGCTCATTTACTGGGCCAAAAGAATATCCTTCAGAGCATCTGCCAAGGTGTGCCTTTTTAAACACATGCAGACTTCAGTGTGCATGTGGATGAAGCCGGGGGCCCAGCACAAGGTGGGGCTGCAGCAGCGGCGGCAGCCTCAGTGGGCCTCCCTCCCCTCTGCTCCCCTCCCTCACTAGCCACGGGGCCTCTGATTCCTCTGTGGGCTCTCTGCCCTGTGCACTGATGAGACAAGCTCAGGGAAAAGCCCACCTTCAATGACGGTGAGTCTCGCTGAGCACGTGGCCTCTCCGTACATATTTACTGCTGTGCAGCGGTACAGATCCGTGTCCTCACCTGTCAGCTTGTTGATCTGCAGAAAAGCCAAGGGCAGAGGAGCAGGGCTACCATGTCTCCTTCCTCCATTTACTAGACACAACTATGTGTTGGGGATATAAAGTGATTAAGACATGGTCCTAGTCCTTATGGAGCTCATAGTCTTTATCAGGAAAGACAGATCTCAAAACAAAAACCTGGTTCGGGACAGAGGGTGGATGTACCGATTCTCTGCCATCAGAGACAATGTAGCATAGTAGAAAGAGTGTGATTTTGGGGTCGGATGGATCTGGGCCTGAAAACAGTCTCCGTCCTGTATTACTGGCTGTGGGACCTTGAGCAAGTTATCTAACTTCTCTCAACTTCAGTTTCTTCATTTATAAGATGGGAATATAATTCCTCAAAAAAGTGGTGAATGATTAGAATTAAATATATAATCTATGTCAAATGTTTAGCCCCTGGGACATAGTAGGGCCTGGCACATAGTAGGTATCCCATGGTTAGTATTTATAGTATTGCTCAGATTAGCCAAGATTGATTGAGTACTCACTATAGGCCAGGCACTAGCTAGACACTTTACATAAAACTTTCATCCTCATAGCAGCTCCTGGCCAGGCACAGTGGCTCATTCTGTAATCCCAGCACTTTGGGAGGCCAAGGCAGACAGATCACCGTTGGTCAGGAGTTCAAGGCTAGCCTGGCCAACATGGTGAAACCCCTTCTCTACTAAAAATACAAAAATCAGCTGGGCGTGAAGGCGCATGCCTGTGATCCCAGCTACTTGGGAGGCCGAAGCAGGAGAATCGCTTGAACCCGGGAGGCGGAGGTTGCAGTGAGCCAAGATCATGCCATTGCACTCCAGCCTGGGCAACAGAGCGAGATCTGTCTCAACAACAACAACTCATAACAACTCCTTAAAGCAGGTCCTGTTATTACCCCATTTTTACAAATGAGGAGACAGAGATAGAAAGAGTAAAGTGACTTTCCAAAGCCAAGGTGGTGGGCCTGGGATTGTAACCCCAGCAGTCTGACTTCAGAGCTTGAGCTCTTAAGCTCCAATCTACACCACCTTCCCGGTTATCAGCAGAGGTATCTGAGAGCCTGCCAGATCCATTCTTCGCTCAGTCAACTTTGAGTCACGAGATGGAGTTGAATGGATTCAACTTCAACAAGGAGTATGTCTTACTCCTCTAGGGCCTGAAGGCTGCCAAAGAGATCTTCAAGGGGATGGGAAAAGATGAATAGACCCTGGTCGGGGGAAGAGCTATGGTTATTACCTGCAGCACATGCTCCTTGCCGCCAGGGCTGGAGGAGATCTTGTACTTGCTGGAGTCACTGAGGTCACCTTTGGAGTTCTGCCAATGCACCTCGGGCCTGGGCTCCCCACAGACCACAGCCCGAAAGATAGCATTTTTCCCTGCAGCAGGAAGAGACGAGCAGAAAGACTGACAACTTGGGAGAAGGTGACTGTATACTTTATTTAAATTCTAATTTACATCATCTTCCTCATCTAGGTATTTCAACAGCCCCTTCCAAAAAGGGTGCCAGGCCTGGGTCCCCTTGACTCAGGACTTGGAACAGGCAGGTGGAAAGCAGCAGATTCCAGGCACCCAGAGGGCAGTCCTTCCTCTTTCTGTATTGCGGAAGCTTGGGCTGCTTGAGGGAAAGAGATAGGTGGACTGGCCCTGGTGAAAGGGGAGGCCAGCAGGGCTTTAGGGGAGAGGGGCTTTTCTTGAGAGTGGGTGAGCAAGGAGTCTGAAGGCTCTGCCAAGACTGGGAAGGGAATGAGATTTTGTGAATTCCGGCTGGGCACAGGGGCTTACGCCTGTAATCCCAGCACTTTGGGAGGCCAAGGTGGGCAGATCGCCTGAAGTCAGGAGTTCGAGAGCAGTCTGGCCAACATGGTGAAACCCCATCTCTACTAAAAACACAAAAATTAGCCAGGCGTGGTGGTGTGTGCCTGTAATCCCATCTACTTGGGAGGCTGAGGCAGGAAAATTGCTTGAACCCTGGAAGCAGAGGTTGTAGTGAGCAGAGATCAAGCCACTGCACTCCAACCTAGGTGACAGAGTGAGATACCATCTCAAAAAAAAAAGAGATTTTTGTGGGTTCCCTTCCCATTCCTACTCTCTAGAGGGAAGAGGAATCACAACCACGGGAAAGAATGGCTATTTGGTGCCCAAAGGAGCTGGTGCTGAGACATAGGTTCCAACCTCAGAAAAGACCCCAAGCTCCATGCCTGGCATGGAGACCTGGGAACTGCCTGCCCTCAAAGAATCCCTCAGCCTCCCACCAGGAACATCTTAGTAGAGAGCAATATAGACTAAAGGCCCAAGGGCCCATCCCAATTTCTCATTACCTTGTTCCAGATTTAGAAAAATAAGATACCATTCTTTGGCCAGGTGCGGTGGCTCACGCCTGTAATCCCAGCACTTTGGGAGGCCAAGGCAGGTGGATCAGCTGAGGTCGGGAGTTCGCGACCAGCCTGACCAACATGGAGAAACCCTGTCTCTACTAAAAATACCAAAAAATTAGCCAGACATGGTGGCCCATGCCTATAATCCCAGCTACTTGGGAGGCCAAGGCAGGAGAATCACTTAAACCCAGGAGGCGGAGGTTGCAGTGAGCTGAGATCGAGCTATTGCACTCCAGCCTGGGCAACAAGAGCAAAACTCCATCTCAAATAATAATAATAATAATAATAATAGAAAAAAGAAAAATAAAATACCATTCTTTTTCTTATTACGAGGATGCTATGAACTAAAATTTATTGCAGGGATGTGTGTTGGGGAAAGAACACCAATTCCCACTTTTTCCCCAATAAGCCTTTGTTCCCACCACTTTTCTGGGCACTTTCTTATGTGGCCTTCTAGAAGGGCCTTCCTGAGCCCAGCCTGTGAGCCACTGCGGGTGCTGCTGCCTGGAAGCGAGGATTGGGAGGAATCACCTTAACTGTATTAACAGTGCCTATCTGCAGCAGTGGCTTTGAGGAGAGGAGAGAGGGACCAGAAAACACCACAACCTTTCCCTGCTCCCCGATTTAGCATTTTTCCATCCTTGCCCCCCAGATATTTCTTACACTGGAATAGCATGTTGTCTCTTCATTCTCTTTATCCACTCTTTTCCCCAGGACCCTTGTCACTTCTAGGGTTCCAGGTAAGCACGTACCCCCTTAAGGATAGGAGGGAGCCAGTCTATGGTCTGGTGATGGATGTAGGGCCTGGGTGTCCAGGAAGGTGTGTGCCCTAGCCCTCTCCCCTGGGAGGTAGGACAGCAGGAATCTTGCTTCCCCTCCACAGCTCCCCTCTGGGCTCTCACCCTCTGGCAGAGCCAAGGTGACGGGCTTCTGCTCAAAGTCCGGTGTGCTGCAGCCTTCAGGGATCTCCTCCACCAGCTGCCAGATGCTCACCCCAGGGATATGGGACTTCCGGAACTTTCCTGGAGAATGCAGGAGAGAGGGAGGTGGGCCTTCCGCTTTCTCCCTATTGGGTGACCCTTCAACAGAATGGGCATCCATCCACTCGCCCAAGGAGCAAGAAGCCCCTTCTCACTCCTACTGTTGGGGCAGGATTTTTGTCCTACCTCCCGCCTGTGCACAGTGCTTTTTAATTCTCTAATGGGAATCTGGTGGCACCCCTCAGGCAATGTGAATGGAGCCTCTAGGAAGTGGGTGGGGCACCCTGGGAAGACCCTGAGTGTGTCACTGGAGAAAAGCTTGGAAGAGAGAGTGGGAAAGGGCTCCTTTTCAGGAAGCGGGAGCTCATGTGGGGGCTCTGCACCCCTTATTCAGGAAAACAGATTGAAATCCAAAGCCAAGACTCATAAAAAAAAAAAAAAAAAAAAAAAA
>NW_012104031.1:5387886-5403089 GCF_000951045.1 Mandrillus leucophaeus
AAAAAAGGCCCAGCACAATGGTTCATGCCTGTAATCCCAGCACTTTGGGAGGCCAAGGTGGGCAGATTGCCTGAGATCAGGTGTTTGAGACCAGCCTGGCCAACATGGTGAAACCCCATCTCTACTAAAATACAAAAATTAGCCAGGCATGGTGGCACATGCTTATAATCCCAGCTACTCGGGAGACTGAGGCAGGAGAATCACTTGAACCCAGGAGGCGGAGCTTCCAGTGAGCCAAGATTGTGCCACTGCACTCCAACTTGGGCAACAGAGTGAGGCTCTGTCTCAAAATCAGCAGCAACAACAACAACAACAAACAAGATGAGCACATTCCCAGAAATCTCTGATCCCTACCACTTCTCTCCTCTCTGTCCTGGTAAGGATTGCCAGGGAGGGTTGAGGAGGGGAGGTTTGTTCTCTTACCTGCCATAGTTCTGCCTCCTCTTTGACTCCTCTCAGGGTAGAAGTTCTATTTTCCTGAGAACAGAAATGGAATTGCTTTTGAGAGATCCAGCCTGGTCTCACCCCACCCCTCCCACACCATTAGTGCATAAGCCAATGTCTGGGGTGGGAGCTGGAAAAAGCTGCTGCCCCCAAGAGCTTTTCTAACCCACTAATGGCACTGATTGGTTTCCTGCAATTCCCTGTCCCCTGCAAAACCAATTTCCCAGAGACCAGGGAGTGGGTAGGATGCTACCCAGTTGGTAACATTTCCAGGTAAAGGGAACCATAGGCTGAGCCTGCACACTGTGCTGGTGGCCTGGCCTCCTGGTGGGACCCCAGGCCTGATGACCCTGCCCAGAGGGTGAGACACAACCTTCCCAAACCTGAGGAAATCAGATCCATTCAGGATCCTTCCAGCTGTGTAACAGCTTGCCCCATTGACTTTGGAATGAGAATTCTCCAAGGACATTCTTTGGGACTCCTGGCTCCTTCCCCAACTCTGAAATTTTCTGGCAGGACCCCAAAGTCCTCTACCTCCCACATTCATAGAATCCTTCCGGTCACAAGGTCTGCAGGGGAGAGTCCTCAACTTTGCTGCTCTTAAGTTCTTCTTGGCCCAGGCCCATAGGATCCCCATGAATCCATCTGCTCCCCTCTGAAGCCAGTGAATTATAGTGTCAGGTGAACAGGAGTATTTTCCATTCTGTCACCACCACCATCTCTCCCGATTTCCTCTTAATTGCATCCATCTGTTATGGTCAATGGGGAGTCCCACACAGGAGAGGAAGGGGGTTGGCTCTGGGATGGGATGAGAGCCATAAATTGGGGTGGGGAGATGTCTTGAAAGAGTTCTCCAGCAGTCCCACCCTCTGTGCGATTGGCCCACGGCCAAGCGGTTCCATTTTGGGGACTCCATTTTCTGCCCAAAAAGCCCTGTCATTAATATAGAATCACACATGACACAGCGAATTCCTCTCTCCCATGGAGATCGTTCCATTTCGCAATGGCCCACCCACTGGCACTTCTGGCCCCTGGCGGCCCCTCACCAGCCCAGCCGCTGCACCCTAGCGTGCTGGAATGCCATGGTACGCCAACTGCGTTCTGGAGCGGTCACAGGTGCCACAGGCGCTATGCCGAAGGGAGTCACGAGGAAGGGTAGGAGGGAAGACAGTCACCAACGGATGAGGACCCAGCTGGCCATGGCCAGGGGAAGGGCTGTATGGGCCCCCGTCCCACCCACCCCTCAGTGCAGCCTCCTGGCAAGTGCGCTGGCAGCAGTCGGAGACCCCACACTGGAGTAGTCTGAGTTCAACACAGCTATCTGAGTCATCATCCCCATCGTCACACACATCATCACCATGAGCAGCTATCATCCTGTTACTCAGCTATTGGTAACACATGAAGAAGGATAACGATGATACCACTCTTCTCCCTCCAGCCTCCTGCCTACAGCTCCCAGCTGAGGAGGGCAAAAGAAACAAAGCCCTTGGGGGATCTTAGGGGTGTGACATTAAGCCATCCACTTCTGGTGCTCCACCATCTTCTAAAATAAGCCAGATTTGGTACAAAGTCAATGACATGGGGGAAGAGATCTGTTGAGTTGGAGACTAGAGGGATGTGGTCTCAGTTGGAAGAAATGAGAAAGGAAGTGATTTCTCTCCTCCATAATTCATTCCCACATTTAAGAAGTCCAATTATTCCCAAAAGCAAATGTCAGCTTGTGTCCTTACTTCAGCTGTCCCAGCAACACTCTCAGCACTGGATCCGGGGGCAGTGTCTCCCTGGCCCCTCTCCAGGATCTATGGCTCCCTACCCTTTTTCCCTACCCTTTTTCCCTACCCTCCCCGCATCCATCCTGCAGATCCAGGTCCCTGCTACCTCCAGCTGGTCCCTGCTACCTCTCAACTGGTAGAAATGGAGGCAGGAAGAGCCAAGTGGGGTTCTCTCAACTGCTTTGACCATGTTACTAACCAAAATATAACAAGTCCCAGCCTGAGGTCCTTATTCTGGACTGCTAGTGATATTTTTAATCTGGTCATCGTATAACACTCAAAGTCAAGCCGTGTCCAGAAAATTAGAGCCGGGACAGAACCACCCAGACAGGACACACTGAAATTCTCTCTTCCAGATATCCTGGAGTCGCCTAGAGGGGATACAGGTGCACTCCAGCGTGTGAACGGCCAGCCAGGGAATGTTCACCAGGCAGATGTCCTACCCACTGCCTGCCCCTTCCTGCATAGAAAAACTGGACAGCAGGTTAGTGTCTCCATCCGGCCCTATCCTGGCCTGGGTGGGCAGCCAGGTGTGAGTGCCCACTTACCTGGGTGTACAGCTGGCCTCCCGCTTCCTGTCTGCTCCCTCTTCCCCGTTTCCAGCTGCTGCTTGCTGGAGACTCTGGATCGACTGGTAGTAGACAGGCAGGGCTGGAGCAGGTGTCAGTTGCTGCAGGCGCCTCTGCTCTCTCCGCCCCTCCCACTCACCCCGCCTCCTCCTCCTCCTCCAGTCCAGGCTTGGCAGGGTAAGGCCCCCCAGGGCTAACACTCTAGCTCAGAGGAGGTCAGAGATGGAAGGGTCCTGTGACATCAGTCCATCCAACTCCTCGCTTTGCAGAGCTTTAAGCTCTTAACCAGACTGGCTTAGTATAAATTTGCCCCATGATGCCTTTTTAGCAAGGACATTTTCATCATCCAAACCCTTAACTTTTCAGCTAAGCTGGTCCCTTGGGACCTTTGACACCATAAGTCACACAGATACATAAAGCCGCTGCCCTCTTGGGAATCACATCTCAAAGTGGTACCGAAGAGGCAGCAAACTTTGAGAGTGGGAGGGAAGGCAGTCACTAATGGAGTCATAGACACAGAGTCCACCGAGTGACCAGGAAGGAGGAGACCCTGGGAATTGTGTAGTCAGGAGGCCTGCTGGAGAAGGTGAGCTTGCTCAGGAGCTTTTCAAGGAATAGAAGGGGTGACCTGACCAGCAGGGTTGGGGGCTGAAGTTGGCAGGGCAGATGGTTGGCAGATGGATGGCAAGTGGAAATTGGAAATACAAGGCTGGTAACAGATTTTCTTAGGGAGAGTGGAGGGTAGGTGAGGCCCAGGAGATAAGGCCACTTGGTGTGCTTTTAAAGAGCCACATTCTGTCTCCTTAAGGACAGAGAACTGCTTTGTTGCCACCCATAAGCAAGGCTGATCCAGGATTCAGGTGAAGTAGAAGGGAAATGGGGTGAATGTCCTCCAAGGCAGGACACTGAATATTTACACGTATTCATTAGCATCTTGCCGATTTCTACAGGCACTACCTCTGGATGTGCTCCTAGAGGGGACGTGTTTGACGTCTTCTGCGCAAGTGTGTGTATATGTGTCCGTGCATGCACACACACATGCATTTGTGTGTCCTCCCTGTGTGTTTCTGAGTGTCAGGGCTGGTCTTTCATTTGTTCAACAAATGTGTGTTGAACACCTACCCTGGGTTGAGCCCTGGCTCTGGCACTGTGTTAAGCCCTGGGAATACAAACGTAAGCAAATGACAGGGCCCTCCCATCATGAAGTTTGCAGTCTAATGGGGCAGGCAGACGTGGGGGCTCTGAAGGAGACAATGGAGAGTGTGAGGGGAGAGCTGGACCTTGGACAGCAAGGGAAAGACTGGCAGTGAGAGTTGAGTTTGGGCAGGTAGGCTTTGGGGGCCATTGAAGAGTTTTGATCTCTATTGTAAGAGTTACTAAGGTTTGTTTAAGGTGGAGAGGTGACAGAATCCAATCTGCCTTTTAAAAGAACTCACTCTGGCTGCAGAGATGCAAGGGATTGGAGGAAGGAGGAAGTGAGAAGCAGGAGTCTACGTCCCAGGAGTGCAGTCCCAGGAGAACACCCCAGGGTGTTCTTTCTCATGGTGGAGCCCTGAGCTCCAGGGGCCTCCTGAGCTGCAATGCTGCATCATCCCAGGAGCGGGAAGGAGGAGGCTGTGAACATGGCCCAATGCAGAACCCGTCAGCATTTCAGGTGCCTCTATTGCCCCCGTAGATAGCCCATGTGCGCTTCCCTGAAGTCTGGGGACGGCCTGCAGATCCACGAGTCAAGGTGTGCCCTGCTACCTGGCCTCCATTTTCCATGTTGTTGTTGTTGTTGTTATTGTTGTTTTCTAAATAGAGATAAGATCTTGCCATGTTGCCCAGGCTGGTCTCAAACTCCTGGGCTCAAATGATCCTCCCGCATCGGCCTCCCAAAGTGCTGGAATGGCAAGTGTAAGCCACTACATCCACCCCATTTTCCATGTTTTAACAGCAGCCCACATTAGGGGACCCACTCCTCTCTGTGCTGTGTCATACTTGGATCCGTATCACTGCAATAAAATGGAAATTTCATGACTCCAAGGAACTGAGATGAGTTACGCAGTTTTTACCACTCTCCCCGCTTTATCCTCCATCAAATGTAATGTCCAATAATATTTAGCTATGTCTGGATCTCTAGCCATTCACCACCACCACCACCACTTCCCAGGGTATAATCTTATTACACCTCCTGATAGATATTTCCTTTCCTTTGGGAGATAAAGAGACAAGACCTGGCCGGGCGCAATGACTGAGGCCTGTAATCCCACCACTTTGGGAGGATGAGGCAGGTGGATCACAAGGTCAGGAGATTGAGACCATCCTGGCCAACATGGTGAAACCCCGTCTCTACTAAAGATACAAAAATCAACTGGCTGTGGTGGCACACGCCTGTAGTCTTAGCTACTTGGGAGGCTGAGGCAGGAGAATCACTTGAACCCAGGAGGCGGAGATTGCAGTGAGCCAAGATTGTGTCACTGCACGCCAGCCTGGCGACAGAGCGGGACTCTGTTTCAAAAAAAAAAAAAAAAAGAGAGAGACAAGACCTTACCTTCATCGATTAAGGGAATATCCACATCAAAAGAACTCTGGACAGTGAATTTGTGTGCATTATTCATTGTTCCTCAATGCCTTGTGGAAAGGGCTCAGGGACTTTGGGTAGGGATAGGGTCACAATTCATTAATGCTCTCCTGCCCCCACAAGAATGAAATGCATTATATGGCAGGTACCAAGAGGCTCGAGTCCCATAAAGGCCTCTCTTGGGACCCTTTTACTCCTGATGGCATGGGTCGGATAAGATAGTCTCTGAGATCCTGGCCAACTTGAACCTTCCACAGTCCTCTGACTGAATGGGCAAGGCCCTGTAGACTTGAAGAGCAGTCCATGTGACCCAGGAGAGAGTTTAATTCATTCACAGGCGTCCATTGCCTCTGGGCTTGGTGTAAAACCGGTTCTGTCCCAGCTGGGTGAGTCACTAAGGGTGCTCTCCAGAGGAGGGTGTCCTCTCTCACACCCGATGGGGTCCATGTAGATGAGTTAGCAGAGGAGGGTTCTAACCAAAGACATGCAAACATGCTCACACACACACATACACATACACCACACAACACCCACAGAGCGGGTCTTTGTGAAAGGTAGACGACTACGAGCTGCCCTGTGGAGATGGCTTCAGAGCCTACGGGCCTTCTCTAGGCCTGGAGCTAGGGCATAAGATTCTATTTCACCACAGTCCCTACCCAGGAAGATGGAGCTGGGAGGACCAGTGGACAAACGACACCCCTCCTGTGCTTCCCACCATCCTCCTTGTCCACTGTCACGGCTGCCCTCCAGTCCACCTGCTCCCTTGAACCATCTACTCTGTCCCCCAGCTGCCTACCTGGCCAGTATTCCTCCCTATCTCCAGTCCAGCCAATGTGTCAGCCTTAGTTCATGTCTTTCTCACCCCACCTGCAGTATAATGAATCTCATGTAGCCTCATGGGAAAGAAGACCTTGGAGACCCCAAGGGCAATTTCATGCTTTCAAAGCTGGCTTTCAGTGACAGAGAAATGGGTCAGGAGCCAATCCCTAATCCAGAAGGGGCTAGTCCAGCAGGCTCAGCTAGCCCAAGGGCTACAGGAGGGGGTCCTTTGGACCCTCAACAAGGAGAGGCTGGGGAGAAGTTCCCACTCCACTTTCCAGGAATGGTTGAGCCACAACAGGCTTCAGTCTATTGAGGCAGCGTAGACTCTCACAGAATATCAGAGCTGGACAGGACCATTGAGGACATCTAATAACAACAATAAAATTATAGCAATAGCAACAATAGTATTTAAACCTGATAGAGTTTTTGCTACATGCCAGATATTCCTTTGAATCTTTAACTGTATTAACTCATTTAATCCCTCACAACAAATCCAAAAGGCAGAATCGATCACTAAGCCCATTTTACAGAAGGGGAAACTGAGATACAGAGAGATTATGTAACTTGCTCAAGGTCACACAGCTGGTGAGTGGCAGAGCCAGGATGCGGACCAAGGCCGTCCAGTGCCAAGTCTACTCTCTTAATGACTAATGTCCTGTGGATCCAATCCAACTCCCTTCTTTTCAGATACAGACACTGGGGCCTGGAAAGAAGTGATTTCCTACTGGAAGGCACACAGTGAAGTGCTTTGCAGCCAGATTCACCTCCTGGTGGGAATGAAGCACCAAACCCTAAGTCATTCCAGAAAGTTGCTCCCTTCAAATCTCCATCAGGTGGTGAGGAGGTAAATAAACTACTCCAGCTAAACAGATGCAAACCCACTCAGCTTTCTAACATTGCATTTTCATTTTGCAGGGACACTTGCCTATTTGCATATAATCAAGCAAATCATAGCACTCACTGGCCCCCAACCTACTGTGTGATGTTTTCTACATGGGTTATTTCATTTAGCCCACATAACACCCTATGACGTAGAAACATATCCCCATTTTAGAGAGAAGGAAGTTGAAGCTAAGAGCAACTAAATAATGTTTCCACTGTTACACAGCTAGTAAGTGATTGAGTAAAGATGTAAACCAGACCATCTGATTCTACTGCACTTCTGCCTCCTGCCCCAGATATCGAATTCTTTAAAAATAGACATAGTCTCACAGTTTGCAGGCTTCATGGCTATATTCTTTTAATTATCAATGTTATCCTCAAAAGATCTAACAGGGCCTATCAGAAGTTGAGAAGGACCTGGCCACTTGCAATTTTTGAGTCTTCTAGTATTTTTTTAAAAGAAGAAAATAGGACTAGAAATAATGGGTAGTACATTTAAAATATTTACATTAAACCACTTAAAACTTTTACAAATCCTGTAATAATCTATGAAAAGCATGATTACATTGCAAGGCATTTTGTGTCTATGAGTTAAAATAGTTCATTCCTGATGCCCTACCAGTAGGGTAATAGTGTTTACCAGGAAAAAACACAATTTGTGGTTAAAGGTATAAAATGAGTATTCTCTTCTTTCATTCCATCTATGACCGTGTGGATAACTCATTTGTATATAGTGTTGGGGCTCTTCAAGGAGCACCCCCTCCCCATTCCCATGACAGGCCTTGTCTAGGGAGGGAGCCCAGCAAGGGAGGCAGGTCTGCAGGAGGTTAGAGGAGGCTCTGCCTCACCCCTTCCAGGCCCTGGCTCTCTCCGCACAGCGGCTCCAGCTCACAATGGCTTGGAAGACTGGCCTAGTGACTGGCAGAGAGGAAGGAGGTAGCTGGGAAAAAGGTGCCCTTCTACCCATCTCTCCCAAGAGCGGTGAGGAGGCTGGGGCTGCTGCCCCACAACTCAGAGCAGCCGTGCCGTGTGCCTCTGACAACCACCAGCTGCCGCTTCTCCTAGTGGCCCCGGGCCTCGCAGCAAGAGGCTCTATGCTGGTAGGAGATGGGAAGGGGTGGGACTGCAGAACCCACCTGGGCAGTCCCCTGGAATCCTTACTTGGCTCTCAGTTAAGTCACCACCCTGAGCAAATCCGAGATCCCAGGACTGAAAACTGTTTCTGGTGCAGAAACAGAGTCCAGAAGGAGCTAGCATGCTGCGTAAGTAGCAGTGAGGCAGTTTGGAGGAGCCAACCACCTTGAGTTGGGAGACCCTGAGGCAGACTGGGGCAGGGGAGCCAGGAGACCCGAGTCCTGAAACTGTCTCCTGGAAGCCCCAAGCTGGACAGCCTAACGTAGACTCATTTTAGAAACAGACTCCGTTGGGCTGGATTTGGAGTGGCGTCGCTCTTCCCTGCTGAAGAGGGCACTCTCCTGCCCATGCATGGAGGCTGGCTTATGACAAATCTGAACTCTTCCCGGCATCCAGAGCATTTCACCAGCCAACACCCTCGCCACTGACCTCCCAGCGTGTTCCCTCCAACTCAGGCAGGCTGCCCTCTCGTCCCCACTGCGTTCTCCCTCCTGCCTGGATTGCTGACCTCCCTGCCCTCCTGTGATCACCATATTAAGTGGCATTTCCATGTGACTGCATTAATTCACCTCCGTTTTCAGGTCTCAGTCTGTCTTGCAGACACACTCTGTCTTCTTCTGAGTCCTGGGAATTTCCCAAGAGCCAGAATTGCCTCTCCTTGTATTTCACCTTTCCACAGCCCACCACACCCCAAGACACGGCTCTGACCACAGAAGCTTTATGACAGGGCAGTTTCTCCTGAGCCTCGAGTCGGGAGATGCTCAGAAGCTGTATCGGCCCTTTCCCATCCCCACCCTGCAAGGACGAGTTCCCTTTAAGTAAAAGAGACTCCTGGCTAAACATGTGTTTAGCAGATTCCCAAAAACAAGCTTCAAGCAGGTCAAATTTCTTGACATGCCAGGAAAGAGCCCATTACCAACAGGACCGCCCACATCCAGGCAAGCCGTAAAGTGTCATTTGTACTTTGCTATGGAGTTTGGCATTTATTTTGGAGTGGATGAGGAGTCATGGGAGGCTCTCAGGTAGAGAAATAATGTATTTGTATTCTAGAAAGAGCCCATGGGTGGTATGCATTGGTTGGATTGGAGAAGAAAAAATTCTGAAGTCAAGACCTGTCTCTCCCAAGTGTGGGGCCCCATATCTCCTACATCAGACTGGGGGCTCCCAAAGGCAGGGACAGGGACTCCCAACCCCTGTGCTCAAGCCTGGGCACGCGCTCAGGGAAAGCTTAATGCCTGTGGACTGATTTACCTGAGGTGGAAATTGAGGCTGATGGGGACATAACTTATCTCCAGGAACCCTCACTCTCCCTGGCCAGCCCAGAAAGGGACCCTGGGGATGCAACAATGTGACACAATCCCCCTGACTCCAGCGTGGCTCTTTCCTTGGATCATCTGTCCTCTTTCTGGCACCAATTTCCCAAATTCCCAGCAGCCCAGCCACACACAGCTGGTGGTAAAGATCAGGCTGAAACCCCATCCCTGCCCAGTGGCTTGGCCGTGGAAGCAGAACACCACGGGCAGAACAGGCTGAGGGCTGGGCAGGGAGTGGCTGGGACTTGCTTGGCACCTCAAGTCCTTGGGAAGCCCAGCCATGGGGAGGAAAGGTGGCTGACACTCCCCTGCCTAAGAAACATGGGGACAGGACCCTCCCCTGAGGGCTAGTAAGGAGACAGTTCCTGCCCACAGGAGGCTTAGCCTCAGGCTTCCACCTAGGATGGCAGAGGCAAAACCTCAGTCCTCTGATTGAGGAGACACCATCTCCACTATCAGGTCACCATTAAGTTGTATCTGTCGTTGCTATGGTTGGCTCCGACAGCCAGTCCTATCTATGACAAGCAGAAATGGAAGCTCACAGGTATCATGCATCTACAGCGGGTGACTGTGCAAGGCACTTGGCACCGTGCAATTCTCTCTTTAATTATCTCACTCCATTTTACTATTTCCACTGTGGATTGTAGAGAGGTGTTTGTGCATGCTATAGCTTCTGCCTAGCTGACTCATCTTCAGATTGGTTTAATGTGACCTTTATCCAATGCAAAGTAACTAGCACTTACTGTCATTGCAATTATCTCATCCATCTTTAGGGCATGTATTGGTTTATGGGCTCTTTCCCCACGTAAAATGCAATTTAGATTGCAAGCCCCATGACAGGAGTTCTGTCTTGTTCACTGACTTTGAGAATAGTGCTTGGCATTCATTTATTAAATGAACAAGGCCTGAGAGAATCTGCAAATAGTTTACCTGACTCTAATTTAAGAGGGAGTAGGGGAGGGCAAGGAAGAATAGATTCTTTACCACCACAACTTGATTTTAAGTCTGGAGATATTTGGACTCTTCTGTAACTGTAACTATGAGAGGGGAGAAGATGTCTATTAAGGCTTTGTATAATAAAACTGGAAGACACAGAAGAGGGAGGTTCCACATAAAAGAGAACAATGAGATTCTGAGTGAGAATGGAATTACACACTTTAGGAGCCAGGTTAGAAATGTGGCTGAGCTGGGCTCAGTGGCTCACGCCTGTAATCTCAGCACTTTGGGAGGCCGAGGCGGGTGGATCACCTGAGGCCAGGAGGTCGAGACCAACCTAGCCAACACGGTGAAACCTCGTCTCCACTAAAAATACAAAATTACCAAGTCGTGGTGGTGGGTGCCTGTAATCCCAGCTACTTGGGAGACTAAGGCAGGAGAATCACTTGAACCCGGGAGGTGGAGGTTGCAGTGAACCTAGATCGCGCCACTGTGTGACAGAGCAAGACTCCATCTAAAACAAACAAACAAACAGAAAAACCATGGCTGGTCCTTAAAGCTAGGGGCTGAGAGTAGGGTCATGATGTAGGATTAATAAAGAAACTCTCTTTCCTCAGCCCTGACTTTTGCATTACCACAGTGTTTTACAATCACCAAATGGCTTACGAAAGTTGTCCACCCTCCCAATTCCTGAATAGCAATGGAGAATTGGTTAACAACTGAAGACTCAAAGGGCTCCACGGTAGAAAGCCAAACTCACTTCTCTATTGACTTTCGTTTGAAAAGAACAACTGGTGCTTCAAGGATTCAATCAGAATTTGCGATGCAAAGTGTTAAAACTTCCTCAAATATTTAAATATTTCCAAACATAGGTACGAAAGAGCAGCAAAAGGAAATAACCATTGAGTGCTGGAGTAACATCAGTCATTCTAAAGTTAGAACCAGGATTTGGGGTGTGTTTGGTGATACGCAAGGCATTTGGCTCTATGCAACGTGGAAAACCTTGCTCCGTGAGGTCTTTCTGTTTTAAATTTGCATCTTTTTTTGACTTCCCAAATGTTTTTACCACAATTAATCCCTACTCATTTAATTTCTCAAACATCGCCCCAAATAAATTTGGAATTTTTTTCTAAAAATTAAATCCCATGTTCTGGAAGGTTTGTGCCACTGCCAGAATCCAGTGAATGACGGAGTTCAGGTGAACATGAAGCCCTTTATCAGGGCGTTATGCCCTGGCTAAGTGCCAGGTGCCATGCTGGGCTTTTACTTGTATGGAGACCTTCAATCCCACAACCCCCTTGTAAGGTGGGATTCTTATCCCTGCTTTACACATAGGAAACCTGGGACATGAGAGGTAAAGTAAGTTTAGGTGACAGAGTAAGCCCTGATGAATGCAGTGGCAGATCTGGAAATGGAACTGGCACACAAGTTTCCTGGCCTCTCAAAATTTGGGCTCTTCCATTTATAAAACAAGAAACCAAGATGTGCATGACACCAACCCTGTTCTGTTCCTCCCTCCTTCTGGAGAACCAGAAAAGATGGAAGAACAAAGAAGAGAGTAAGGGATGGATGGAAGGAAGGAGAGACAGTATGTAGAAGAAAGAGAGAGAAAGACAAACCTAAAAAAGAAGAAGAAGGAGGAGGAGGAGGAGGAGAAGGAGGAGGAGGAGGGGGAGGAGGAGAAGAAGGAGAACAGAATTCTACCAGAGGAATGCCATTAGTACCAGTCAGAGAAAAGACGACAAACCCTTTGGTTTGTTTAGCTCAGTGACATGCTTTGGTGCTCTTCTGTCCAAATGCCCAGACAGCATCAACCAGTGATTTCAGGCAGCCAGAGCATGCTTCTCCCTCTTATGTCCCAGCTTCCCTTTTCCTGAAACTCCCATTCCTCCCACTCACCCTGCAGTTAATTCTGGAAAGTGCCCCAGGCAGTCCCTGGGCTAACTTAGACAATATCCCAGGGGGCCACCTGTCAGCCTAGGTTGTTAGATGCTTGCTCCTGGGAGATTGACTGAGCTGCCTGGATCTCACTAATGCCCAGGGCAGAAAAGGGCTTTGCTGCCTGGTGACTGATTTGTGTTCCTGGAGGAACTCGATCAGGAACCGCTTGACAGCACGCCAGTACGGTGGCTTCACAGAACTGAGAACCTGAAGACCTGAGATCCATTCTTGGTTCAGTCTTGTGTCCATCCTGAAGATAGTTAACACTGGTGTTCATCTCCATGCTGAAGAAAATTCTCTGAGACTCTCTTTCCCGTTTCTTCTCATTGCTTGGGTGTGATCTGACCCACATGAGTGGAAAATGGTGTCCTGAGCCTGCTGGTTCTCTCCTGGGGCTCTCTTGTCTAAAGAGCTTTTCACTGTCCCCTCATGATGGCTCCACTGATGATACAATGAAAGCTTTCATTGGCATCTCCTGAATCTCCTAGAGTCCCCTGAGTGCCCTCTCTACAAGAGGCTGGGAGCAGACTTCCCAGGTGCTACCCTCTACTTTATTTTAAAAACTCGTGGGGATGAAAAACACTGCCCTTACATTCTGGTAGCATGAGAATTTAAAGGAAGAGAAACTTTCATTTCCTGGTTGACTTTCTGAGATCACTTTAAACTGACCATAAGCTAAAAGGACCAAGACCACAAGCTATGGTAGAAATGAGAATTATGAGGAATTTTGTACAGTGGAAGGGACCTGAACTGTCAACAATATCATATCCTGGTCCACACTAGGGGACATTTATGATCCTCTGGAAGAATTGTCATGGAGACTATCTCAAGATTTACAATTATGCTGACATTTCCTAGTCATGTGACTACAGCCTAGTCTTAAACTCACTGAATGTCTGTTTCCTCATTTGTAAGAAGGGATGACAATATTATTAGTGGAAGGAGCATGGACTTTTGAACAGATCGACCCAGGTTTAAATTCCACTTTTACCACCTGGAGGCCATGAGCCTGGAGTGTTTGGAGCAGAGGGGAAGTGGGAGGAGAATTATCAGAGAGCGAAGGGGCCAGTGATCACATTGGGCTATAAGGCCATCCTAATGACCTTGGCTTTTACTCTGAATAAGATGGGAAGCAGTTGCAATGTTTTGAGCAGAGGGATCACAATTTGTAACTCATGTTTTTAAGAGACTGGCCTGGCTGCTGGGTTGAAAATAGACTGAAGGGAAAAAGGGGTGGAAAGTCTGAGATCCAGATATGCAGCCCCTGCAATAATCTAAATGAGAGAGGATGACACTTTGGACAACGGTGTCACAGTGGAGATGGTAAGCAGGTCAGATTCTAGATGTACTTGTAGGTAGATTCTAAGGACTTACTGACTTGTCACAGTTTATCATTATGTAACTGAGTAGTTATTGTTTTAAGAATTTGTCTAATCTACTAAACTGAATACTCTATGGGGCAAGAATCGTATGTGTATTTTATGCACTGATGAGTTTCCTGTGTTGAGCTCAGTTCAGCAATATTTGATGAAGGAATGAAACCTGAACATCTTGAGAAGCTGTGTCTGCTCTACCCCCTAAGCCAACTCTCTCTCGCCCACCCTCTCCACTTCTCTCCAGCAATTCTCTGACTCCACAGCAAAGTGACAGGTTGGTTGGAGCTGAGACCAGAGAGGAATTGCAGCCACAGACAAAGTGGGAGAGTGGTGGAAAAGTGATGATGGAGGTGGAGGGGAAGGAAATATGGAGATGAGAAAGACACACTCAGGCAGCAGCCTGAATAATCACAGGGCCAAAGAGAGGGAGGAGATGGGAGAGTCACATGGAGGAGATGGGAGAGTCACATAGAAGATGGAGGTTGGGGCCAAAAGAAGAGAGAAATGGAACCTGGGCTTTTCTATGGCTAATGTTAGTGTAGGTGCTCCTCTGAGATCAGTCCACCAACGACATTGATTCACTGGCATGGTAGGGATGGACTTCACATCAGAAATACTGGGACCCATGGAGTTGTTAGCTTGTGCTCTTCCCTGGGCACCAATAGTCGAAGGTCTATATCTGACTTCCACCAGGTAGCCTGGTGATTCTGGGACAGGGTAGAAATGGATGAGGGAGGCTGGAGATATTGGGGTTGAAGAAGGTCTAAGTCTGTTTTATGCTGCTGTAACAGAACACCACAGGCTGTGTAATTTATGAACGATAAAAATTTATTTGGTTCGTCGTTCTGGAGGCTGGGAAGTCCAAGAGTATGGCGCCAACATCTGGTGAATGTCATCTCATGATGGAAGGCAGAAAGCAGAAGAGTGCATGAGACAGAAAGAGAAAGGGGGATAAACTTATCCATTCTATCAGGATCCCACATCCATGATAACTAACCCATTCCCAAGATAATGGCATTAATTCTCCCACGAGGGCAGAGTCCTCATGACTTGATCACCTCTTAAGGGCCCCACCTCCTAATACCACCACAATGACAATTACATTTCAACATTAGTTTTGGAGGGGGCATTCAAACCATACCAAGGGGCATGTGTATGTGAGAGCAAAGCTGAAGGAGGAGAATGGTGCACATGGAGGTGTGTGGCAGGGCATGAATGTACCTCAGGGACAACCAGAGAGCAGACCATTGCTGGGATCTGAAGGAGAAAAAGAGAGGGGATCACAAGAAAGGGGGGTACAGAGATACAGGGATGCCCCTCTTCTGACCCATGTCATCTTCTTCTTCTTCTTTCTTTTTTTTTTTTTTTTTGAGACAGAGTCTCACTCTGTCACCCAGGCTGGAGTGCAATGGCACAATCTCAGCTCACTGCAACCTCTGCCTCCAGGGTTC
>NW_012104031.1:5408494-5410612 GCF_000951045.1 Mandrillus leucophaeus
CTGTCCACCGATGACCTCTGGTGGGAGGGGTGAGGGAGGTGTCCCATGCTTGTGCAGGTCCAGCCAATGGCAGTACACAGAAATTGCCCACTGCTGCCTCCTGGGGTGCCCACCCAGGCCCCAACCTTAAACCACTTCTATCAGAGACCAGCAAACTATATGGCTCACAAGCCTAACCTGGTCTACAGTCTAGTTTTGTAAATAAAGTTGTATTGGAAAAAGTCACATTCATTTATTTACCTATCACCTGTGGCCGCTTTTGTGTTCTAACAGCAGAACTGAGTCGTTGCCACAGAACTTGTATAACCTGCCTAAAATATTCACTATCTAGGCCTTTACAGGAAAAGTTTGCAGACCCCTGAGCTAGATTATCTGAATACTTTAAATCCTTATATATGCCCCCAACAAATCCCTGAAAGCCTTCCCCCAGAAATCCCATTTCACCAAATGCCCCAGACTTATAAGTTGTCAACACTGAAAAACATTGACAAGAAACATGAAGAACCCCCTTCTATGGAGATTTGTAAGAAGAGCTCTCAGTTGGGCATGGAGGAGGGGTCATCCAGCTGAGAAGCAGGAAGTGGACTTTTTTACCTCCTAGCCCTCTGTGTGAGCTGAGACCAGATGATGGAGGGATGACGTGGAACGTTATAACAAAAGATTATGAAATCATGGCAGCTGTGAGAGAAGCATCAGGTGGAAACAAGAAGGGCTGGGTCACGGGGAGGCCAGGGCTTCTGGAGGAGCAGGAAGAGGGCTCCAAGCTCAGCCCTCATGACTCATGAAATAGAGAGGCCCTGTCAAGTGATGTCTTCTGATGGCTGCCTCATCAGCAACCCTAATCCTGCAGGGTTTGCACACTCCTCTTCTGTCCCACAGCGACAGCTGAACTCAGTCAGGAGGCCCAGACCGGCCTGTTGGACAGTACAGAAAGAGAAGCAAGTGAAGTCTGAGAGGGAGGAATTCTCCAGGGGGGGATTGGAGGATTGTAAATCTGCAAGGGCCTCCAGAGGTCATCTTGGTCACCCCTTCTCCAGCAAGAGCTGCACACACCCAGCTAGAGGGAGGGAGGATATTTTGGGTGGATAGAGTCTGAGGCTGACAACTAGACTGTTAGTAAGTTCTTCCCAGGCCCATCCCTGCTGGGTGGCTCAGAGGATGCACTCTGGAACCAGACGGTCTGAGTTTGAATCCCAGCTCTGCCACTTCCTTGCTCTATAACTTGGATAAAATAATTTAACCTTTCTATTCCTCTGTTTCCATGCTTGTAACATGGGAATAAAATGATATCTTGATGTTTGGGGCAAGGCCTTTCAAATTCCAGAGTATTCATTAAGCACCTAATGTGTGCCAGACACTGTGTTAGGCATTTTACTCAGTTTGGGTCATTTGGAAGGACTCAGCCGGAGACAGTGAGACACCATTTATATGTGCCAGTGTCTTCATGTTGGGAGCACTTATCCCACTGTCTTCTTCCTAGGACTGATTTTCGGGCCTCAAGGGTAACTGTAGGAGGTCCTTCCCTGGTCACTCCTGCCTGCGCCTGCCCCTCCTAATCATGGCTGGACAGTCCCTGTCCCAGGCTAAGCCAGCTGCAGTTGGCTGTGATTAATGGCCTCTATTAACAGCAAGTTGTAAACTGATAAAGTACACAGTGCCCATGAAAATCTCACCTCTGCTAAATTCCACACCAGTGAGTACTCACTCCTTAACCCCTGAAACCTCCTGCCTTGCCTCATTTGAAAGACATAGTGACAGAGAGTACCTTTAACCAGAGGAATTCAAAATGCTTTGGAAGCAGTAAACAACTCCATGAATTCTTTGGGGGAAAGGCCCAAATCCTAAAACCTGGTTTCACATGGAGTGGAGCCTGGGGGAGATGAGACTAAAGTCCAGGTCAGGGAAAGTAGTTTCAATCAGCCTCAAAGTAATCCCAGAGCTGCCTCTGGTCAACAGCTGTGTGCCCTTGGGTAAGTCACTTTCTCCTATCTGGGCCTCGCTTTCCTTATTTGTTAAATGAGAGGTTTGGTTCAAAATGATTTCCGGTCTACTACTCTACTCAGCAGACTTAAGAGTGGTTCTGATCACAGGAATCTTTACAAAAAAATTTAAAAAATT
>NW_012104031.1:5410807-5416075 GCF_000951045.1 Mandrillus leucophaeus
TCTCCTGCCTCAGCCTCCTGAGTAGCTGGGATTATAGATATGTGCCACCACAACTGGCTAATTTTTGTATTGTTAGTAGAGATGGATTTTACTATGTTGGTCAAGCTGGTCTTGAACTCCTGATGTGATCCGCCTACCTCAGTCACCCAAAGGGCTGGAATTACAGGTGTGCACCACCGTGCCCGGCTTTGTCATCTTCTTTTTAAATTAGTGATCCTCCCTCACCAGGCCATCACACACCATCCCTGTCTTCAGCAGGGATTCACACATGTTCACAGGCTGTCTCATAGCTCTGGCCACAGCCTACGCTTACCCCCATACACAGCTCACCTTGCTACCTATGACATATATGTGCACACACTCCTTGCTTTCTCCACTGCCTCACCCATAGAAGAACTTCACACATTTGGTTGTCTAACGTGTGTGTAAACACATACATACATACGACACACACACACACATCTAGGCACCAGACAATTTAGTCTTAAGATTGTAAGTCCTGCCCTGAAATGTGACACCTTTCTTGCCTCATCATTCTTCTCCTAGGTCTAATCTGGAGAGAGAAAATTCTGGTGATACTAGAATTTTATTCTAGCCCAGCATACCTGCAAGAGCCTTATTGTAGTCCTTCCAATAGAAGGTCCCCTTTGCTGCCTCTGAGCCTATTTTAAAGTCACTTAATCTTTAAATCTGAATTTAAAGATTTAAAGATGCTCTGAATCTGGATCTCTTTCTTTTTGTCAAGTGCCATTCTTCAAAGCTTATTAAAGAACTGTCTCTGCCAGAAACCTTCCCTGGTTAACTATTCTTGACTCAGTTTCCTCCTGCCCTCTCCTCTCTATCTCCCCCTCCATCTGCTGCCATTGTAGCATCACACGAATGCCTTCCAGAGACCAGGCCTGCATGTCTTATCCATTCCCCTCCCCACCCCCACCCCCGCCCCACACTCAATACACAATCCCTGTGAGCTCCCTAAGGAGAGGACGGTGTCTCCTTCTCCCTCTGGTTATCCCCACAGCACCTCAGCCTGGGTTCTGCCCAGGAATTACTCAGCCCTGGGTGTTTTGCCAGGAGATGGGATCTTTAAGGGCAGAGACCTGAGCAGACTAAGCATATCACATGTTTACCGAATGACTGCCTGAGGAATGGAGAGGGGTGTGGACAGGACAGTCAGAGAGTGGCCAGCTCAGGACTACAGGTGCTAGGGTGAGGCTTCTCACCCAGCAAGGCCAGTCTCAGAACTTGACACGGACCTCCCCTACTAAATGACCTACAGGAGGTTGCCCTTGACTGGCTGGAGAAGATTTAGTACCTCTCCAGCTCTAGCAATGAATGAGCTGCCCAGGCTGTTAATTGCCTTCTGTTAATTGTTAGCTTTTCTGCCAGGGACACTATGGTGAGGAGAGGAGGTGAGAAGAACCTGGAACTACGGGGAAGGAGGGCAAGTCTTAAGGGCAGGGGGTTGCGGAAGCCCTACAGTCTAAAGGGGACCTGGGCAAATCAAACCCCTGTACTGAGGGCCACCCCAGGAGGTGAGAGACCAGAGGCCAGAGACAAAGAGCCAGGAATAGAAAGAGATGTATATATTTGCTTGCAATCTATTTTTAATATCCCATAAACATGCTTTGCTCATAACCAAGGCCTAGCTGAGCTTCCAAGCAGGCTCATTCCAGCTGCCCCTCAAGAATTCCTCAAAGGTTATCCCACCAAAGTCCCAAAATCCTGAAATCAAGAGAATCAACAACTCCTGAGACACAGGTCTGACACTATCCAAGGGCTGTGATTGGGGCCATTTATGACTGGCCCCAAAGAAAAGGGTGAAAATAGATCAAGACAGGTTTTCCAAAGAGATAAGGAGAGGAGGGCATGGAGGATGCCTGAATGGGCTGGAAACGCATCTCTCCTTCCTCCTCTCCTCACCCCCTGTCCACCCACAAGTTGGGCACTGACCAGCCTGGGGCAGCAGAGCTACCACCTCCAGTGGCCCCAGTGAGGGCGCTGAGGAACACAGCAGTGCGGCTAGAGCAAGGCGGTGCACAGAAGGGAGGGTGGGCTGCTATTTGAATTCAAATTCTCACTGGCTCCTTTCACCTGATTTTCTTCAACTTGTGTTTCAGTTTCCCTGACTCTTCAACACACATCTGGGCGCCTCTCCTCCTTTCTGGGGAAATTGGGAAAGTTGGTATGATGACATCTGGAAGGTTCTTGCTGCTCCTTGGGAGACAGTTGCTGAGTCCAAGGGGTATTATCAGAACCCTTAGGCTGTAAGCCCAGCCCATGTTCCCCAGCTGGTGGGAGAGGAGGGTTGGGGGTGGTCTGCAGTTAATTTGCAGTGGTGTAAAAATCCTAATCCCAGTTACAGTTGGAATTTTCTGAAGAACACAATGAGCTCAAGAACACCCCTTTCAAAAGAAAACTCCTCAAACTACTCCCAAGGTAAACATTCACTCTACCAAGGGTTCCTTCACACAGCAACACAGACAGACACACACACACACGCACACAAAACAAAACACTGTACCTTTGTACTTATTTTGTATGTATGTATGTATGTATTTATTTTTAGAGACAAGGTCTCACTTTGTCACCCAGGCTGGAGTGCTGTGGCACACTCATCATCGCTTACTGCAACCTCGAACTCCTGGACTCAAGTGATCCTCCTCCCTTGGCCTCCTAGAGCTCTGGGTATACCTTCATACTTATGAAGGGGAACTAAGTCACGGAAAAATAATATGGTGCTTAAGAATAAAGGGAGACAGGAAGTTCCCCTTCCAGGAGGAGTCCAGGAAAATATTCCTCCCATCACTTTCCTCTCCAAATGAAGGCCCACTGAAACAAGGTGTCTGCCTCTGTTCAAACAATTCTTGGAACATGAGGCACACATACTAATAGGAACAGAATCTGAAAGGGAAAGGTTGGTTCTATAACCACAGGAAAGGATCGTGGCTCTCTCAAACTTCTTGTAAGGTTTACAGAGAATGTGATGGACGCGTTCATTTTCACAATAGTTAAAGGAAAGTTCTGCCCACTGACGTGAGTGAAATTCATTAATTCATTTAATACATATTTATTGAGCTACTTATGTAGACCAGATATTGTGCAAGATGCTGGGGTCCTTGTCCTTACAGAGTTTTCAGTCTAACTTACATTCTAGCGGAAGATACAGGTGAAACAAGTGATCACAGAGAAGCAAAACAAAGGCTTTAGTGGGAGACTATGAATCAGAGCTCAATGGGAGCACATACAGGAAGATCAACCGAACTGAGGGAGGAGAGCAATCTGAGGAGGCTTCCTGGAGGAGCTGACAGCATGAGAAGGACTTAGCTAAGTGGAGAAGATGGAAGACGCAGCAGAGGAAACAGCATATGCAGAGGCTTAGAGGTGGAAGAAAGAGGGATGCCCCAGAGGAAGTGAAATAAGTCCATTACATCTGAGGTAATTCCTCGAGGTCCCTCCTCACCAAAGACCTCCCAGAGCTGTTGGGCACCCTGTCCTGAGCAAAAATCACCTCACCAGCCACACATAATCTAATGAGGTTCTGCTTCCGGATTTCTTCCGAAGTGCATCCAAAAGGCCTAGTAAGCTGCTGCTGCTCCAGCCGGAGAAGATAAACGCATTCGTCATTGAGATTTGTGTGGGTCTCCTTCCTTAGGGAGAAGGCTGTCTGGGCAGGTCAGGACTAAATACAGTGGTCAGAAGACCTGTGGGGGCCAGGTGCGGTGGCTCAAGCCTGTAATCCCAGCATTTTGGGAGGCCAACGCTGGCAGATCACCTGAAGTCACAGGTTCGAGACCAGCCTGGCCAACATGGCAAAACCCATGTCTACTAAAAATACAAAAATTAGCCAGGCATGGTGGCAAATGCCCGTAATCCAGCTACTTGGAAGGCTGAGGCAGGAGAATCGCTTGTACCCACGAGGTGGAGGTTGCAGTGAACCGAGATCACTCCACTGCACTCCAGCCTAGGTGGCAGGGTTAGACTCTGTGTAAAAAAAAAAAAAAATGACCGATGGGTCTCCTCCTCCCTTTTGACACAGCACCCCACAGCTCCATTACAGAAGAGCAATCTTGACCCTTGATTAGTGCTCCCCAGTGGCCTCTGTCCACCGATGACCTCTGGTGGGAGGGGTGAGGGAGGTGTCCCATGCTTGTGCAGGTCCAGCCAATGGCAGTACACAGAAATTGCCCACTGCTGCCTCCTGGGGTGCCCACCCAGGCCCCAACCTTAAACCACTTCTATCAGAGACCAGCAAACTATATGGCTCACAAGCCTAACCTGGTCTACAGTCTAGTTTTGTAAATAAAGTTGTATTGGAAAAAGTCACATTCATTTATTTACCTATCACCTGTGGCCGCTTTTGTGTTCTAACAGCAGAACTGAGTCGTTGCCACAGAACTTGTATAACCTGCCTAAAATATTCACTATCTAGGCCTTTACAGGAAAAGTTTGCAGACCCCTGAGCTAGATTATCTGAATACTTTAAATCCTTATATATGCCCCCAACAAATCCCTGAAAGCCTTCCCCCAGAAATCCCATTTCACCAAATGCCCCAGACTTATAAGTTGTCAACACTGAAAAACATTGACAAGAAACATGAAGAACCCCCTTCTATGGAGATTTGTAAGAAGAGCTCTCAGTTGGGCATGGAGGAGGGGTCATCCAGCTGAGAAGCAGGAAGTGGACTTTTTTACCTCCTAGCCCTCTGTGTGAGCTGAGACCAGATGATGGAGGGATGACGTGGAACGTTATAACAAAAGATTATGAAATCATGGCAGCTGTGAGAGAAGCATCAGGTGGAAACAAGAAGGGCTGGGTCACGGGGAGGCCAGGGCTTCTGGAGGAGCAGGAAGAGGGCTCCAAGCTCAGCCCTCATGACTCATGAAATAGAGAGGCCCTGTCAAGTGATGTCTTCTGATGGCTGCCTCATCAGCAACCCTAATCCTGCAGGGTTTGCACACTCCTCTTCTGTCCCACAGCGACAGCTGAACTCAGTCAGGAGGCCCAGACCGGCCTGTTGGACAGTACAGAAAGAGAAGCAAGTGAAGTCTGAGAGGGAGGAATTCTCCAGGAGGGGATTGGAGGATTGTAAATCTGCAAGGGCCTCCAGAGGTCATCTTGGTCACCCCTTCTCCAGCAAGAGCTGCACACACCCAGCTAGAGGGAGGGAGGATATTTTGGGTGGATAGAGTCTGAGGCTGACAACTAGACTGTTAGTAAGTTCTTCCCAGGCCCATCCCTGCTGGGTGGCTCAGAGGATGCACTCTGGA
>NW_012104031.1:5417650-5423380 GCF_000951045.1 Mandrillus leucophaeus
GAGCGAGCGGGCGGTTGGCTGGAGGCCCGAGTCTCGGGGATTGGTTACATTTTTCCCTGGGTTAATTACCACGGGGAGGGAATCTGAGCTGTGCTTGTCTCGGGCACAACAAGCCTTGTCGCCTGGTGAGAGAATCTCAGTCTTACTCAGGTAACACCTGCTGGCCCGGGACGGAAATGTTCTCATTCTGGGAGGCGCCATCTCCCACAGAGGACTGCAAACGCCCCAGGCGGCCTGGACCCGGACTGGAGCCTCCCGTGGTGGAGACTGGACAGGGTGGCGACGGGATTGGACGGCTGGAGTGTGGGGGTCACTCGGGGGTGGGGCTAGGGCGGGGCACGTTTGGGCTGCGAGGCCCGGGCCTGAAAGGAATCCCTCCTTGGCCAACCTCACCCTGTTTAACCCTGATGCAATGCACTTGCCCTTTGCGTTTACCCGGGGGCAAACATTTAACCTTTCCATTTTTTGCACTGACTTAATGAGTCTCGGTGTCTAGCACAGGCCTTGACACATAGTAGGCATCCGATATCTGTTTGTGAATGCACAAGCCCATCAGCGTGTCTGTCTCCTAGGGGAGTCGTGTTCGCAGACTTGTCAGCATTTCAGCACCCAGTTATGACATGTCATGTGGGCTACTACTGGTAAAAATGTGAGCATCCAGATGAGTGCATTTTTCGCTTTTAAAGGTAAGTTGAAATAGATTGAAGATTATTTCCATCATAATGCTGCTCACTCTCTTGAGTCTGATGTGCTATCATAAATGGGAGAGAAAAGGGTGGAGGTTGTAGGGGACATGTTATTTGGTCTTGTTCTAGTAATAGCTTTTGATTTCATCTTGGGGAATGACCTTGGGCTGATAATCAAGGTGTCCTGATCTTCTTGCCAAGGAGCAGGCTTGAGGCCAAGTTAGGTCCAAGGGACTGACTCTGTCATCTGGACTTTGAATGTTGAATAGTGACCTAAGAATAAGGGAAAAATCCATCACAGCCAATGCACCTCCATGGCATACCAGGGGAGGACGCTCTAGTTTCAGCCTTCTTCAAGTCTTGTTCTTCAGTCATTTCATAGATTATATGAATTTCCCACTGCTTTCCAACAAACTTTTTTTTTTTTTCTTTAAACGGTCAGTTTCTGTTGCTTATGACCAAAGCACCCTAACTGCAGGAGTCACAGCTGAAGATTGGGAATATGTAACACTACCTAGCTTCTCTGGGCAGCAACTCAGTAGATTGTGTTCACCGCTAAAGAATCCTTAGTCTACTCTATTATTTTACAGATGAAGAACTAAGGTTCCAAGTTCAGTGACCAAGTCACGGTCACACAGCCAGATTCACAGGATCTCAGAGTTAAAAGGGAACTCAGAGTCATTCATCAAACTTTTCATCTGATATTTACTTTCCCTCTGAAATAGCTTCAGCAAGTGCCCATCCAAAAAAAAAAGATGTGTGAACACTATCAGTGACAGCAAGAAATCTCTCTGGGCAACTCATTCCTCTTCCACATGACATCACCTCAGATAGCCAAAGACTGCTATCACCACCAAGATTTTTCTTTCTTAGGACAATGTCCCATTTCCTACAGCTGTTCCTCATGTGGCAGGGTTCAAGGCCTTCACCACACTGACCACTGTCCTCTAAATGCATTCTGGTCTGTGTTCCTTGGAGCATGTGTCCCTAACATGGAACAGAGCACCCAGCTGTAGGCTACTGGTGCAGAGTTGGTGGATCACCACTACCCTTATTCTAGAGAAAATGAGTTCTTAGGTCCTAAGTGCCTCTAATTCAGCCTGAGGTCAAATTAGCTTGTTTGTTTGTTCTTGTCAGTCACATTACACTTGTGCTATTCACTAAGCTATCCTCAGTTAGTTTTAGCTGTCCCACTCATATTTGTGTAAGTGGGAAACTTAGATTCAGCCGTCATTTCAACCTTACAGTATCTTTTTGGATCCTGATATTCCCTGCTCCTGTACCCTCTTCCCCACCCCACCTCTATACCTAGACACAGCTTTGCAGTTTCCGCAATGTTCTAAGCATGTGCACTCTCCTCATCTAAGTTCTTTACGCAAATGTGTGCATTCTAAAACCCTCCCTCTAATCGCTTTAGCCCAGGAGTTCAGAGCAGCCCGGGCAACGTAGTGAGACCCCGTCTCTACAAAAAAAAAAAAAAAAAAAGGTAATATATAATTAGCTGGGCATGATGGCACAAGCTTGGAGTCCCAGCTACTTGGGAGGCTAAGGTGGGAGGATCGCTTGAGCCCAAGAGGTCAAGGCTGCAGTGAGCCATGATAGCATCACTGTACTCCAGCCTGGGTGACAAGTGAAACCTTGACTTGAAAATAAATAAGTAAATAAAAATAAAAATAATGCCCCCCACTCCAGGATTTTGTTTACCAGGAAACTAAAAACCATCTTATGTTATGTTATGTTTTGTTATGTTATATTTTTTTGAGACAGTCTCGCTTTGTTGCCCAGGCTAAAGTGCAGTGGTATAATATCAACTGACTGCAAACTCTGCCTCCCGGGTTCAAGAGAGTTTCCTGCCTCAGCCTCCCAATTAGCTGGGATTACAGACACCTGCTACCACGCCCAGCTAATTTCTGTATTTTTAGTAGAAATGGGGTTTCACCACGTTGGCCAGGCTGATCTTGAACTCCTGACCTCAAGTGATCCACCTGTCTCAGCCTCCCAAAATGCTGGGATTACAGGTGTGGGCCACCATTCCTGGCCTAAAAACCTTTTTAAATTAGAAAATCTCTGTAAGAATCTGAAAAAGTTTAAGATCATCTTTATCCCCCTCCCCTAAAATACACCTGTATATAGTCATATAAGATTCATACAAGATCGTGTATGGTGATAACCCTGAGTACCCTATTTCTCAGCAATTCTACTCCTAGGTATACACCCGAGAGATGAGTGCACATGTCCACCAAAAGACATTTACAATAGTAGTAGCTTTGTTCACAATAGCCAAAGACTGGAAACAACGCAAATGTCCAGCTGCAATAGAGTGGATAACTAAATTGTGGTATAGTCATACAATGGAATACTATTTAGCAATGCAAATGAATGAACTACTGCTACATAGAACAATATGGATAATTTTCACAAACATAATGATGACCCAGAAAAGCCAGGCACAGATGAAGAGTAGTTACTGTATGATTTAATTACAGGAAGTTCAAGAACAGGCAAAACCAATCTATGTTGAAAAAACTCAGAATTCTAGTTACCTTCATAGTGAAGGTAACTAGGGCACAAAGAGCTTTCTGGGGGAACTGGGAATGATTTACATCTATAGTTACACAAGTTTATGCATAGGTAATGAAGCCATCCTTGCAAAAATTAGTAAGAAACTTATGGCAGTAGGGGAGATCTGATCTAGCTAAACTTCATCTTGCCTTTGGCCTTCAAGCTGCCCTTAGTTATTCCTAGGCTTAGGCCAAGCTAACTTCGGGAGACATTTAGTTTATAGTTTAAAGGATAATCGCCCATCCCCAAAACTCAACCACCTTTGCAAAGCTAATGAGAGACCACCAGGCTAGGAGGATAGAGAAGCCTGAATTCAGCTAAGGTGTAGACATAAATGATTGCCAGTCATTATTCTGGAAGTCACAAGATATGCAACTTCTCCGGTGACTCCTGTGGATAACGTCACTGTTGTACAACCCAAGAACAGCTTTTTCAAGTTTTTCCCATGTCTAACACCATGCTCCACCTGGACTCGCCAACTGCTCCTGTGGCCCCACGCAGAAGCAACTCGGCCCAAGAGGACAGCTTTGGCTCCCTGTAATTTTATCTCTGACCCAACCAATCAGCATTCCCCATGCCCTAGACCCCTGTCCACCAAACTAGCTTTGAAAAACCCCTAACCTCTGAGCCTTCAGAGAGATCGATTTGAGTAATAACTCTGTCTCCCGCATGGCGTGGCTGGCCCCGCATCAATTAAACTCTTTGTTTACTGCAGTGCCATGGTCTTTAGGAACTGATTTTGTTTGTGCAGCTGGAAGGAAGAACCCATCAGGCGGTTACAGTAACAATTCACTGAACCCTTCAATTAAGATTTGTATACTTTATCCTATGCAAATTGTAACTCGATATGAAGGTTTAAAAAATAAAAAAATACATCTCTATCAAAATAAAAACCCTTCCAAATACACTTAGAATTGACTTGCATACACATAGCACACTTTGTAAAATAATGATCTTGTTTAGTGCTGTCACTTTACAGTTAGGGAAACTGAAATTCAGAAGGAAAGAGTTGCCCTACTCAGAATCACACAGAGATTTAACAGCAGAGCTATGGCAGAACCAGGGATCCTGGCTCCTAGCCCTGAGTTTTCCAGTGTAAAAATTCATGCAGCTGTACACAGGGGCTTATACACTTTATGGTAGATCTGTTATACCTCCATTTAAAAAAATTAAAAAACAAAATATATGACAGGAGTGGGGTTTATTTTCTCCCTTTTGACCGCTGGTAGAAGAGTCTTTCATAAAACTATAAAATGTCAGGCTGGGCATGGTGGCTCACACCTATAATCCCAGCACTTTGGGAGGCTAACATAGGCGGGTCACTTGAGGCCAGGAGTTCGAGATCAGCCTGGGCAACATGGCAAAACCCCATCTCTACTAAAAACACAAAAATTAGCTGGGCATGGTGGCAGGTGCCTGTAATCTCAGCTACTTGGGAGGCTGATGCACCAGAATTGCTTGCACCCAGGAAGCAGAGGGTACAGTGAGCTGAGATCATGCCACTGCGTTTCTAGCCTAGGTGATGGAGTGAGACTCTGTCTCAAAAAAAAAAAAAAAAAAAAAAAAAAAAAAGATTCATAGTCTTTTTTTCCAAGTCCAATACTAGATGGACTTGGAAAAAAGTTGTGAAGCTCATACATAGTATCGTGGGCAGTGACTAACTGGGGCCAGTGGTGTGGGTGGTAAAAGGAATATACCAAGACAGTCACAGGAAAGAAAGGCAGATCTATTAAAGAAAGTAGAAAAACACATTGCAAAAAAGCAACGGACAAATTAGCAAGAGAGGAGCTGACTGCAAGGAGACAAAGGTTTGCTGGGATTTTATAGGATGGTGCCTGTGCTGTGTTCTGGTGGGGGCTACATGCAATATTGATAATGCCAAGGTTGCAGTGAGCTAACTTGCATTTTTCTATCAGCTGAGGGTCTGGTGGTAAGTCAGGCACAGAAAGATGGTGAGTTATTTGCACGGGAAGGCTATATGTCCTGGACCACTAAGAAAGGCAGACTTATAGCTTATCTGCTTTTTCTTTTTGCTTTCCCCTGCTCCTGACAGTCTAAATCTTTTTCCCTAATTAGGACTCCATGCATAAGTGATCAGGGGACATGAGTGGAGAGCAATTGCTTACAATCAGGGCCTCCATTTCAGTCTGCTATTCTGGCTAAGCAAGGTCCCACCCTTTAAAATTAAAAGACAATTGGCCAGTCGCGGTGGCTTACACCTATAATGCCAGCACTTTGGGAGGCCAAGGTGGGTGAATCACGAGATCAGGAGTTCAAGACCAGCCTGGCCAACATGGTGAAACCCCGTCTCTACTAAAAATACAAAAATTAGCTGGGCATGGTGACGCGTGCCTGTAATCCCAGCTACTTGGGAGGGTGAGGCAGGAGGATCCCCTGAACTAGGGAGTCAGAGGTTGTAGTGAGCCGAGATCGCGCCACTGCACTCCAGCCTGGTGACAAAGCAAGACTCTGTCTCAAAAAA
>NW_012104031.1:5423930-5424790 GCF_000951045.1 Mandrillus leucophaeus
AAAAAAAAAAAAAAAAAAAAAGAAAAAAAAGAAAAAAAAAAGTGATAAAATGTGATGCATGCTCATTAAGGAAAAATTTTAATGGAAAAGTAAAATAAAAAACAAGTTACCCATTGTCCTTTCCTTATCCGTTCCTGTGAAAAACAAGCAATCTGTTTTTTCCTTGCTTAGCATCCGATTGGGCCTGACAGCAGTTAATTATGGTGTCTCACCCTCCCTATGGAGACAGCCAATCAGAATTATTCATCAACCTGGCCACAATAATTGGTTGATGGATCAACTTGTGACGGAAGCAAAGCCAATTAGCGTCTTCCCTGAGATTGGTCCCATGGATGCTATGATAAAGATGGTCACTTTTTCTTTGATGTTCATAAGCCACAACAATGCAGGGCTGAGGTCATTGGCAGCATCTTTCCAAAGAGGTAAAATGATCCTGTCTGAGAATAAAGGAAGTTCACAGAGGAAAGCAGAGCCAAGAAATGGAGACAGTGACAGAGCCCTCAGGATACCATTTCTCTATTGGCTCCCACTGTGCCTGAAGCTGGTTCTACAGATTAATTTCCCAGTTATGTGTGCTAATGCATTACTATTTATTGTATTTTTTAGGTTGAACCATATGAAACCACCATTTTTGTAAGTCGAAAGCAGTCAAATATTGGCAATTTTATATGGCTCAGCTTAATAAAGCAAATTTGAGTTAGATTGCAAGTTAGCATCTTGACTAATTCAGGTAGGCTTCTAAAAAATTAACTTCTGAGACAGTTGTAGATTTGCACGTAGTTATAAGAAATAATACACAAAGACCACTTATAACATCTTATTAAATGATGGTACAGTATTAAAACCAGGTTATTAACATT
>NW_012104031.1:5425800-5428545 GCF_000951045.1 Mandrillus leucophaeus
GAGTACAGTGGCATGACCATGGTTCACTGCAGCTTCAACTTCCCAGGCTCAGGTGATCGTCCCACCTCAGCCTCCCGAGTAGCTGGTACTACAGGCATGCACCACCACACCCAGCTAAGTTTTTGTAATTTTGGTAGAGACAGGGTTTTGCCATATTGCCCAGGCTGGTCTCTTAAACTCTTGGGTTCAAGCAATCTGCCTGCCTCAGGCTCCCAAAGTGCTAGGATTATAGGCATGAGCCACCACACTCTGTCTTCATTATTTTAATTTGCATTTCCCTAATGGCTAGTGATGTTGAATATCTTTTCGTGTACTTATTTGCCATATGTATATCCTCTTTAGTGAAATGTCTATGTCTTTTGCCTGCTTTCTAATTGTATTTTTTTTACTGTTGAGTTGTAAAAGTTCTTCATATATATTACATACCAGTCCTTCATTAGATATGTCACGTGCAAATATTTTTATTCTCTTAACAGGGTCTTTCAGAGAGCCAAAGTTTTTAATTTTAATGAAGTCCAATTGATCATTTTTTTTTCTTTTGTGGATTGTGCTTTTGGTGTTTAGAATTGTTTGCCTAGCCCTAGATTCCAATAATTTTCTCTTATGATTTTTTTCTATTCAGTTTTACATTTAAGTCTATGATTCTTTTTGAGTTACATTTTTTACAAGGTATGAGACTTCACTCAGGGTTCTTTTTTTTTTTTCCCCTATGTATGTCCATTGTTCCGGCACCATTCATTGAAAGGCTATCTTTCCTCCACTTCATTGCTTGTACACTTTTGTCAAAAATCAGTTGGGCATAAGGCCAGGCACAGTGGCTCACACCTGGAATCCCAGCACTTTGGGAGGCCAAGGTGGGAGGATTGCTTGAACCCAGGAGTTCGAGATCAACCTGCGCAATATAGCAAGACTCTGTCTCCACAAAAAATAAAAATTAAAAATTAGCCCAGCATGGTAGCACATGCCTATAGTCCCAGCTACTCAAGAGCCTGGAAGTCAAGGCTACAGTGAGCCATTACTGTGCCTGGGTGACAGAGATTCTGTCTCAGGGAAAAAAAAAAAAAAATCAACTGGGCATATTTACTTAGATCTATCCTTGGATTCTCTGTTCTATATGTCTATACCTCCACTAATACCACACACTCTTGATCACTCCTAAAAAAAAGGTTCCTGGCATGTAGTAGATGCTCAATACATGGAATTATTATTCAATCACCCAATAAATATATACTACTATTCACATAGTTACTAATATTCTTTACACCTAATTTTCAGCCAAATGCACCTTATCTATTTTAGCAACTTGAAGTTCTCTTAGCCTTAGAAATGGCTATCATAAAGTATCTGCATTAAAAGAACGAAAAAGTGCATAAGTAGAATTTTATTTAGAGGAAAATTGGTTCCAAATGATAGAACCTGATCTGTTAATACTCAGGGAAAGGATCTAGAAGTCACTGGAGCAGCACTTCCCAAAGTGTGTTCCTTGGTACACTAGTCTTGAAGGATGCTCTTCAAAAAAGTTTGTGGTCAAAACTGTGGGAAACACTAGACACAATAATGTATTGTAAGGGAGTCACAATATGTCTTATCACATCAAAGCATCTGAAAAGTTCTGAAGTAAAATGTGCCTATTTAATTTACTTTAAGGTTCCCCGAACTAATTTATTCATAGAAACCACATTTTCCCCACAGACAGTTTGCATCCCATGTACAGTAACATCCCATGATACTGTTCCTGGGAGCATACTCCCTGAAGCGTATTTTGAAAAATGCTACCATAGAGTATTATCAGAAAGACTTCAGAATATCAGGTCTGGTAGGAAACTTAGGGCCTTCTGAAGCAGCAGTTTTCAGAGTATGGTCTGAGGACTCTGTGGGCCTCCAAGACTCTTTTAGGGAAACGAGTTCTAACTGTTTTCCTAGAAATACTAAGATGTTACTTGCTGTTTTCACTCATTCTCCTACAAGCATATAGTGGGGTTTTCCGAAGGTTAGATGGCATGTGATATTGCAAGTGTCTGAAGGCAGAACCAGATGTGAGAATGCACCTGTCTTCTATTCAACCAGATGGTAAGGGGGGTTATAAAAATATAAATGAATGCCACTCTTCTTACTAAATTTTATCTTTTAGAAAAATGGTGGTTGTTTTTTTTCACCAAAAGGTGCTTATACATATAATGAATTCATTGTTGTTACATAAATATGATTAAATATTCTGTTTTAATTTTAATACTGAAAATATTGATAGGACCCAGATAAACAAAAATTCCTTAAGGTCCTCAATTTAAAAAAAAATTTTTTCCCCAATATAACCTCAATCTTTTTTTTTTTTTTTTTTTTTTTTTGAGATGGAGTTTTGCTCTTGTTGCCCAGGCTGGAGTGCAATGGCACAATCTCAGCTCACCGCAACCTCTGCCTCCTGGGTTCAAGCAATTCTCCTGCCTGAGGCTCCCAAGTAGCTGGGATTACAGGCATGCACCACACGCCTGACTAATTTTGTATTTTTAGTAGAGGCAGGGTTTCTCCATGTTGGTCAGGCTGGTCTCGAACCCCTGACCTCAGATGATCCACCTGCCTCGGCCTCCCAAAGTGCTGGGATTACAGGCATGAGCCACCATGCCCGGCCTAACCTCAATAATTTTTAAGAATGTAAAAAGACACAAGACCTGAAAGTTTAAAAGCTGCTCTTCTAAACAAATCTTTTCAGGGGGAAACTGAGACCCAATGGGCTAGTGCTTTGACAGG
>NW_012104031.1:5429370-5430295 GCF_000951045.1 Mandrillus leucophaeus
ACACAGCAGGGCACTCTCTGCCCTGAGCTCAGTGCCCCCATTTCCCTGATGCCTGAGAAATCCTGCTACAGCCAGAGAGATAAGAGGTACTCAGGTATCTGAGGATGGTGCCCATACTATTTCAAAGACATTGCCAGGCACCTGACCTGCCATCTGTGGCTAGAGGGCAATGTCCTATAAGAGGTGGGTCAAGCGCTCCTTTGTACTCCCACATTACTGCCCCTTTGAGAGTGTTAACACATATCTGTATTCTGTCATTTGAGCTTTGTTCTCTGTTTAGGCTGGATGATCTTTTAGTGTGTCTAAGATATGGTTGCTAATGCAAAAATTAGGAAGTTAATCATCTCATAGGAGCTTGAGGTGATGAGACACTGGACAGATAAGCTTTGGTGGGGATTAGAGGAAAAGCAGGGGCATATAATTGATGTCAGGGAGAGTAGACACCATTTGGGAGTAATGACAGCGCTCACCCCCTATCCAAGAGCACCAATGGTAGAGACAGGGAGTGAGGAGGAACCCAGACCCTCAGCTGTGGCATGGATGCCAAGATTTCGCCTCGTAAAGTCAAACTGATTTTAGGGTTATTGGATAAAAGCAGATATGAGCTAGAGGGTATGGGTTTTGGCCTGAGTTCTAGAGCTCCAAACTTGGGGGCAGGATGAAGGCTAAGTCCTGAGAGGAAGCAGTGGAAGGCTCCAGAGCTTCCTTAGGCCTCCTCTGCTGGAGAGAGTGCATTGCTGACGTTACCTGGTCTCCACCCTCTCCATGAGCCCTGAGCCAGGAGCTCCCTGCTCCCTCCTGGCTCACATTCTGACTCTGATGTCACTGGGCTCATTCTCCTACAAGCATATAGTGGGGTTTTCTGAAGGTTAGATGGCATGTGATATTGCAAGTGTCTGAAGGCAGAACCAGATGTGAGAATGCA
>NW_012104031.1:5431930-5432794 GCF_000951045.1 Mandrillus leucophaeus
TTACTCAACATAATTCTCTGGAGATTCATCAAAGTTGTTGCATATGTCAATAGTTGATTCCTTTTTTGTTTGTTTTTGGCTGAGTTCTATTTCACGGTACAGATGTACTGAAGTTTGTTTAACTGTTCACCCATAATAGGACATCTGAGTTGTTTCCAGTTTAGGGCTATTTTAAATAAAGTTGCTACAAGCATTCATGGACAGATTTTTATGTGAACATAAGTCTTCTTTTTTTCTAGGCTAAATGCCAAGGAGTGCAATTGCCTAGAGTCACGTGGTGGTTCCAGGTTTAGTTTTAAAGAAACTGCCAAACTGTTTTCCAAAGAGGCTGTGTCATTTTCTGTCCCCACCAGCAATGTATGAGTGAGCCAATCCCTTCACATCCTCACCAGCATTTGGAATTGTCACTATTGTTTTTATTTTAGCCATTCCGATAGATACATAGTTAGCCATTCTGATAGATATGTAGTAATAGCTCATTATTTTTATTTCTAAAATATTTTTTATTTATTATTTATTTACTTTTATTTTTTGAGACATAATCTCACTCTGTCACCCAGATTGGAGTGCAGTGGCATGATCTTGGCTCACTGCACCCTCTACCTCCTGGGTTCAAGCAGTTCTCATGCCTCAGCCTCCCAAGTAGCCAGGACTACAGGGGCACGCCACCATGCCTGGCTAATTTTTGTATCTTTAGTAAGACGGGGTTTCGCCATGTTGACCAGGCTGGTCTCAAACTTCTGACCTCAGGTGATCTGCCTGCCTCAGCCTCCCAAAGTGTTGGGATTATAGGTGTGAGCCACCGTGCCTGGCCTGGTTTTCTATTTTTTATTTGAGACAGGGTCTCACTGTGTCACCCAGGCT
>NW_012104031.1:5435729-5464207 GCF_000951045.1 Mandrillus leucophaeus
GTAAGTTCAAACTAGAAGCCGGAACTTATGATTTCTGGTTCCAGGGCCTTACCACAACCCTACGCTGCCTCCTCCTCACTACTGCAAGCTGAAAAACAAACAAAAACCCAAGATATTTGATGAAGTTAAGAACATTGAAACCAAAAAGTGAGCTGTTATCCTCTATTTATGCAGTGCCATGAAGTCTACAACCAAAAGAACATGTGCAGTGGTGGGAGCTGAACCAAGAAAAATACAACACAGGGAGCAGAACACGTAGCACCCAGGACGGTGCACATCAGGGTGCCTAATGGGCAACTGCTGGTAGAATGCCTGACATAAACTGGGTCTAGTATATCAATTTAAATATGGGTGTGCATATTACATCTGTATGTGCATTTACATATAAAAAATAGTAAACCAGGCAGTGTTTGTCATTTATTAAGCTTTAGGTAGAATAATGCTTTTATTCTAAGTTTTGTTCAATTAAAATGTAATTCAGCCAGGCGCATGGGCTCATGCCTATAATCCCAACACTGGGAGGCCAAAGCAGAAGGACCGCTTGAGGTCAAGAGTTCCAGACCAGCCTGGGCAACATAGCAAAACCCTCATCTCTCTCTCTCTTTTTTTTAAAAGTATAATTGCTGTTTGCTTAAGAGTTGCTTTAGTCAAGTGGTGTTGAGAGTGCAGTGTGAGTGTATAAAAAGGCAAATATGGGGACCCCAGCCAAAAAGAGTGTGCCTATCCAGGGGCTTGCCAAGCTAGAAAAGGGTACTACACAGCAGGGCACTCTCTGCCCTGAGCTCAGTGCCCCCATTTCCCTGATGCCTGAGAAATCCTGCTACAGCCAGAGAGATAAGAGGTACTCAGGTATCTGAGGATGGTGCCCATACTATTTCAAAGACATTGCCAGGCACCTGACCTGCCATCTGTGGCTAGAGGGCAATGTCCTATAAGAGGTGGGTCAAGCGCTCCTTTGTACTCCCACATTACTGCCCCTTTGAGAGTGTTAACACATATCTGTATTCTGTCATTTGAGCTTTGTTCTCTGTTTAGGCTGGATGATCTTTTAGTGTGTCTAAGATATGGTTGCTAATGCAAAAATTAGGAAGTTAATCATCTCATAGGAGCTTGAGGTGATGAGACACTGGACAGATAAGCTTTGGTGGGGATTAGAGGAAAAGCAGGGGCATATAATTGATGTCAGGGAGAGTAGACACCATTTGGGAGTAATGACAGCGCTCACCCCCTATCCAAGAGCACCAATGGTAGAGACAGGGAGTGAGGAGGAACCCAGACCCTCAGCTGTGGCATGGATGCCAAGATTTCGCCTCGTAAAGTCAAACTGATTTTAGGGTTATTGGATAAAAGCAGATATGAGCTAGAGGGTATGGGTTTTGGCCTGAGTTCTAGAGCTCCAAACTTGGGGGCAGGATGAAGGCTAAGTCCTGAGAGGAAGCAGTGGAAGGCTCCAGAGCTTCCTTAGGCCTCCTCTGCTGGAGAGAGTGCATTGCTGACGTTACCTGGTCTCCACCCTCTCCATGAGCCCTGAGCCAGGAGCTCCCTGCTCCCTCCTGGCTCACATTCTGACTCTGATGTCACTGGGCTCCCTGCCCTCCCTTCCCATACGCTCGTCCTGGCATCAAGCCAAACTGAATCGTTAGCTATTTTTCTACATGCCTCTCCCTGCACTTCCCCAGTGCTATCTCTTTGCTCTCCCTACACCGCCCCTGCCCCCCACCAGAATGCCCTCCTGAATTGTGTCCCAAATTTTGCCCATCCCCTTCCCGACAGTATTTGTTTCCCATGGCTGCTGTCACAAATTACCGTAAACCTGGTGGCTTCACACAACACAAATGCATTATCTGACAGCTCTGTAGGCCATAAGTCTGACAAAGGTGTTCCTGAACTAAAATCAGGGTGTCTACAGGGCTGCATTCCTTCTAGAAGCTCTAGGGAAGAATGTATTGGCTTGCCTTGACCAGCTTTTGCAGCACCCACAGTCCTTGTCTTGTGGCCCCTGCCTGCATCTTTGAAGCCAGCAGCATAGCATCTCTCTGACCCTACTTCCACGTCCATCTCCTTCTCTAACCACAGCCAGGAAAGGTTCCTCTGTTAAGGAGGCATCTAATTAGACTGGGCCCACCTGGATAATCCAAGCCACTCTCACCAACCAAGGACCTTAATTTAATTATATTTGCAAAGTGCCTTTTACTGTGTAAGACAATATTCACAAGTTCCAGGGATTAGGATGTGGACATTTGGGGGTGTGACATTGTTCTGCCCCCACCACTCTGGCACAGCCCAAGTAGCCCTCACTGCCCTCAAAGCCCCCTCTCCACCATTCTGGGCTCCCCTGGCCCTTGGTCTAGGTTTCCCAAGTGCCGCTGCAGCCTTCCCCCAGCACAGCTCTTACCACCCTGAACTGTCATTGCTTGTTGATTTGTCATTTTCTTGCAATAAACTTCAAGTTCAGTGGGAACAGGGACAGGGTTTGTCTTGTTTACTGAGATATCCCCAGCACCTAGCACAGTGCTCAAAAAATTTTTGAAGGGAAAAAGCATTTCTGATACAGGAGATAGAAATTATTTAGGCAGACAGCAAGGACAAAAAAGTCCTTAGCAGAACTTCCCTTCTAATAAGAAGCAGTCCTAGAAATCATTTCTTTTCCAACACAGAATAGCCTGAAAGATTGGGCTGCAAACATATATAAGGGAGAATGGTGCATGGGGGAATGCTGGCAGCTGCACTCATAGAAAAGGGCTACCAGGGGGGCCAGGCATGTTCACCATGGGGCTCTACCTTCCCTTTTTTGTTAGCACATGTACAGTAAGAAAGAACTGGGCAACATGGAGAAGCTCAGGCAGAGAAGCCACCTGCATAATAAAGATTGGGCTGGGGGCTGCCAGAGATTTGTGCCCTATGCAGATGGCACACCTGGTGCTAACTTTTTTTGAGGTGCCCTGTATAGATGAGATACCATCTCCCCACTAGCTCATCTATAAAACCCCCTGCATTTCACCTTGAATCGGCAACCCATTTTTCCAGGACCCCTCTCTGTAGCAGAGAGCTGTTCTCTTTCTTTCACCTATTAAATTTCCACTCTTAACCTCACTCTTTGTGTGTCTGCATCCTTGATCTTCATGGCCAGGAGACAACAAACCTTGGGTGTCACCACAGACAACAAGGCTGCTTCACTTCTACAACACATCACTTTTCATGCTACATTCCGACCATGTGATTGGTCTCCTATTAGGTTGTGCATTACTTGAAAGCAGAGTTACATATGATTTGTCTATTGTATCCCTGGGGTACCTAGCATCTGTGAGCCCTGGAGTTTGGCTCACAGATAGCGCTTGGCACATGTTTATGGAATTAAATTGAATGAATAGGTTCAGACTAACTTCACTGGCATGGCTCATAAACCAGGGCACATGGAGGATGCATGGGAATGAGGTGCCCTGGGTCAGGTAGGACTATTTGGGAAAAGCTTCTGCAAGGCAAGTGCTTGGGCAGAGAGTTGAATTAGATGAAAGATAAGGACTGGCAGGGCTAGGCATGATTATATCCTATGGAGGACTGCAATGAGCAAAGTCAAATGTAGGGACAGCCAGCGGGGGGAGTAACCAGTGATGAGATGGGGTGGGGAAGCACAGAAATGGTAACCACTTGGCTTGGTTGCCAAGTGGAGGGGTCTGAATTAGATGCAACAGGGTGCTTGCTACCAGAGATTATTGAGCAATGAGCGATGTGCTGAAAACAGAATTAGAGGAAGATAGGATGAAACTAGGAGGACACAGGAAGGGAGTGCATTTCAGGGAGCAGAATGCTAGCTGAGGAAAGATACAGGCAGGGTGACAATAGCTACTTCTTGGGGACACCTGGATAGACAAGATGTGGAAATAGGAGAAAGGAGTCAAAGATAGTTTGATGCCATAATCTAGGAGCTGCAGAAATGCCAAATGACAGTGGAAGGCCTCCCTTCTGTTTGAGGAAGATGGTGAGCTCAGCATTGGGCATATTTAGTGTTGTCTGTCAGAGGGTCATCCATTGGAGGTGATAGATTCAGTCCCATGCTTTTGTCCCCATGAAAGTCCCCACCTCCACATAGAACATATACGGGGGGAAGAAGTGTCTTTTTCCAGTACTTGAACTATCTCTTCTGCCCCCACGAGGTAGGCATCCTGTCTCTGCCTGAGCTTGCTCATCAAAGCAGCCATTCTGACCTCCACAATGACTAACATTGCCATTTATAGAGCCTTCCTCTTTGTGCCAGATGCTGTTCTAGGTGCTTTGCACATGTAAACTTATTATATCCCCACAACCACCTTGAAAATTTGGTAATATTTATCCCATTTTATGGGCATGGAAACCAAGACTTCCGAAAGGATTCCAAAGACTTCCAAAGACCCAAAGGCGGTGTCCTAAAGGAAACCACCCAAATTCACACAACTAGGAAGGGAAGAACCAGGATTCCTGCCCTGGTCACTCTAGCTCCAAAGCCCCTGACCTTTGCATCACACCACAGGCCTCCTGTCCCTGCTCCCTGCCAACTAGGTTTAATTTAATTCTATATAATTCAGTTTAGCAAACACTTCCTGAGCACCCACCAAGCACAGGTCACTCTGCCAGGTGGCAAGGATATAAAGAGGAATAAGGCATAAGCGTTGGAGAGAGGAACACAAACTCAATGGCCTCCAGATAAGTGCCCACCTCAGTTCACAGGGCCTTCGAGGGACTTGATTCCACCTGGACCCAGCCCATATGCTAATCCAGCCACCAACCTCAAGTTTGGGCCATATTGATACCCCTCCCACCCACCCCTAAGGAATCCCAACATATCAAAGCTGAAGGGGATCTTATAATCCAACCAAATCATTTTACAGATAAGTGAAGTAAGGGAAGCTGAGGCCCAGAAAAGGGAGGTATGTTTTCCAGGCTAACACAGCGGCTTAGGGGCAGGGGCAGGGCCAGGGCCAAAGCCCCGGTGTCCTCACTCCAGGTCTGGTGCCCTGAATTCAGATGAGTCCTCTTTCCTTCACAGCTGGCAAGAAATTCACACCTGCCCTGTAGCAGCTGGGGACCCCTACCCCTGCATCCTGACCATGCACACTTTGCCCCATTTTGCGAGCACCAGCATGGGGTAGGCGGACCAGGCTAAGGACGCTGTTGTGCACACTCTTCACAGGCCCAGCCCACACCAACCCCTCTCCAACCCTCGATTTCTCCTTCTCAGGTGTGTGTGTAGGGGTAGAGACGTTGCCGCGCAGGAAGTCCTCTGTAGCAAAGACGTGGATCCCTAAATAACATTTCCAGATTTTGAATGAGGACAAAGCCCTTCAATCTCATATCGTTTTTGTTCGTGTTACTAGCTTACAGTGCATAAAGCGCTTTCTCTCTAAAACAGCAAGATGAAACAAGCTGAGTTTTATGATACAAGGAAGGGAGAAGCACTGCAGTGGGAATTCTCAGGCCACACAAAGGCAAGACCCTTCCCCAGGAGTTTGGAAGGCTGACGTTCCCTTTTCTGATTTGGTCGTGTTTGAGAAATGCCCGCCTCTCCCTTGCGCAAGAGTCTCCACGCCCAGGTGAAGGCGGGTCTTGCTGCCATGGCGACAGCGCGGTTGGGCTAACGAGCTCCTCTGGCAACCAATAGAAGCTAGGAGAGGGCGGGGCCCGCTGGGTCTTTTGCGGCTGCGGCGGGCTTGCAGGTTCGTGGACGCGGCATTGGGGGAGGGGACGCGGGTCGCGGGGGTACTGGGGGTCCCAGTCTGGCCTAAAACCTCTGGGCGTGGTGGGCACCGGCCTTCGCCGTCGGAGCAGGGGTCCCAGACTCGCACCCAAAAGTTCCCGTCGGGCCCGAGCGGGGAGGAGCTGCGGGGCGGGCAGAGGCGGAGATGGCGGAGGGCAGTGGGACGTGATGCGCGGGTCAGAGCCGGGCCTTGAGAAGGAACTGGAGGCCCCTGGTAGCGGTGTCCTCTCGAGGCCCCCTCTGCCGGGCCCACCAGGTGGCCGGCGGAGAGCCGGAGAGTTGTGCGGGATGGAAAGCAGGGTTTGGCGACCGAGTTTAGCAGGCCTTGGAATCCTGGAGCCCAGCCCCCAACCCCATTCCCACTTCTTGGCAGGATGGTTAAGGGCCTAGCGTGCTGGCTGCAGCGTGGCCACCTTCCCCTTCTCCGACTCCGTATCTCTTTTTCCAGGTGTCCGGCTTTGCTGGCCCAGCAAGCTTGATAAGCATGAAGCTCTTATCTTTGGTGGCTGTGGTCGGGTGTTTGCTGGTGCCCCCAGCTGAAGCCAACAAGGTGAGGGAGGTGAGCCTGCAGCACCTGGTCACGACCGCCGACCACCGTGCACGGTCACCCTGTCTGCAGGGCTGACTCAGAGGTAGCTAGTTGCTCCTTAAGCCTGCCTGTCACTCACCTATGGGCCATACTTTTTTTTAGTGGTCTTCAGGTTCAAAGCTGCTGGCCTCTCTAAGGATAGTGCGGGGGAAGAGGGTGGGGCACAGGGCACTGACTCACTCTGGATCAGACAGATCAGTGGTGGACTTCCAGCAAGGAAGTTTGGAGAAGTTATCTAAGTTCTCCGTACCTTCCTTTGCTTTGGACCAGAAGTATTTTTCGTTTCAGATATTTTTGGATTTGGGAGTATTTGCACATACAAAATGAGGTATCTTGGGGAGGGGACCCAAGTCTAAACCTGAAGTTCGTTTATGTTTCATATATGCTGTATACACATAGCCTGAGGGTAATTTCATACAATATTTTCATTAATTTTCTGCATAAAACAAAGTTTATCTACACTGAACCATCAGAAAGCAAAGGTGTCACTATCTCAGGCACCCACGTGAATAGTCTGATTGGTTGGCATCACCACCGTTCCTGACAATGAATTTATATGCTACCGATAAATATTTTCTTACAAATAAATTTTTAACAGTAAAAAATATGATGTACTATTAATACAGTGAAAATAAATGATGTGTTCAGGGTAGCACAGTAGCATCACCAGAGTATCAGCTGCTAGACACAGCAGCATCAGGCTTTCTGTCTCCTGCTGTGACGCTGTGTTTTGATTAAAGGTTACTGTGCACAGTATTTTTTTTAGGTGAGAAGTAGTGTCTGAAGCCATAAAGGGACCAGAAAGTGGGTTCTCTAGAGATGAGAAGGCATTCTGCCAGATGGTTTTTAAAAATGTTTTTGCCAGTCACCTGATTCATTAACAAGCTTTTGTCTTAGAAGTCTTTTTGATTTTATAGACTGACACGATTTCTTGTTCTGTTATGAATACACTCTGCTGTAGTATTTCAAGAAGCCCATGACACATTTTTACCATGTCTATAGGTGCTTTTCTGCAGTGTTAACATCATCTTTGTGGTCATGTCCGTGCTTAACAAGTTTGAGATTGGGAGCATTTCGAATTTTTGTTTTAGGGATGCTAGTACTGCCACCTGTAGCAGCAGTTGTATCTATTACCCTGCTTAGGGAGAATCAAATTACATAACAATGTAAAAATGCCCTGTCAGTGTAAAGCCCTATACAGTTTGAAGTTTCCGTTATTAAGGGTGACCCACCTAAGTTCTAGGACTCCTGAGATAACTTCCATTCTTTAAGGCTACATTCCTATGGAGCTGTTTGGATAGATCTATGGAACTAAAGATCATCCAGGCTTTGAAGTAAGGTTAAGGCCAGGGGTTTGCTTCCATTCTCTCCTCAGAATTCCTAATTAATAAAGACATTTATGGTGGTGTCTCTTACTCATTCCAGAAGGGAAGAACTTTCAAAGGGGTTGCTTGAGTATGCCCACAGAAATGACCCACTTTTTCTTGTTTACCCTTGCCCTTTATGTTTCCCCAATCCTACCAAAGAAGTTGGAGATGGAATGTGGGGAAGAGGCTGGCTGCTAAGTCCACTGGACAGAGGTGCACACACAAGTGTGGGGTCCGGGGTAGAGGACTGCCACTTTACTACACACACACATACACACACACACACACGCATTTCCCCCCTTCCCTCTCCCCCGATTCCTCTAAGTACCTACTTTGGGACTCGCAGGCCTAGACAACTTTCTGTGAGTCTCATTTGCCACCTGGACATTTTCTGTCTTTAGGACCCTGTGCTGTAGCTTGCCTCCTGCAGTGGCAGTCCTTGCTGGACTTGAACTTGGGGATGGAGAAAGTGCAAGAGCATAGATATGGTTCACCTAACAGGATAGGGAACAGAAAGTTGACAACCTTGCTAGAACCTGAACCCAGGCAGAGTCTCTGTGTACTTGACATGTGCTTTCTCTTCCAGAGTTCTGAAGACATCCGGTGCAAATGCATTTGTCCACCTTATAGAAACATCAGTGGGCACATTTATAACCAGAATGTGTCCCAGAAGGACTGGTAAGGCATTACACACAGGCCCCTGGCTGCTATACCCAGCTGAAGTTATGGGTGTTTACTAGAGTTCTTGGACCCTGGAGGATAAGCATGCTCTCCCATTCCTATGGAGAGCCTTTCAAAGGAATAATTATTCATGTCACAGAACCAATTTCATAGTTGTCAACTATCTGTGGAAACAGGACCCAGGTGTCTTGAATTCCAGCTGGGTGGTCCCTGGCTAGAGGAGCGGATTTTGTTGATTTGCTTTGAATATTGGTCTTTAGTGATGCATACAGAATGGTAGTAGAGAAATTGGGAGAGGTAGGTATTCTGACCACATACTGTAGGATACCTAATGCTTTTGCAAAGCTGTTACATGTGATATTCTGTGCCAGTCTCATAGCATCCTTGTAAGGTAGGTGGGATGGATTTTGCTCCCATTTTATAATAGCAGAGACAGAGGCCCAAAGAAATAATTTAGAGTCTTGAATTCATTTCTGGGTACCTCACTTTTAAAAAGAGAAGAATAACCCAGAATTCATTCAGAGAAAGGAGACTAGTGCGGTGAAGGGAAGTTTGAACACGTTGTCCTGGAAGGAATGGCTTAAGGAAGCAAGGAGAGCCTAAAGAGGGGAGGACTTGGGGGTGCACGATGATTGATTAAGAGCTGGAATGTTATGGGAAGTGAGACCTGTGGGAACAGGTACTGGTGGGGATCAGTTATGTTCAGTGGGGTTTCGTGGTATGGAGTTGGAGCCAAAGCTTCAGGAAAACCGACTTAAGCATGAGTTGAGGGAGCATTTCTAATCTAGGCAGTTTTGGGAGTCAGGAATCTCCGTGCTTGGAGGGCCCCGAGCACAGATGGGCTGAGGTCACTATAGAAGAGATCAACATCAGTTGAGGGGTCCGGGTCAGTGCTGCCTCTCCTGCTTTCTCAAAGCAGATGAGCTTTGAGAAAATACAGATTCCCGGTACCACCACCACCCCCCGATTTTGATTGTTCAAATACGGAGTGAGGGTGGGGGGAAGCAGTAACCTTTCTTTCCTTTGGTGCTTAGGACGCAGTTGATCCAGAGCAACACTCGAGAATTTTGAAACTAGTTGAATTTCCAATTCTGAGACTGTCTCGTTTTCTGAGAGGCAGTCTAGTTAGACTCTGTGTTCAACCTTCCTGACTTCAAATTTAGCCTAGCTGATTGTTAATTGTGTGACAAATTACTTAGTCTCCACTGCACTTTGATTTCCTTACTGTAAATAGTGGCAGTATTTTGAGTGTTAAGTATGTATGTGTTTGTGTGTGTGTTGTGCATGTGTGTGCACAGGTAAGTAACTATAGCACTTAGAACAATACCTGGCACATAGTGCTTATATAAATGTTAGCTGATATTAATGTATATTATCATGCCTTACTGGTGGCCACATAGATAGTCATGGTCAAACTTACACCACAGACTGAGAAAACGGGCTCCTCCTGAAGCACTAGCCTTCTACTTAGGAGAAGTCCAGGTAACCCCCTTGTATCTTGTGGTTATAGTTCAAATAGCATCAGTAAAAACTTTGATGGGCTGTCTTAGCCCTTCACCAGATAACAAGGCTATATGCCACACTCCTTGTGCAGACAGACACTTGCAAATTTAGGAACACTCTCTCTGTCCTGGAGCTGTAGATGGCCTGAAAACCCAAGGTTGGATGCCTGCAGAGGACGGAGTCCTGTCTAGACCTCTCAGGCTATAGTTTATCTCCTTCTTCCCCTTAGAAGTCAGAATTAAGGGGCTGCCTAATGAATAGCCTTACATCAGGACCCTCAGGGCAGCTCCATTAAGGGTGGTGGGTGAGGTTGGAGGAGAGACTCTAGGATTCTAGGACCCAGTGACACTGACCTTGACTGGGAGTCATCATGTGCTTGCCTGGAGCCTCTTAAGGGTAGGGTGGGGCCTTGACATTATTCTGAGTACCTCAGTGCTAGGGCTACAGGAGGCCAGTTTGAGTGGGTCTTCTAGTCTCTGCCACATTTTCACTTTGCTGTCATGTTGGTCCACTGCTAAAGAACACTTGCACCCTTCCCCTTGGTTGTGCAGAGTAAAGCCAGAATCATCTGAGATGCGGTCCTCAGGTTTAATGGCCAAGCCATGTATGTTTCTATGTTTACTGGTATCCTGCCATCTAGTGTTGAGAGTTTATAACTGTATGCACAAAAAAGGCAGAAACCCCAATTTTGCCCCATTGGTGGGTCTGGCAAGGAGATGTGTTATTAGAGACACTCCCAGAGCAGGAAGGCACTTAATAAGTTGGCTAGTTCCTTGCCTTTCAGACTTGTTAAAATAGAACTTCTCTGCAAACAAAATCAATTTTAGAAACAAAATCTATAAAACATAAAGTCGGAATTGCTCTGGCTGAGAGGGAAGTGTCCCTCGGCCCCTCCCTGACTACCACCCCACCGTACAGTGGTTCCCATGGGTCCCAAAAGAGTACAGTTTGGAAGACACTGACCAAGTTCAGTCTCCATTTGTAAATGAGAATACCGAGGCCTGGAGAAGTTAAATAAATTGCCCACTATCACGGGAGAGTTGGAGACAGCAGAAGTATTTCAGCTCCTTATTGCTGTTTCCCTGGGTAGCAGGATCCCACAGTGAAGAACTCAGGTCGCCCTTCCAAACTGCCCCTGACAATTGGCCTTGTGAGAAATCCATAAATCCCACTGCAGTACTGGTATGACCTAGACCCAAGACCCAGTGTAGCTCAGGTAAGGGAGGAATCTGGAGGCTTGTAGAGACTTCCTGGAGAAGGGAAGATGGCATTCCCTCTGGACAGGAATGACAGCCAAGCACCCTGGGTGACCCTGGCCTTGCCCCTCAACCCCTCCCTCCCAGAGGAAACAGCGTGCAAGGCCTGAAAGCAGTACTTTCAGTTACAACAGGGGAGACCTGCTCACAGCAGGGAGTAAGTAACATGTTGGACACAGAGATGGAACTGGATCATGAAAGGTTTAGATAAACTCTTGTATGCTACGTATGGATTTTTAGAAGAATAGAGTCCTTTAGAGCACATCCCATTCTTATTCCAACACACGATCTTTATCTCACACACCCTTGATGCTTCTGCCAGAAACCCAGCCCTATAGCTCAGAAGGGAGCTGTGCTTGACTCTTGCAGGACACCGGTCAGAGCTGGAACGGCTTTTTAAAGATTATCTGGTACAACTGCTTTATCTCACAGAGAAGAGGACAGGCCCAGGATATGAATACTTGGTGGCAGAGCCAGGACAGAGCCCAGGTGCACTGCAGCATGACACCTGCTTCACCTCTGCGCACCCCCGAGGAGTTTGGTTTTTTCCATTGGTAGTGATGAAGTGCGTTCTGTAGTTTTTTGCTTTCTCAGTGTGGTCCATGAACCCAACACATTGGAACCATGCTGATCTGAGGAAGGCTGGGAATGAGAGGCTTGAGGCAAGCCAGGTACCAGCCCAGGCCCCACTGAGGCTGAGTCAGAAGTAAAGACATGTGGCTGAGGATCTGGATTTGGTTTCTGGCCTCACCACCACTGTGGAGATGCCACTTTGCCTCCTAAGCCTCTTTCCCTGTTTTTAGATGTGGAACCTAAGATCTTTATCCCACCTTATGCAAGAGTGCTGTTAGATGAAAGTGGGCTAAGTGGGTCTACTCTTCCTTTAGGAATCACGTAGTTACTGAGCCTGCTCTGGCGAGCACCCAGCTAGGCACTGGGAATATGGAGATGTATAAGACATAACCCTGTGTTCAAGGAACGTTCGCCTCCTGGGGAGACAGCACAAATAAAGATTGGATTCCAGTGCAGTGCATTGGCAGGGGGTTGGGAGGAGCTGGCTGTTGGGCACAGGTAGCTGAGCTGAGAGTTAAAAGATGAGACGAGGTGGCAAAGCCATGCCCTCCTGGTGAGAGTGTGAGTGTGGCTCATTCAGAGAGCAGCCTGGCAGATCCATGTGACTGGAGGATGGGAAAGCGGGTGAGGGAGGCGTAGCAGGAGATGGAACTGTAGTGACGTGGGTTGGGACTCCTGGCAGAGCAATTGAGTTAGCACTGGCCCTAGGGGCTCTGTGGAGGCACTGACCCGGCCTAAGCTGGGGAATGACATGACCAGGGTTGCATTCTGGAAGACTACTCGGCTGCTGTGGGAAGGTAGTACATGTTAGAAAGGCCAAACTAGAGGCGGGAGGGCAGTGCGGAGGCTGGCGCAGTTGTCCAAGGAAGATAGGATGAGGGCCTGAGCTAAGACACAGCAGTGGGAAATAATAAAGGAGATGAATTCTAGGAATTTTTAGGGAAGTAAAATCACTGGCCTTTGGTGGATTCATAGATGAGAGGAAGGCAGTGTCAAAGATGATTTCCAGGGTTTGACCCAGACAGTGAAGTGGATGGTAGAGGTGTTCTCTGCCATTGCGAATGGGGAGCCAGTTTGCAGGAGTAGGAAGTGGGGGGCAAAGGGTATGCAGGGGCGGGTGTAGAGTTCATAGTCTCTATGGGACATGCAAATAGTGACTCCTGTAGCTTATAGAGGAGAGCGGCCCTGGCTGGAGATTCTGATCTAAGATCTGTCAGCTTCTGAGTTAAACCTTTGGGACAGATGAGCACATGCAGGGAAAACATAGCATGAGATGAGGAAGGCGGCTGGGGGTAGAACTCTGGGAACGCTGATGGTTTTGGTGCCAACACTGTAGGCAGTTTGGAGAGCTGGTTTTGATGTGCAAGGGGCATGGGCTATGAGGCTTTGGGTTGGGAAGGGATTCTGCCAGTCTGATCCTTTATAAGCCCTCAGTCCTCTGTGGGAGCACCCTTCACTTTTTCCCAGTCCCTACCTCTCAGCTCCCCTGGCTGCCTGCTTCCCTGGTCTTGAGGCTTTAAGACCTGGTGGCCCTGCCTCGACAGCCCTGTCTGTCTCTGTTGCAGCAACTGCCTGCATGTGGTGGAGCCCATGCCGGTGCCTGGCCATGACGTGGAGGCCTACTGCCTGCTGTGTGAGTGCAGGTATGAGGAGCGCAGCACCACCACCATCAAGGTAATGCCAGGGTCTCAGGAAGCCAGTGGGATTCCCACACTCCATTCCCCAATCGCGGGCTGGCCTACACCCACAGTTTTTCACTTTATTCTGGAACATTCCAACGGCTATGAGACTGGCTTCTAGGCTAGCCTAGTATAGACACCGGGACCCACATCCCACACCTTCCTGGAGCCAGCTCCCTTCTCTGCTCTCTTTCCAGTGGTTCCCATTACAGTGAGAGGGGAGAGCCCTGGGAGAGCTGCTGGAGACTCCCTTTTCCCTGCATTCTTTCCAGTTTTTTTCCTTCCTCTCCCTTCTTCTGTTCATCCAGTAAATCTCTTTTCGGTGCCTGCTATATTCTGGGCAGATGCTGCCAATGGGGAGGTTGGCCTGCCCTCCTGGAGCTTAGTCTAATTAAGCTTCCAAAGTGACTAAGCTCCTGTAAAAAGCGTCAGAGCTGTGAACTAGGGCTGGGTATTGGGTGCTGGGAGAACATCAGATTGGTCCTTTTGTGTTTTCCTGAACCTTGTTCTTATTGATTATTTGGGTGAATTCAGGAAAGAGATGATAGACACAGTCACCACCACAGACGTCACGAGGTCTCTGTTCATTCCTCTGCACCAGGCAGAACTTCCTGTATCTTCTGGAGGCTGTGAAGCTGCCCTAGCAGAGACCCCCATGACCCCCAGCCTCCCAGTGCAGCTTCCTAGTCCAGGTTCTAACAATCCTGGGCCAGGCACCTGGCACACACAGTGCTCACTGATTACATAGTCATTTCTCTCTCTTTTTTTTTTTGTTTTTTAGAGACTGGGTCTGACTCTGTTGCCTATGCTGTAGTCCAGTGGCATGATCACAGCTCACTGCAGCTCTGACCTCCCAGGCCCATGCAACCCTCCCACCTCAGCCTCCTGATTAGCTAGGACCACAGGTGTACATCCCCACACCCAGCTAATTTTTAAAATTTTTTTTAGAGACAGGGTCTCACTATCTTGCCCAGGCTGGTCTCAAACTCCTGGCCTCGAGCAATGCTCCAGTCTTGGCTTCCCGAAGTGCTGGGATTGTAGGTGTGAGCCACCATGCCTTGCCTAATGTAGCCCTTTCTGTTCTAGTTTGTAGCTTTTTTCTGCTTATCCTTTGAAGAGTCTGTAGATAGCATTGGAAAATAATTCTCATATTTAAAGGCACTGCCGGGTCCTTCATCAGCTTTCTCCTTTTGAGGCACATTTTGGGGGGCGGTGGTCTTCACTGCTGTCCTTCCTGCTTGTTCCAGGGAGCCCTGTGCTGTAGCTCCTCTGTGTTCTCACCACTCAGGGACAGAGCAGCTGTCTGTCCTCCATCGCTCCCAGCCAGTGCCCTGTGCAGACTCAACTCCTTTCATCCTCCCACCTGAGGCAGCCCCTCCTGCAACTGTCTTCCTCCTTCTCTGAACTTGCTCCAGTGGGCCTCACCCTCCAGGGACCAGACTCCTGAGACCTGAAATTCAGAGCCAGATGTCGCCGCTGCTCCCTGTTTGGCCGGGAGGGAACTTCCTGGCATGGGGACCTCATCAGATACAACTTCCTAATCCCTCCCATTTCCCCCAATCCTCCTGCCTAGGAAGCGCCCCTCAGCTTCAGCCTATTGAAGACCCAGCCTCTGTTCTCCTTCCGCCTTCCTGGGGTACAGGTGAGGTCTGATTATTTGACCTGTTTAATCAGGCGTGAACACGGTGCCCCAATCAGGTGGGACATTGGTCCAGTGGAACTTGGCTATTGGCTGAGCTGGGCACCCAGCTTGAAAGTCCTGAGGTTCTTTTTTTCACTCTTGTTCACAGTCTAGGCAGGGCAGGGCTGAGATCAGAAGCCAGCAATGGCCAGGTACTGTGGAATTAGGAAAGGCATTTGAGAGGGAGTAAGCAAGTCTGGGTTCGAGTCACACCTCCACCGTCTGGTAGCCTTGGGATCCCGGGTGACCTAGCCCAGCAGTTCTGAGTCAGATGATTGCAGCCCCACAGAGGGCATTTAGAAGCGGATGAAGGTGCTTTCATGGTCCCAATAACCGAGGTGTGTTACCAACACCGTTACAGGGATGTCCCACTCAAAATCCCACAGCACCCACATTGAGAAACATTGAATTTGCCTCATTAAATCTATCTTTTCTGTAAAAACAAAATGACTCCAGCTTGTGAAGCACTGTGTATGTAAGAGATTCATGGAGTTGTTGTTCTAGCCCTGGCTTTCCCCTCCCTGCAGAGGGGCTGGTGGGAGGGCAGGCGTGACCTCCACCCCCAGTGCACGCCTTCTTACCAGCCTGGGCCACTCTGCGCAGGGGCGTGCTGTGAGTGGGCCAGCGTGCCCCATCCGTCCTGCTCTCCACAGGAGCAATGAGCCCCCAGCCTGGGCTTATTCTTCCTGGTCTCAGCTTTCCAGCCTCTCCACAGTCTGTTCTTCCTTGCTCTTAGTTTCTGATTGCTTCACCCTTCATCATGGACTCTTCTACAGCCAGGGAGGCCCTGTGTTCCCACCTCCACCCCGCGAGCCTCTCAGGGCATCAGGCTCCGGACTTCTTCCTCTATCATCTGCCTGCTGCCCTGATGCCTGCTGTGCAGATTCCCTCAAGTTAGGACGGAGCGCTTCCTCTGTGGAGTAGGCCCTCCCTTTCCTTTCGGGGCATGCTTTCCCTCTGAGCCCACGTTGCCTGCAAGTCCTTTCTTAGTGCACCACTCGAGGAGTCACTGCCAGCCAGGCACAGATGGCCCAAGACTAGAAACGGATTTCTAGCCCTGGCCCCAGATGCTGATTCACAGGCACGCTGGTCTCTTCCTTAGGTCATCATTGTCATCTACCTGTCCGTGGTGGGTGCCCTCTTGCTCTACATGGCCTTCCTGATGCTGGTGGACCCTCTGATCCGAAAGCCAGATGCGTACACCGAGCAACTGCACAATGAGGAGGAGAATGAGGTAAGAGGGCTTTGAGTGCCCAGGCCCTGGGCCCCTGCATGTGTGTCCCCAGGGCAAAACCCAGAGGAGCGCCACCTAGGTCTAGGGCCCACCTCCCCCACATGCTTCAAGTTGCTTTTCTGGTCAATGTCCTACACATCACCCAGACTCAGCAGGGACCTGCCCTTTGCCCTTCCAGATGAAGCAGGACACCAGGCATCAGGCAGGCTCCATGCACAAGCCGGGGGAGCCATGTCATCCTGCTGCACTATGCTTCCTGGCAGAGGGGGTGCAGCCAACCAGGGCCAGTCACACATAGATACACATAATATTCCCCGCGTGCTCAGACATGAGTGACAAGCTGCTGGTGGACTGGAAGGCGGCAAGTTAATTTGTTTGTCAAGTGATTCCACAAACATCTGTTGAACACTTGCTTAATGCAAACCAGAGCTCCAGGGTCTGGAGGGAAATGTAGGATTTCCAGAGCGGAAGAGGAATGAGGTAGACAGTGGTGCCGGGTGGGGGACGTGTGAGGAAGTTTGAGCATTGCAAGCATAGGGTAGGGGTGTTTGCACAGTGGCAGAGAGAGCTGGCCAGTAGATTAAGTCCACATTATTAAAGGCCCTAAATGTCAAGCTAAGGGGGCTTGGCTTTATCTGGTATGGAAAGTGGGGAACCACTGACCCCAGATGGCCTGCAAGGCCTCCAGGAGCTCATGCAGTGGTGGGGAGCTGACGGGGCTTGGACCAGGCCCAGCACAGTTAGCAAGCGCTCTCATCGTCTTCCCATTCATCCTCATACTAAAAAGTTGTGGACACCATGGCGAGGAAACCCAGGGGGACAGGAGGGCTCAGGTGAAGGACTCTTGGTGGGAGTGAGACGTGGTGCGCCAACATGTTGAGCAGAGTTGTGATGAGCCCCGCACTCCCCAGGTGGTCTAGGGGAATCTTGCCCGAGTGAGCCCTGTGTGCCTCGGGCTCCCCACTTACGCGCTCATGTACCAGCTAGCTGGGCGCACGAGACAGCAGAGCGGGCTGCTTAGAGGCGTGGAGCCGAGGCGGACGGGGTTGGCTGCTGCTTCCACTCTGAGCTCTGTCCCCAGGGCCTTGCTGCTGGAAGATACTCCTGTTTATTGACTGATGGAGGGATGCCCTGAGTGAACTCATGCATATGCATAAGGAATATCTAGTGGGGAAGCGCCTCAGCTAGGCCTCGGAGAATTAGTTGAAGAAACTGAGAGTTATTTAGCTTAAAGGAAAAAAGACAACTAAAGGAGACACTTAATAGCTGCCTTCAGAAGTTTGTAGGAGACAGCTCAGCCTCACCTAGGGACAGAGAGATTTCACACAGTATAAGGAGGAAGCTAGGAGTCTTCCTGTAGACAGCGTGGTCTAACTATGGGGCAGGTGGGCCGGGCTCCCTTGCAAGACCATGAGCCAGTTCCTCACCAAAAAGAGGACCCCGGGGCTCAAGTGTAAGTGCGAAGCTGCCTGGGTGACGTGGGTCTGGGCCAGCATGAAGAGTGAAGAGAAGGGCAGGTCAGGGAGGGAGCCTGCCTGCTCTCCAGGCTGTGTCGCCCCACCCTGCGCACATGCCTGTACTGCTCCCAGTTTGCCCTCAGCCTCCTGCTGACATGAGTTTGGCCGAAGGTGGAGCAGAGGGGATGAACCTCGCCCCATTGGAGCTGGGGCCTCGGAGGTGGTGGCACTGGCAGTTGGGTGGTCTGTGTTCAAGAGGAAACCTCGTGTGCCTACCTGGTTATTAATGTAGAGTAATAGCAGCTCTGATAGGGGAGGAGCATTGCTAATAAACACTCAGCGATTAGGGGTAATGTGGTAATTGCAGTCCTGGCTGGGGTAGTAATTGAGAGATGCAGCCCAGTGATTTCCGTGGAATGCATGGCTCTGGGGCATGGCCTTGTTGTGTCTCCTGCCGTCCTAGCCAGGGAGCCGGAGGGAGGGCAGCTTGGGGAGGGCAGCTTACCGTCCCTGGATATGAACCCAGGTCTCTCTTACCCCCAGGAGACCTGGGGTGCTCCTCATTTGAAGCCTGTTCGTATGAGCCTTGGGAGGAAGAAGGGGTTAGATTGGCTAACCTGTAGCAGGACTGCCTGAGAGGACAGTAGGCTGTGACAGGCTGCAGCACATAGAAGCTGGTGAGCCATGCTCCCTGCTGTAGGGGAGATTCTGGCCCTGGGATGGACAGGATGACATGCCCTCACCTCTCACCCAAGATTCTAAAAGGTCATAAAAGGTTGTGTTTAATCTCTTTGATACCCTAACCTAGGGTGCAGCCAACTCTGGCTGGTTTTGGCCTGGGGCAGGTAGATCCCATTGGGTGCCCTTGGCTGGGTAAGAAAGTGCCGTCAGTCCCATTCTTTGGCATCACCTCTCCATCCCCTCACCTCCTGTGATTCTGTGTGGTCTGGAGGTCACAGATGTCTGTGGTTCAGCAACCCTGCTTTTCTGAGTGTATTCAGAAAACCTGCAGGTGGTACGGTGTTGAGATTTGCACAGACCTTATGTCTGCCCTCAGGGATTTAAGCCCCAAGATGGCCAAAAGCAGGTGAACCAGCAGGAAACATAAAGGCTGGCAGTAAAATTTGGCTTCATAAGATGGATGGTCAGCTGAAGAAGCCAGATGCCTTGGGAGGCCCCTCTTTACTAGACAAGGGGTCAGAAAGTTACCCTTCCCTTTGTGTTAGTCTGGGAAGGAAGGCTTCCTGGCAGAGGGGGATTTTCAGTGCCAGCTCAGGGTGGATGGGAGAGTGACCGCTGAACTGCAGGGAGGATGAACAAGGCATTGGGGCTAGACAGAACCCAAGGAACTTGCCTTTACAGAGACCGGGGCCCTAGTCCTGGGCGACGAGGGATAATCTACTGCCCCTCTCAGTGCACAGAGGAAAGGATTGTGGGGAAACATGGGGCTGGGGGGCAGGCACTCAGAGGAGCGGCAGCAGTACCTAGGCTGTGCCATGTCTCTGGGTTTCACCCCAAGAGGAGCAAAGTCAGGACGTGGCCTCTTGGGGTTCCTTGAAAGCTCGCCTAGGCCTGTACAACTCGGTGACTTTAGAAGGAAAAGTCTCCCTAGGCTCCAGGAACTTTCAGGCCCTACGCCCCAGGAGTTTGGGACCCAGTTAGGGGTGAGATCTGGACGTCAGGGCATTTTTTCAGGTTAGGGACCCCTTGGCTCCCTCTTCCCAATTCTTGTGGCCAGGAGCTCTCCTGCCCTGGAGGTAAAGAACTGGAAGAGGAAGGGGAGGCCTCCCCCTCAGCCTCAGCCCCGTTCGTGGAGGGAGATGAAAGCCTGTCATGTTCCCTTTGAAAGCGCTGGCAGAGCCTCAGTGGGCCCTGATTGCGGGGCGCTGCCTCCCCTGGGATTCCAGCAGCATTAGGCGTAATCCCTGGGCTCAGACGTCCTTTGAAAGGAGGAAGCAAGCATGTTTGCTGGGGCAGAAACGGCAAACAGAGCTGTTTTAGATGTGCAGGTTGGGCCCTCTTTGAAGAGACACACATGGTTTCTCTGAGGCTGGAGATGTCGCTGCTCACAGCGTGGGCCCAAGCTCTGAAGAGGTCTTCAAAGTGCTCACCCTCCTGGGGCAGTGGGTAGAGTTCTGGGCCCCGTTTGGGAGAGAGTATACAGGGAAATCAAGGAAAGGCGATGATGATGATGGGAACTGGAAATGCAGGCACCAGGGAGAAGACTCGGGCCCCTGGGGAGCAGTCTCCCCTCCTGTCCGCACCTGGGTGGCAGCTGTGTGCTGAGGACCCCAGCCCTGGGGAGCTGACAGTGAAACACGGAACAGACACACTGATGAGGGCAGTCCAGACAGCCGCCTCCCCTGAGGGCAGAATAGAAAGGTGTGCAATTCAACAGATGCTTCTAGAGCCTCCAGTGGGGCAGCACAGCATTGTGGTTAATCACAGTCTTGGGAGGGGCCGAGCCCTGCCATTTACTATCCGTGGTGCTAACCTCCTGATTTAGTTTTCTAAATCTGGAATAGACATAATCATTTTTACCTCAGCATAACTGTTGTGAACGTGTGTGTGGAAGCTTTACAAGTATTTGCTCATCCTTAAGAATGTGCTATTTCAATCAGGTGTTAACACTTAAGTAGCATCATGATTGCTGGAGGGAAGCCTGAGGGGCAGAGTGCACAAGGGCCTGAGTGAGGCGATCACCACAGGTAGAGAGAGGACGCATGGACCAGTGTAGCTAGAGGCTTGGGGTTAAGCGGGGAGGTGACCCTGGGAGTACCCTTGAATGTCATGCTCAGCAGGGTTTTACTTGTGAGCAGCTGGGTCCCAGCTGGGGTTTTTGAGCAGGGAAACAGCATGAGTTGGTGTGTGGTAGGAAGGTGGCTCCGGCCGCAGCATGCAGGGGTCAGGGAGAGCCTCGCCGCAGAGATGCAGTGGGACGCAGCAACAGCAACAAGGATTTGGGTCAAACGTGGAAAACTCAGGCTGTATAGTCCTCTTGCTAAAGGGCTTTGCACTAGGGCCATGCTTTGCTGAGTGGCTGGTAAGTGACGAGACCGCCTGGTCACGTTCCTGTGTCTAGGATTGGGGAGGAGGGAGGAGGAGCAGCCAGAGAGGGGAGAGCCACCTGAGGTGGGGTTCTCACTCTCCCTGTGTTCTTGTCAGGTCAGACTTGGGCCAAGTCCAGTGCCAGCTCAGAACCAGTGCTTCTGGGCAGGCTGAAGAGGGTTTCATCTGGGACGGCCTGAAGGGCTCAGGGCTAGTTTGATCAGCTCGGGCTTATCCACACAGCTACTTGGGTCCTCCCAGTGCTGGAGAGGAGGGCCTCGCTTGATGTCCTAAGCACTGGTTCCTTTAGAGGTGCTTTGTTCTTGCTCTAGCTGTGGGGAAAGATACCAACCTGTCTCTTTGGTTGTCCATGCTGGCTCCTTCTTAGGAGAAACCAGCTAAAGAAGGATCCAGCTGGGTCCTAGGATAAGAGATATACATACATAGGTTCAAATTCTGACTTCGCCACTAAACAGCCATGCAGCCTTGGGCAGCAAGATGATTCACCTTTCAGAGCCTCAGTTTCTGCAGCTACGATATGGGATAGTTTTACCCATTTGCCAGTGTTGTAAGCCTGGGAATAATCTGTGTAAAGTGCCTAGCAGAGCGCCTGGCACGTAGTGGCACTTGTCACAGTCACACTGGTCTGGTCCCCCTGGGGACCTCCTGGGAACCCATCCATGTCCAAGCTCTTTCCCCTGATTGGGAGGGGCTCCACCCGCTTCCCCTCCTAACTGCCCTTCTGTTCCCGAGTTAACCGGAGGCCCAGACTCAGGGCGAGAGGGGAGGAGTTGGTGGTATTTCTCCCACTGCTACCCACCATACTTGCTGCAGAGCAAGCAAGGATGAGGCCTCACTCTGGGCTGTCTCTGAAACAGATGTGGAGTCTTTAATACCTTTTAATCAGACTATTAGCGATGGAAACACAGCCTCTCAGAGGCAGCTTTCCCCCACTTAGGAGCTGTTTGTTAAGACTTTACATGAAGGGAAAACAAATGATACTGTGGTAATGTGGTGAATTTCAGCATGTTCCCTTAATGCTCTGCTCTGGGCTCTCCCTGGCTTCCCCTTCTCAAGACGCTCCCCTGAGATGCAGAGCAGTGGAAGAAGGGCAGGGCTAAAACTGCCCCACCCTCCCAAGCCTAGCACCCCACCCCACACACACTGGAGCCCTGTCATGAGGAGGACGGTCCCAGAAGAGATGAGAGTGGGAATGGAAAGAAGAAGAGAAGGCAATCCAGCCCCCAGAGCCAGGATGACCAAGTCCCGGTGGGCCCATAGCTTCCCAGATGGGTCTTTAGTGTCCACCTCATGTAGACAGCCACACAGAGGCAGGATTGGGTGGAGGCTTGGTCTTAGCACGGTGGCCAGCTCAGTCAGCACAGTGAACAGGGAAGGCATGGAACTGGAAGGAGGGGCAGCAGCACAGCAGTTCTCACAGGCTTTCTCCTGGCAGCAGGCTGCCAGCCTTACTGCCTACTGGCTTCCAGAGCTAGGCTCTGATATCAGCCATCACTCCTAGGGAAGAAAGAAACCAAAGGTCTCTTGAGCCTTAGCTCTGTGACAGCCAGGGTAGTAAGTGCTTTATATGTGTGTTGTTTAACTTTGCCATACAATCTACTAATCTTAAACCAGTGTATTTCAAACAAGCCATTAGGTCATGAAATGAATTTTGTGAGTCATGACCAGGATTTTTTAAAAAATAAAATGGAACAGAGCAAAGAATATCAGAATGCATTACACTAAATATTGTTTTATGAAACTTCCTTTTCACTGTGTGTGTGTGTGTGTGTGTGGTAATATTCGATAACTATAATTCCTAAAGACTGTAGAGCAGAAAAAAGTCTCAGTGACTACATTTATTATATTAAATTGAAGCTTGGAGAAATAAAGTAACTTGTTCAGGGACACACTGCCTCAGAAGTGACTGAGGCCATGGCTCCTTCCCAGCCCCCGCTGTGGACCTGTAGTTCCACCTGGGACACGGGCCTAGGGGAGTCTGAGGCTAGAAGGGGGCAGGTGGTCCCCAGCCCAGGAACAGAACCCAGGAGTCCTAATTCCAAGCTCGGTGTGCCCCCTGCCTGACATGGCCACACCTGCCTTTCAGGTGTTGCCTGAGCCTCACCTAGCCTGACACAGGCAGCCTTCCTCAGGACCTGGACGGGAGGCTCCCAGAAGGCAGTGTCCATCTCTAATGCAGCTTAGAGATGAGCGCTTACAAGATGAAGTCCTCAGAGCTCCAAGGGGATGATGATGAATCCTCTCCCAGCCTCCTCACTGCCAGCTCATTCTCTGTCCACCCTACCCTCACCTCACCACCCCCCTTCGCCCCAGCCTAGCAGCTGCATGGTGACAGAAGCCGTGCCAGCTTGGGGCATTAGAAGCAAAGTTGCATTTACTGGGCGGCTCTGGGCTTAGAGAAGTGCACTAATCCCTTAAGAGATGTGTGGCAGGAGATGAGAGGCAGGGAAAGCTAGGGAGGAAATCCCCACGGGGGTGCAGGCCTGGCCCTCAGCTCTAATTCTCTCCAAAGATCAGGTTCAGGTCCTGCAGGAAATGCAGAGGCTCCAGAGCTTCAGAGGCAGAGAAGTGGTAATTAGGGGAGGATGCTTTTGACGGCAGCAACAGTTCTGAAAGCAAAGGGGAAGGGGATCAGCAGAGGCAGATAGGGAGGAAGCGGAGCTGTCCTCGGCTATCAAAGGAGGGAATGGGCCAGAGTGGGCTCTGCAAAGGGAATGCTGGGGCGGCTCTGAATTTCCATCCCTGCCAGACTCCCTGAGTGATGTCACATCCCTCTTTCCCAGAGAAACTAAGATCCCATGGATCTGGATCTGTGCAGACTCCTCAGTAGGCACCTTCTCCCATCTGGAGCAGACTGCGGCCATCTCAGGGTAGCCAGACCCTAGCCCCTGGGCCTTCCTCCCACTCCCTGGGCGATGGCAGGGAGGGCAAGGGAGTTCTCTAGCCTAGTACTAGCCCTGGGGGCACCTCGGTGCATTCCTGAAACAACAAATGTCATCAAATCCTCTGCCTAAGTGAGGTCTTGAAGCCTATGCTTAGCATCCTTCTTGAGAGTTAGAAATAGTGGAATGGAGCATGATGAGGGGTGAGTTCAGGCTAGGAACCTCACTTGAGCTATCTGTGTGGCAGTAACTGGGGCCCCAGCAGAGCCTACTCTTCCTGGAGTGCTTGCTTTCCCAGGCCCCAGGGAGGGGCAGGGACCCCATCCTGCAGATGCTACAGACACTAAGGCCTCCAGCAGACCTGGCACACTGTTCAGCTCTGCAGATGACAAGGCAAGGTCCTCAGCCCACAGCACTTGGGGAGGCCCAGTCTCCCAGTCTGGGGAAGGTCAGGCTTTGGGGTTGCTCATGGGTCATTCTTTCCATGTCAGACTTTCAGGACCCGAGACCCTTCTGGCTTGCCGTGCCAGATCTTCTCTTTTTTTCTTCCCACTACAGGATGCTCGCTCTATGGCAGCAGCTGCTGCATCCCTCGGGGGACCCCGAGCAAACACAGTCCTGGAGCGCGTGGAAGGTGCCCAGCAGCGGTGGAAGCTGCAGGTGCAGGAGCAGCGGAAGACAGTCTTCGATCGGCACAAGATGCTCAGCTAGATGGGCTCATATGGTTGGGTCAAGGCCTCAACACCATGGCTGCCAGCTTCCAGGCTGGACAAAGCGGGGGGCTGCTTCTCCCTTCCCTCGGTGCCAGTTTTCCCTTTAAGAGCCCGTGGCATTTTTCCTCCTCCTCCCTAACTTTAGAAATATTGTACTTGACTATTTTGATTAGGGAAGAGGGATGCGGTCTCCGATCTCTGTTGTCTCCTTGGGTCTTTGGGGTGGAAGGGAGGGGAAAGGCAGGCCCGAAGGGAATGCAGACATTTGAGGCGGCCTCAGGCGTGGATGCAGTCTCTCTCTCCTGGCTCCACTCTTGCCGCCTTCCAGCTCCGAGTCTTGGGAATGTTGTTACCCTTGGAAGATAAAGCTGGGTCTTCAGGAACTCAGTGTCTGGGAGGAACGCATGGCCCAGCATTCAGCATGTGCTCCTTTCTGCAGTGGTTCTTATCACCACCTCCCTCTCAGCCCCAGCTCCAGCCCTGAGGACAGCTCTGATGGGAGAGCTGGGCCCCTGAGCCCACTGTGGTCTTCAGGACGCACGTGGAAGCTGGTGTTCCCTGTCCCCTGTGCACTTCTCCCATTGGGACATGGAGTGCCCTTGCATACTCTGCTGCCGGTCCCCTCACCCGCGCTTGAGGGGGCTGGGCAGTCCCTCCTCTCCCCAGTGTCCACAGTTGCTGAGCCAGATGGTTGGTTGGAACACGAGACTCGAGGCTGACCGTGGATCTGAACACCGCAGCCCCTGTCCTTGGGTCGCCTCTTGTCGCTGAACTTCGTTGTACCAGTGCATGGAGAGAAAATTTTGCCCTTCTCTTGTCTTAGAGTTGTGTGTAAATCAAGAAGCCATCATTAAATTGTTTTACTTCTCTCACTTGCTGGATTTTAAGAGATTTAGGGAACTAGGAATTTTTCACAAGTGACCTGGTAAATGTATCCCAGAGGGGACAGAGAGCATTGCGCTTGCTAGGTCCAGACAGGCAGAGCCTTGGGAAGTCCAGGTGGCTGTGGCAGAGCCAACCATAGTGCACTCAGGCCAAGGCCACGGCTTGCTGGAAGCCCTCCTCACCTGATGAGGAAAGAGGTGGGTAGGCTGGGGCAAGGAGCATGGTGAACCGGCCCTTGGGAGTTATCCTGAGATTTTACTTGCTTCATGTTTGTGGGCGATTCCTCTGAAACTGAACAGTGCCTGATTCATCCTAATATCCTACAGACACAGTAAATAGTGCTCCCTGCAAAACCCTGAAGTATCCCCAAATGAAAACCAATAGGTATCAGGAGAGGGGTGGGTGGGGGAAACCAGAAAACGAGCTGCCCCATAGAAGAAAGTGCCAGCAGCTTCAACAGGGACATCCAGAGGAGCCCGGCACTGCGCCAGCTCCAGTCTGGATGTGTGGTGCAGGGCACGGCCAAGACCCAAGCAAGCCATCTAGAGGGACCAAGCTAATCTGGTGTCCCCAGGGTTGTCCAAATAAACATGGATTAAGAACCTTTGTGTGGGCCCCCATGCTGGGTTTTTGGAGAGGGGTAGGAGGCAAGAGAACAACGTGGGGTGGGGGGTCAGTTTGCAGTAGTTTGTCAAAGTTCAGAGAGAAGCGTAAAGGGGATGGGACTAGGGTGCCCTGCAGATGGGGCTCCCAGGAGGAGCAGAGACTGGTTGGCATTGGAAACAAGAGACCCAGGTGAGAGGGGACCAAGTGGATTGTGGGGTCCTGAGCAAGTCCACTTAAGAAGTTTGTGGTAGGGCTAGCAAAAGATAGATGTGCCCCCAAATGCAAGGCTGGGACGGGAGTTGGTACTGACAACATTTCTACTGGTTCATTTACTTGGCAGCTACTCAGCGCCTACCAGGGCCAAGTACTGCTGTGGAAGCTGCAGTGGGCTCTTTTATTCTTTCAGGATGGGGATGCCCTTATTTCAAGAGGCACACAAAAGCAGCACTTTCCAAAGGTGGGCAGGTGGGTGTATTAACTTACCAAGGATAACCAGGCCAGAAATTGGTGCCTAACATTGCCAGGTCTCCCCTGTAAAACCACGTGCCCTGGGGGAAACTTGAGTGCCACATTTCTCTGAGACTTGGGTAAGTCCTGCAGATGATCCAACCTGGCTTTGGTAGTTTTCAGGACAACTGCTGTTAACTGTAAATAAACCGAACTATAAGTCCAGTATATGAACATTTATAAAAGATTAGGAGTGACGGTTCACTTTACTAAGAATTCAGCCAGTAACCAAACATCTCAATATGTCTCAACTTCACACACAAAACCCAATTTTCAGACGATGGCAGAGTACACTTCATCTCTCTGTGAATATGAAAGGACGGAGGTCCCCAGCAAGGGGCGAGTGCATTGCTTGACTGGTATCTGGAACAGAGATGAAGACCCCTGCAGCCAATGACGGAAAAGATCAGAAATGACATTCTTCACCCTGTCTCATATGATGTAAAAGGAACAGAACTTGGCCGGGTGTGGTGCCTCACACCTATAATCCCAGCACTTTGGGAGGTCAAGATGGGCAGATCACAAGGTCAAGAGATCGAGACCATCCTGGCCAACATGACGAAACCCCGTCTCTACAAAAAATACAGAAATTAGCTGGGTGCGGTGGCGCGTGTCTGTAGTCCCAGCTACTTGGGAGGCTGGGGCAGGAGACTCGCTTGAACCAGGGAGGTGGAGGTTGCAGTGAGCTGAGATTGTGCCACTGTACTCCAGCCTGGTGACAGAGCAAGACTCCGTCTCAAAAAAAAAAAAAAAAAAAAGAAGGAACAGAACTTGGTGCTGTGTTCAGAAATCCTGTCTTCCCTCAAACCCAACAACCATGCTGTTCCGTAATAGATTGGTCCCACCTGGAAAAACAACTGGTTGGAGTTGGCCCTGGGAACCTGAGCCTTAGAATTGGTCTCCACAGTTAGAGGCCAGCACTCATCCCTCGTGTGGCTCAAAGGGAGGCTGATGGAGAGGCCAGCCTGCTTCCTCGTGGCCTTTCCTTCATTCCTCACGTAGCCCGACTCAGTCCTCCTCCTCCTCCTCTCATTTCCTGGCATCCACTGTTACGCATCTGCCAGCAAAACCCCAACGCCACCCAGCCTGACTTCCCTGCTCCTCCCTGGTTGAGGCTGAGGGTGCCCCGGCAGGTGCATGGCCTCCACCCCCTCCCTTCCCCCATGAGGGCCAATAATGCTCCCGTGAGGCTCACTCTTGAGGCCACTAGGCAACCTTCCTGTCTCCTCATCTCCCTCCCCTAGAAAATCTTGCCTATGACTTCAAGAAAATGGAGTGATCTCTTAACTCAGCCCCATTGTTAAATCATTCTTCATTCATACTCATCCTGACTGCCTTTGCTACAGTCTTGGGGATAGCGTGTTCCTGTTCAAAGCCAACCGCCCACCCCATACTGCATGGGATTCCCATCATTTCTCCAACCCCCAATACTGTCAGGGACCTCCATTTCTCCAATCCCCCCCTGCCCAGTACTGCCTGGGACCTCCATCATTTCTCCAACCTTACCCTATTTACTGGCCCTTCTCCTCAGCCTAGTTACATGCTGAAGTCTTTGCCCTAAGAAACCTCCAGGGGCTCCAGGTCCACCCCTGGCTACAGTGGAGTCTCCTCCCTGTCTCTGTGCACTCAGTCATTCACCCCCTGCCCCTGCCAGCTGACCTCGCCCTCCATGCTCCTCTGAAACTGCGCTCAGCAAGGTCACAGCGGGCTTTGGGAGCACCAGGCCCAGGGGGTGTCTTTGGTTCTTCTGGCCCTCTCTGCTATTTTGGTGGTGTTGATCCTCCCTCCATAACACTCGTCACTTGGCTTCTGGGACCTGGCCTCTTGGGCCTTTCTGACTGTCCCTTCCTGTCCCCATGAATGTTGGCTCCCCAGGCTTCCATGCTCAGCCTACTTGGCTCAATCTAAAATTTGATTGCTAAGTACTCTCTTTGGAAGTTTATTCTGTTTTGCAGTTTCATGGTGTTTATTCAAACATCTCTATCTCTAGCCCAGCCCTAACCAGCCCCTGAGCTGCAGACTTACGTATCTGGCTCCCAGTTGGACTGTGCCCCTGAGCACCCCA
>NW_012104031.1:5464667-5480601 GCF_000951045.1 Mandrillus leucophaeus
TTTTTGAGACGGAATCTTGCTCTGTTGCCCTGGCTGGAGTGCAATGACATGATCTTGGTTCACTGCAACCTCCACCTCTCAGGTTCAAGCGATTCTCCTGCCTCAGCCTCCCAAGTAACTGGGACTACAGGCACGTGTCACCACACCTGGCTAATTTTTGTAGTTTTAGTAGAGACAGGGTCTCACCATATTGGTCGGGCTGGTCTTGAACTCCTGATCTCAAGTGATCTGCCTGCCTTAGCCTCCCAAAGTGCTGGGATTACAAGTGTGAGCCACAGCGCCTGGCAGCTTCTTTTATATTCTTAACTGGTGGTACCACCACCCACCAAGTTGTTTAGGCCAGAAACCTGAAGGTCATCAATTCCTGATTCTTCTCTTGTACAATCACTCACAACATCCCACCAATTTTACCTCCAAATAGTCGTTAGATCTGTCCCCTCCCCGCAGCCCCTGTTACCACTGCCCCAGTCCATGCCTCCCCATTTCTCACCAGACACTGCAGTTCTTGTCAGGAGTGCCAGAGAGTATGTTTTTAATCAGACCAGGTCACTTCTCTCCTTCAGAGCCATCAGGGGCTCCCCATTTCCTAAGGCACGAGTTCTTTATTGAGACCTGTAGGGCCTCAAGGCCTCGGTCTGTCTGCTCCTCTGGCCTTTAGCCCCAGAACCAATTGGCAGGAGTCTTGAAAGTGAGGGAGTTGGAAAGACCCTCCAGGTGTCTGCTCACCTAGGTGGGTGCCAGGTCTTGAGTACGAGGAAGGCAGCGAATCCCAGGCTGCCCCATGAGGCTCTGTGTCCTGGGTAGGAGCTGCCTCATCTCCCCACTGGCTCCCACAGCTCAGGCCCTGCCCTAGGGGATGAGGCGGGAGCTGAGCTTGAGGAAGGGATGGAAAGGGTAGAGGGGGGATGCTCCAAGCCTACATTTACTGTCTAACACTGGAGCATGTATTTCCCAGTGCACAGGCAGTGCCTGTGTGGCTGCATGGAGTCAGTAGGTGCCGTGGACAGAGTGTGGTCTGAAAGCTGGAAGCTACCTGGGTTCTCAACCCAGCTCTTCCCCTTGGCAATGCCTGAACCCCTCTGAGCCGGTTTCCTCATCTCTAATAATACCAGGCCTCAGGGCCTAGCCTGTAGTAAATCCTCAACAAATGAGGCACTGGGGCCTAAAGCTCCCTAAAAGACCCATCTTCCACCTAGTAAAATAAGTGGCATGGCTAAGAGCATGAACACTGAGCCCAGTACCCTGGGCATAAATCCTAACTGCCACTTACTAGCTAGGCAGCTTAGAATAAATATTCAAACTCCATATGTCTCTGTTTCCTCACTGCAAAATGAAGCTACAACTACTGACTGTGTTGGGTTGTTGGAGGGAGTGCGTCGTGAATGTGTGTAAAGCACTTAGAACGGTTCTGCAGTGTAAGCACTCAGCAAGGGTCGGCTGTTCTTGGTCACGTCACTATTATTACTATCACCACATAACCTGCAGCCATCAAGTCAAGGTTCTGCAGATTCAACAGGGACTTCCTACTCAGTGTTACCAGGGGACCTTTAGGCTCCAGAAAACCCTGACCCCTCAGCTAGATCCCACACTTGTTGAGGTTCAACTCCACACTTCCAGGTGGGACAATTTATCTTCCGTCTCCCCTGACCCCAGGCTTGGAACTGAGCACGGAGCCAAGGCTGCAGGCAGGGCTGGCCCTGAGGGTGCCTGAGCTCTTGAAGGTTTGGGGACTCCTCTGATTCCTGCCTCCAGGTGGACACGGAGGCCAAGCCTCCAGGCTGGGAGTTGGGACCCCTGACCCTGGCTCTGCTGCTATTCGCTGTGTGACCTTGGGCAGGGTGGCCTCCTCTCTGAGCCTCAGCCTCTCCAGATATCCTCTCCAGATAGAGCACATTAAACTAGCCCGTGGTCTTGCAAAGCATGGTGTACACATGTGAGGTGATTTTAGGTGGTGCCCAGAAGAACACTTTTTACTGTAGTAGCTATGTAATTACGTTAATGTGTATTAGAAAAAAACATAATTGGCACATCCACCTCACAATTTTGTGGATATTAATGCTAAGGACAAGCAGAAAGGGGCCAGGGAGTGAGCATATATAAAGAAAATCATTAGGAAAACAGCGAGTACAAATGGTGCTATAAATGGCAGAAACCGTGGAGGCAGCTGTGTGCTGACGATGCCAGTTTGGGCGCCCTGAACCAATCACTTTCTAAGGGACCTTCAGATCCTGCATCTGTACACTACAGAATCTCTAGATGTCACTCTGCCTGTTGACCGACTGGGGCTGAAAAGCATGAAGAGAGGGTTTGCCCAAGGCTCTGCTGCTGCAGCAGTGAGAGCGCAGCTCAGACCAGGTCCCGAATGGATCCACACTGGGAAAGACACTGGTGCAGTGGCCGGGAGAGTCGACCCCAGAGCCAGACCACAAGGGTTCATTCCCAGCACTGACTCTTCCTGGCTGTGTGACCTTGGGCAAATCCATCTGTCTCCATTTCCCCAGCTAAAACATGGGAATAGTAACTTCTCTCAGGGGGTGTGGGGAGGGATAAGTGTGCGTGTGAGTGCATGGGGAGCAGGGCCTGACGTGTAGTGAGTGCTCAGTGGCTGTGGTTGTCTGTCATTCCTAATATGTGTCTGTGTGGCGGAAAGGAGGGCCTCCTCACTGCTACCGAGAGAGGTCCCTGTTGGTACCTCAGCCCAGCCCCTAGGCTTTTTCTGTCTGCAGAGAAACAATGTAGAGTTCGATGTGGAGTGAGAGTGGGAGGGTGGGGAAGCGAAGCTGGAACGCAGGTCTCCCAGCTCCCAGCACAGGCCTCCTCCCTAGAGCCGCGGCCTCACCACACAGAGCTGGGCCTTCACCTTGCCGGAGGCTCATCTAGTGGGCCGCGTATCCCTGGACACACCTCTTTCCTCTCTGGGTGCCACTTTCCTCAGCTGGCCACTGGGGAGGATGGCCTTGGTGACCTCCACAGGCCCCTCCAGCTCTGGCTTCAGGCAGCTCTGTGCATGTGCAGTGCAGCTCCCCTGCAGTCCCTACAGAGGCCGGCTGCACAAGTGCCCCCCTCCCCCAGCCCTGCACTGTGTCTCTGGAGAGCCACTGCAGCCCTCCTAGTCCCCGGTTCAACCCCTGGAGTGGCCAGTGATCACCTGACCGTCCCCACCCCCAAGCTGGTATCATTAAAGCCACTCCAGAGAGAGTGTTGTCTTCTCCTGACCATAAGGACTGCCCCCATAAAAAGAGACTCCCTGAGTGTTCCTGGTCTCTTGCCCTTCACGCTCACGACGCATTTCCTACGCGCTAATTCAAGTCCCTCCTGCTGCACAGACTTCCATCCAGAGGCTATCTGAGGCTCCCTGGCAGCTGGGCCAGATGTGTCACCCTCCCTTGGCTCTCAGCAGGGCAGCGCCCTGGACAGCATCCCCATTCCTCCTATGCTCCAGCCCAGAGCTGCATGTCGCTTGCCCAGACTCAGGGCAGCCAATCACAGGAGGCCAGGACTGGCCCTCTCTCCTCCTTGGGAGCTGATCCCAGATCAGAGGAGCCCCCACCCCCTGCCGCCCCTCCTCCCTCCCCTTCTGGGTGTGTTGCCGTTTGAAGCTGAATCAGGTAAAGTGTACCTGGCTCCTGGTGCCGTGGCAGGAAAGCCCGGCCAGAGGCTGCTGAAGGTGCTGCTGGGCAGGCGGGCAGCTCCGGAGATTCCGCAGTTCCCCCAGGAGGTTCAAGAGCCACTGATCAGGAACAGCGCTGCTGGAGGAACAAACCCAGAGAGGTAACCGTGCGAAGGTGGTGGCTGAGGGATGTGCCCGAGTTTGATCCTGAAATAGTGATGGCCCCACCCGGCCTGGAGGAGGGAGGCCAGGAACACTGTTTACTCAGGGCTTAGTCACCCCGATGGCTTTCCTGCCCAAAGGAAAGGAAAACAGAGCCAAGCCACCTGCTGGCTGGGGTTATGCACCCACCAGTGTGGGGAGAAGGCGAGACCAGCTGTGCTGCCAAGGCCATTGCTACTGAGCGGGCATTTTCCCATGGACTTGCTTGATGTGAAGGGTCTAGGCAGGAGGAGAGCTGGGCCTGGGTCTGAACTTGGGAGCAGGCTCAGGAGGTGCAGAGCAGTGGTGAGGGGACTGGCCACGGGAGAGATTGCCCAGGCTCAACCCCAGCTCCATTACTTAGTTGTTGTGGGACCACAGGCCATCTGCATATCTAGGTCTCTGTCCCTTCACTTGTTAAGTGAGTTAATAATAGTATATGGCTCACAGCAGTGTGTGAGAATCAAATGGGTAAAGTGCTTAGACTAGTACTTGGCATAGAATAAACGTTATATAAATATTTTTGTTGTTTTTAATCCTGCCATTTACTAAAAATATGATCCCCCTTAAACTCACTTAAGCTCGCTGAGCCTCAGTTTCCCCATCCATAAAATGGGAGTAGAAAGTTATTTAAGGGAGGGCGGGGCACAGTGGCTCATGCCTGTAATCTCAGCCAGTCAGGAGGCTGAGGCGGGAGGATCACTTGAAGCCAGAAGTTCGATTCTGTCTCTACAAAAAAATTTTTAACAACCCAGCATGAGGGTACATAGCTGTAATCAGGAGGCTGAGGCAGGAGGATTACTGGAACCCAGGAGTTCAAGTTTACAGTGAGCTATGATCGTCCCACTGCACTCCAGCCGGCATGACAAGGTGAGATCCTGTTTCTTTAAAAAAAAAAAAAAAGGGAAAATAAAAGAAAATTAACTTTAAAAAGAGCTAAGGGAACTTGAAGAGATTAAATAAATAAATTGCTAGCACATGGTAAGGTGCCTAGCAAATAACAGTCTCCTTCCCCTATGGTGTGAGCCAAGGTTCTGTCCCCATTAGAACACAGCATTTCCTCCCACTCAGTGCCTGTGCTTTTTATCCTGCTCCCAGAGGAGGCAGTTTGGATGGACGAGTTTTGTATTTTAAGGCTCAGACCTCTGCATCGCTGCTCTACCACAGACATTAAATGAAGGTGACACAGCTCGTGAGACCACCTGTTTTGCTAGAATAGTCATGGACTGGTGACACTCACCTGTGCCCACTCAATTGCTACTTATCCAGCAGCCATTCAATTACCCCTCCACATCAGGTACTTCTTGGACACCTCCTGTATGTCAGGGGCAGGGCTGGACCCACAAGAAACAGAGGGGGCGTGAGGTTCCTGCCCTTCAAGGAACTCCTGCTCTTTGAAAGAGCAAGACACAAATGCACAGCAAGGTGAAGAGCAAGGCGAGAGCACACCAACCAACTCTGACCACTGACAGCCAACATGCCAAGGCTTTAGGATTCAGGGAGGAGAAGAAGCAGAAACAGGAGAGGGTAGCAAAGTTCTGTGGACAAAGAAAGACCCAAATGGGTTCCAGAAGTAGGAGTAGGAGTTGAATGAGTAGAAAGGCAAGGGGCTGATTCTCCCGGAAAGGAGCAACTCTGTGAACATGGGCGTAGAGGGGAGAACTCAGAGGCAGCTTGAGAGAAGAGAAAGAGCTGTGTTCATGCTGAAGCTGAGGGCTGATGTGGGGATATGGGGGAAGAGAAGGTTGGAGAGAAGGATGGCAGACTGCTGGGAACCTAGATGCCAGGCCTGGGAGTGTGAGCAGCTGTTGATTACTGAGCACTTCCCAACCACGAAGCCACCAAGGTGTTTTCATGCACGATCTTCTTGAACTTTGCAGTAACCTTAGGAAGTGAGTGCTGTTGCTCTCCCCAGCCTACAGAAGAGGAAATGGAATAGGCTTGCTCAAGGTCATATAGTTGGGAAGTGGCAAAGCCAGGATTCTCACACACATCTGGCTGGCTCCAGAGTCCCTCGTCGTAAGCCAAGGTATGACAAGTTCAGAGAGCCCCAGTTCCCTCTAAAATACGGGTAATTGCATGCATGAGACAGGTTGGAGAATCCCAGTGACAGCCTGCACACAGAGGGAGCTGCAAGGGCCTCAGCCACCAGGAGGGGAACCTGGGATGGGGCAGTGGAGAACCAGGGCCATGGTCTACCCTGGCCACAGGTCCAGGCTCTCCTGGCCTCGGTCCCTCCTGTGGAGTGGGGTCTGCAGACACCCACTTCACAAGGACACCCTGAGGCTCGAATGAGATCCAGAGTGTGAAGCATCACAAGTGCTGAACAATGTTAGTTCATGAATCTCCTTCCATCATTACGGGTGCCATCTCCCCTCCAGCCTTGCAGCTGCAGTCACTTTCCACCTACAAATTCTCTGGATCTATTAATATGATCTGGAGAGGCCACCAGGCCCATCTTCCTTGGGAACCCTCAAACTTTTGTTCTGTGGCCCCTAAGGGCTTTTCTCTCCCATGAAATACCCGTCACCTACAAGGGAGACTCCTTTTTGTAGAGAAGGGAGTGAGAATCCTTTTTCCTCTGTTCCCCCGAGTTGGCAATAATACGGGCCCCAGGGCATGACTCTCTGCTTGAGGTCGGCACTGGAGCCTAGGGCAGGAGGGCTGGGGAGGAGACAGCCGTGATGATGGGTGGGCGACTCAGAGGGCAAAGTCTGGCAGGCAGCACCCTTGGGGGCAGCTTCCATGGTACCCACCCTTCCACCCCAGCCTCCCTGGCTTCCCAGCCTGTGAACCCAGCTCTGAGGTTGACTGTTCCTCATCAAGGGAGGCTCAGGCACAGCTTGAATTTCCAGGGTTCAAACTGATTTCCTCTGCAGAACTGCCTGGTTCACTCTGACCATGACTTCACTGTGTCTATAGGAGGCTTTTCCTTCCTCTTTGTCTTCTTTGAAATTAACATTGATTAATCATAAGCATTCAGAAACACTCTTGAGCACCTACTGTGTGCAACCAATGATGAGAACAGGAATCGTAGCAACTTGCATTTGCACAGCAGTATGAGTCACTTCAGCCAGAGAGAGCAAGTTAAATACTGGGTTCCTAGTCATAATTTTGGCCAGGGTCTCGCCTTTCCCTTCTGCAACCCCAAAACCCACCCCCCAATAAGGTTGTTGGATTCCTCAGAAGGTATTTCTACTCCCCGAAAGGCAAAGCACGGAGCAGTTTTATCTGATGGTAAGATTTGTGCAGTCCCATTAGCACCTATTGGTGGCTTTGGGACAAGAGTCCAGGTGTCGGGCTTCTGAGCCATAGACTCTTCCTCCTCCCCTTGGGTGGGGTGGGGTAGTAGGAGTAATGTAGGGAATGGACTTTCTTCTGAATCTGAGTCTTATTCTTCTGGGCTACGAAAGACTCGTTCCTGGACAGGGTGACGATGCCTACCCAGTCCCAGAGTGTAGAAAGGATCCCTTGAATCCCAGGTCAACATTTATCAGCTGTGTGACCTGTGGCAAGTTGCTTAACCACTTTGTGCCTTGTTCTTCTCATCTGTAAGTTGGGGATACCATCAGTCCTGACATCATAAGGTCGTAATGAGAGTTTTGTAGTACACTTAGAACAGGGTCTGGCATATAGGTAAGTGCCAGGTGTGTGTGGGCACTAAGATGTGGTCCTTTTGTCCTCTACTAAACTGAGGGCAGCAGTTGAGGTTGTCCTGTGCTGGGTCCCCAGCCCACAGAAGGATTCCTTGAAGGAGCTCAAGAGATGTTATTTGGTAGGTGGATTGACAGGCAATAGAACACACGGTTGAATAAATACAATTTATTAGAATTATTTGAATTCAGTTACCCTTTTCATTCAAAGATTTGAGGGGAAAAAACAGACATTTGATGCATAGAATTTTCCTTTTAGACTCTGTCAGGACAAATGTGACTATGGGAAGCTACTGGGTGTGAGCATTGGTGCTGTGTCCATTGCAATGTTGGTGGAACAATGTTGGAGGGGCACCTGCCGTCCTGGGCTTCTCTTAGCCACATCCAAGGGTCCTAGAGCTTCTGGGAGCTTTTCTGAAGGTCACTCATCCCCTACCGGCAATAACAGCTACCATTAATTCAATTGCTTTTAGGTGCCACATGGCTCACATACATTACCTTTATCTTTACAGTAACCTCTAAGGTAGGTATTATTACCTTCACTTTTCAGATGAGGAAACAGGCTTACAGAAATCAGTTACTGGCCTAAAGCTACTTAGCCAGTAAGAGCAGTGCCAGGATTCATCCCGGCCAGTTTGATCTAAAGCCCGTGCTCAAGGTTTGGGAGGTAGAAGCTTGATATTTTTCCTAGGAATTGGGGGTGGTTACCTCTGGGAACATCTTCCCATGACTCCACAGCATTGCAAATGCCCGGTTATATTCAGGTAACTGGGAAGGACTAAGCTCCTCACCCAACTCCACCCTCAGGAGATCCTGTAACAATCATTAGTCATAAAAAAGTTGGGGACCCCTGCCTAGCCAAGAAAGTCCTCATATATCAACCCAATGAGACCCGGGTAAATTCAATCAGCTGTGCGACGCTGAGCATCTCTCTTAGCCTCTCTGAGCCTGTTTCCTCTTCTGTAAACAGGAAGAGTAATAACTTCTCTCAGGTGTGAGGATGACATGAGATAAGGAAAGCAGAGCACGCCGCAAAGCACCAGGCATCAGAGGGCACCTAGTCCACGCTAGCCCTTCCTTCTCCACCCTGTTTCTCTTCTTTAAGACTCTCAGCAAAGTGATGCCACAATGAGGACTTGGCTCGGTCAGCCCATGTCAAAGCTCTGTGAGTTTTTCTCTCTGTGAAACTGGATGCAGCCAGGTTGCTGGGGAGCAACAGAGGTTTCCAAACCTGAGGCAGGGAGGATGGCATGGAGGGCAGTGTGAGGGGCTAAGCAGGCTCTGGGGCCCATGGACAGTACTCCCTCATTCAGTGCAGGCTAAGGGGCAAGTGGGGCCGGAATCCCGCCTACACGACACCCACCCAGAGCATGAAGCATTGTTTTCTAACCCAGCAAGGTGCCATGTGGGCTCATGGTCACAGGGCCTGGCTGCCCCTTCTCCCATCAACGTTGAAACTATAGCTGTCAAGATTCGGAAATGATTGTTTATGTTGAATATGTGGTCTGGAGTGTTCACTATGTATACGGTGGGAGTGGTGAGGTTATCCTTCTAGAAATATTTACAGGTTATGTGACAGGTTATCTCCCACAAGGGAGATCGTAAGATTTCCTATTTGGTTTTTTGTTGTTGTTTTGGGTTTTTTTTTTTTTTAGACAGAGTCTGGGTCTGTCACCCAGCCAGGTGCAGTGCCGCAATCACAGTTCACTGCAGCCTCCACCTCCTGAGCTCAGCTGATCCTCCCACCTCAGCCTCCCGAGTAGCCAGAACTACAGGCGTGCATCACCACATCTAGTTAATTGTTTTTATTTTTAGTAGAGATAGAGTCTCTACTCAAGTATGCAGAACCTAATGAAAGATGAATATGATATTTAATGACAGTTTTTTTTTCAAGTTAGTGATAAAAAGATGGTCTACTTAATGAATGCTAAATAAATTGACACTGCCAATTATTGGTCTACAAAATTAAAACAGAACCCTATTGGAAACCATATACAAAACTGAATTCCTAAAGGAAAATGTAGGGGTGAGTAAGACTTAAAGAAGACTAGAAGCACAAGTTTCCCAAGCTGGTCACAAATTCCTGGGCTCAAGCGATCCTTCCACCTCAGTCTCCGAAAGTGCTGGGATTACAGGTGTGAGCCACCACACCCGGCCCCTGTTTGTTTGTTTGTTTGTTTTAATATATGTATCCTGGAGATTTAAAGGCAGAATTTCCTGAAGTGTATTCTATTTGATGTTAGTGGGCTTAAGACCATTTTCTAAAAAGTGTTCTGTCCCATTGGGAATTTGGGGGTTAAACACAAACAGGTTTCTTTACTTGTGGGCCTTCCCAGGGCCTCTGATGCTAACGTGCCCTCCAAGGGCGAATGCTAATGTGGGTATCCAAGGAGGGGCATGCGGGGAGCTGCATTTCTCAAATTATGGAGCCCTTAGGGGAAAGGTTTTAGAAACCATCTTGCCTGGAGGCAGGGGAATGAGTGAGAACTCCACAGAGCTAATGAGTTCTGTCATTCTGAGTCCTTGGCGTCCTGATAAATGTTCCCAGTTTTGGCAGCAGTGGGTAGAGGGGAGGCTATGGAAGCAGTCTCCCTGTTGCTGCCCAAAAGCAGCATTATGGACTAGTCAACTCTCAGAAATCTCTCAGAGTGGCAGGCGAAAAAGAAGACTATGGAATCACTTTCCCCAATACCTCCTTCAGAGTCATGGGTTCCCTGTTGAAAGAGACATATTCAGCCAGTTCCTGACCTCAGACCCCCCAATTCTGGTTCCAGTCCCACTAAAGACAATGAGAAAAGCAGGAAAGGTAGAATGATGTTGTCTTCTTCTTCAGAGTTCACATCTGCCTTTGCCTCCCCAGGGCTTCCCACCAGTGTCAATCAACAAATACTGAGCTTGTACTGTGTGTCTCAAAGAAGGATAAGACCAGAGTTCTTGGGCTCACAGTTTACAGCCTGGGTTGGGAGCAGTGACAGGAAGAGCCCTGGGGAGAGGGCCCTCAGGCTGCCTGTTGCCCATGCAGAGTATAAGACTGAGGAGGGTGGGGAGACAGGGCCCTGGTGAACACTGGGCACCAGGGAGAGGCCTGGGAGAGATGGGCAGGGGATGAGTATGAAACCATTAACAGCAAGTTATGATAACGTGCCATCCCCAGGAGCGTGGACAGTGAGATCCTCTGGCAATAGGGACAACAAGGGGCTAATACTGCTGGGGCAAACTAATGCTACACAATTAGAAGCAGCAAGGCATTGCAAAGGAGGGCCGGGAGACCCCCGCTGGCAATGCACCCTCTCTGGTGCAAGTCAGATTTGAGGATTAGAAAGTTCTTTCCACAATAACTGATGATAGCTGGCCCTAAACAAACTAACTGTACATGGTACAACTGAGCGCAGACTGCAGGCATAAGAGCTCAGGTAGCTTGCACCACGAAGAAAGCTCGGCAAAGTAAACTAGAGTACAGCTGGTGATGAACGGGGTTGCTGAAGGCAAGGAGTGGCTTCTGTCCCAGAGAGGAACCAGGGCCCCTTAAAAAGGGGGACAGCACTGCCTGCAACTAATAGTCTGTGCCTACTCAAGGCAATCAACGGGTTCATTCAACTAGCTCTTTCAGCAGTCACCATGGGGGCTAAGACTAGAGGGAAAGCTCTTCCACTGTTTCAGAGCCACATTTTTATCTAGTAAGTTGCCTAATGCTGATGCAATTGCTATTTTTAACTCAAAACAACAAAATACATCTAATTGTATTGATACATGTTTTATGTACATGTGTACATAGTGAAAGTTTAAGTGATATGAATTGCTTAACAAACACAAGCAGAAAATTAGTAGACGTTGATAGAAAACTCAATAGCTTTTCCTAAGGGGTCTTCTCTTACCCTGAATTTTCCAAGAGACCTAGGGACCCACAGTCCCCAAAGGGAGCTGTCACAGGAAGTGATGACTTTGACACCCGTGGGGTGGGGATGGGAATTTCATCAATCTGTGGCCGCCATTGCGTCTCACCACCACACTGTGGCGCTATTGATAGCTGGTTCTGCCCAGTCCCATGAACTTAGCCGATGAGTAGGTTCTCTTGCTACTGATAGATCCTCCTGGGGCCTCTGCTCAGGTTTTCTAAGCTCAGGCAAGGGGGCTCCTGCTGCTTGACTCAATCTGATGATACTTCAGTCTGCGTATTCCCAGCAGCAGAACTCCATGGGCCACCTGCCAAACACATCTTCAAGGGGGTGTTACCCTCCCAAAAGGTGACCAGGGTGACCTTTAGTTCTTCTCTTAGCAGAAGCTAAATAACAGCATCATAATTTGAATCTTCAGCGGGATATCCCCTCCAGGAATTACAATTATAATCGTAATTCCTCTCCAGCAGGAATAATTTACTAAGATTCTTTTGTTAGGTCAGTGTAAACCTCTCCGATCATTTGATCAGATGAGAAGCCACTAGTAGAAATACTGAGGGAAGAGGTGGGAAACTGAGATTGTGGGTTAGCCTTTATTAGTTCATGAATTCCTAACAGTGGGTCCTTAAAAAGTGACTTACCCTTCATGTGCCTCAAGTTTCTCACCCGTAAAAACAAACAATATAAGCACCTACCTCTCAAGGATGGCATGAGAATTAAATGAGATGATTCACATCAGGCTCTTAGCTCAGTGTCTTGCACATCATGAATAATAAGTGTAGCTATGATTATCATTATTATTATTATTTCACTACAATGTTTGTTTGCTGTTCTATCCTAGTACCTAGAGCAGTACCAGGATATCCAGGACCCTCTGTACATATTTACTGAATGAAAATCATACTGCTTAATGGTAATATGCCACACTGTGTTCTTCAGCTTCGTATTCAGTGATAGACGCAGAACACAATTGCAGGTGTGTACCCCCCTATGCTACCTGGCAGGTAGGTTATGAGTTGTTTCTTTTTCCTTTTTTTTTTTTTTTTTTTTGAGACAGGGTCTTGCTCCGTTGCCCAGGCTGGAGTGCAGTGGTGAAGCCTCAGCTCACTGCAACATCTGCCTCCTAGGCTCAAGCCATCCTCCCCGCTCAGCCTCCCTTTGAGTAGCTGAGACCACAGGCACATGCCACCAAACCCCACTAACTTTTTAAATTTTTCGTAGAGACAGGGTTTTGCCATGTTGCCAGGTTGGTCTCAAACTCCTGGGCTCAAGTGATCCTCCCTCCTTGGCCTCATCAGGTGCCGGGATTATAGGTATGAGCCACCGCGCCTGGCCTATCTGTTCTTTTCTAACAGTAAAGACAGAATTGGCTCAAGAAATACATAGTCCAACTGTGAGGTTTCTTGTTTGAATCACCTTTCTGAATTGTTATATGAAGAAATGTAAATAGTATATGAGGAAAATAAGTTATGAATATTAAATCAGCATGAACAAATAGTAAGTTGTACTTGTTAAAATTGTCGTAAACTTCTGACTCCTATCAAATTAAATTTAAATAATGAAGTCAAATATGAATAGACAGGGGTCATGTGGGAGAGTGCAGTCTGGATCCCAAATTTGTACAATAAAAGAGAACTGCTAGAAAATCATTTTGAGCAAGGGACTGATAGGCGTTACCTGAGAAATAAAAGCCCTAGCCCCTGCCTTCGGTTGCTTACGTTCTGGTTGAAGACATAGAATAATGCACAACCCATGTTGGAAGTTGGAGAGCTCAGGCAGTCAGGATGGGCAGGAGCTGGAATCAAGGATGGCAGGACTCTGGGTAAAGCAGAGAGGTGTAGAGAGGGCCCCCAGGACCAGAGCCAGCACAAGCCAAGTGTGAGATCAGGAGAGCTAAGAGTTCCAGAGAAGACTGACCTGATAGATCTGAGGGTCTGTTTGGGAGACATTTTCTAGAACCTTCTCTTGAAAGCAACGGGGAGGCTTTGAAGGCCATTGAGAAGTGGAGGGATATGTGAATTTGTCCTGAATTCTCAGACATTTGGATTCACTCTTTTTTTTTTTTTTTTTTTTATGGAGTCTTGCTCTGTGGTCCAGGCTGGAATGCAGTGGCATGGTCTTGGCTCACTGCTACCTCCACCTCCCAGGTTCAGGTGATTCTTCTGTCTCAGCCCCCCAAGTAACTGGGATTACAGGCACCCACCATCCCACCCGGCTAGTTTTTTTATTTTTAGTAGAGACAGGATTTCATCATGTTGGCCAGGCTGGTCTCGAACTCCTGTCCTCAAGTGATCCTCCCACCTCAGCCTCCCAAAGTGCTGGGATTGCAGGTGTGAGCCACCACACCCAGCCTGGTTTCACTTTTGAGAACACATCTAAGTCTCCGTGATGCTTAGAATCATTGTTGATTTTTCTTGGTCCTCATTTAGCGTGGAGGACAAAGCGAGCTGGAAACAGACTCAGGGCCTGCAATAAGGACAGAGGTGAGAGGGTGCAGAAGGAGACATTCTCAGGAATCTGAGTTTACCAGGAACTCCTCTTATCAGGGAGAGAGCTAGCCCCTTTCTGTCTCTTAGAGAGGCTGTGCCCAGTGGCCAAGGTGTCATGCTGCCCATCACTCACTCACTTGCTAAGTCCCGAGCATCTTTTACGAAGAGGGAAAAAATAATAGAGTCGTGATAAGTGCTAATATAGACCTTATGGTACCCTGTAGACACACACAAGAGGTGGGCGTGCGATCAGAGAGGCTTCCTAGACAAAATGGCACCTAACTTGGATCTGATAACCACATTCAATGAAGCTTGGTGGCACCTAAACTCAACACACGCCAATTATTTCTGAAATAACAGCTTCCTAAATCCTATGAAAGGCTACATGTAATCAGTCCCACCCTAACAAACCCAGCTTTCTGCCTAATCCTCTCTCTCAGTTATTCCACATGTATTTGTGGAGCATCTATTACTTGACAGGGGCTGGGCTAGGCTCAGGACATACAGGTGAAAGAACAGATGCCCCCATTAGGTGCCACGGAGAAACCCAGGGTGGGGTGAGAGGGTGTATCTCAGACCATAGGGACTGGGGCAGGGAAGGCTTTGATGACTGTCTCTGCCAGGCAGAGGGCTTTGAACGGACCAACAACACCTACCTGGTTATCAAAGAGGCATTCCTTTCCATAAAGAGTTGGCTTCCCCCGTTGGCTGATGGCTGCTGCTGCTAATTCAATAGGCAGTCTCAAACCCTCTTCTAGATGTAAGGCCCTGGAAGGGATCAGTGATGAGACTTAATCCCCACTCTCAAGGGACACGACAAAATTGGGCATTTGTATAAGCTATGCCCTTTAGGAGGTGTTTTTGCATACATATTTTCACAGTTGATTCGCTTATTAATTTCTCGTCAGGGATGTTTCCCTTGCCCTTCCCTTACGGAAACCACGACTCAAAGCGGTCACCCGACTATTAAGGGATGGGCACAAGATTTTAACCCAGATCCGTGCCCCTTCAGTAGCCAACCACCGCTCCTCATGAGGCTTACAATCCCGTTTGCGGGTAGAGACGATACAAATAAGCCCATAATACAGGCCTTTCCTAACTGATATGTTCACTCTCCTCTCCTCTTGTTTAGAAATGTTTCCCGGGACTCCCTCCACTGAGCTGGCGCACTCCTAACAGCAGCCATCAGTTTGGGCACCCCGGACAGCCCAGGGATCAGGGATCCCGAAGGCCGTGAGGACCAAGGACCGGGCGCTGGGGTGGGGGTGGAGGGCATGGAGCCTGGGGTTTAGGCCTGAGGTGCCCATGTTGGGCGGCAGGAAGAGGCAAGGCGTGTGGGTCTGTGGCCGTACCCACGGGTGCTGCGGAGCGAGGTGTGGGCCCTCAGAGTTCCGCGGCGCCATGGGCTGGATCTGAGAAGGCGTGCACCGACCCCCTGAGAGGGGCCACACTTGTCTAGGACGATGGCTGGTGTTAGGGAGTCCTTGGAAGTCACCCTAAAGGGCGAAAAGAGGCCCTAGCAAATCCTGGTATCCCGGAGCTGCTGCTAGCGATGTGACTTGCCCCAGTGGTCGAGACCGTGTAGACCCCAAGCAGGGGCCATTTGGTGGGGGCCTCACTCTGGGTCCAGCTCCACGTGGCACCATGAACAATAACTTCTGCCGGGCTCTGGTGGACCGGAGGCCCCTGGGGCCCCCCAGCTGCATGCAGCTGGGCGTCGTGCCCCCTCCCCGGCAGGCGCCCCTGCCTCCCGCCGAGCCCCTAGGCAACGTGCCCTTCCTGCTGTACTCGGGCCCAGCCGAGCAGCCCTACTACGACGCCTACGCGGGGGTGTTCCCCTATGTGCCGTTCCCCGGTGCCTTCGGGGTCTACGAATACCCCTTCGAGCCAGCATTCATCCAGAAGCGCAACGAGCGCGAGCGGCAGCGCGTTAAGTGCGTCAACGAAGGCTACGCGCGCCTCCGCGGCCACCTCCCCGGCGCCCTGGCAGAGAAACGACTTAGCAAGGTGGAGACGCTGCGCGCCGCCATCCGCTACATCAAGTACCTGCAGGAGCTGCTGAGCTCGGCCCCAGACGGCGCGACG